>NC_140025.1:15569772-16114772 GCF_964263955.1 Coregonus lavaretus | reverse complement strand
TGTCTGTTCCTCTGTTTGATCCCAGTGTCAGCGTTGATGTTTCGTTTCCCCTGTCCAGACGTGTTTTGTTCCTGTCTGTTTTTTCCATTAAAATGTTCACTTCCTGTCTCCCAGCATCTGTCCTCACAAAAACCCTTGAATGAGTAGGTAGGTGTCGAAACTTTTGACTGGTAGTGTGTGTGTATGTAATATATATACAGTGGGGAGAACAAGTATTTGATACACTGCCGATTTTGCAGGTTTTCCTACTTACAAAGCATGTAGAGGTCTGTAATTTTTTATCATAGGTACACTTCAACTGTGAGAGACGGAATCTAAAACCAAAATCCAGAAAATCACATTGTATGATTTTTAAGTAATTAATTTGCATTTTATTGCATTACATAAGTATTTGATACATCAGAAAAGCAGAACTTAATATTTGGTACAGAAACCTTAGTTTGCAATTACAGAGATCATACGTTTCCTGTAGGTCTTGACCAGGTTTGCACACACTGCAGCAGGGATTTTGGCCCACTCCTCCATACAGACCTTCTCCAGATCCTTCAGGTTTCGGGGCTGTCGCTGGGCAATACCGACTTTCAGCTCCCTCCAAAGATTTTCTATTGGGTTCAGGTCTGGAGACTGGCTAGGCCACTCCAGGACCTTGAGATGCTTCTTACGGAGCCACTCCTTAGTTGCCCTGGCTGTGTGTTTCGGGTCATTGTCATGCTGGAAGACCCAGCCACGACCCATCTTCAATGCTCTTACTGAGGGAAGGAGGTTGTTGGCCAAGATCTCGCGATACATGGCCCCATCCATCCTCCCCTCAATACGGTGCAGCCGTCCTATCCCCATCGCAGAAAAGTATCCCCAAAGAATGATGTTTCCACCTCCATGCTTCACAGTTGGGATGGTGTTCTTGGGGTTGTACTCATCCTTCTTCTTCCTCCAAACACGGCGAGTGGAGTTTAGACCAAAAAGCTCTCTTTTTGTCTCATCAGACCACATGACCTTCTCCCATTCCTCCTCTGAATCATCCAGATGGTCATTGGCAAACTTCAGACGGGCCTGGACATGCGCTGGCATGAGCAGGGGACCTTGCGTGCGCTGCAGGATTTTAATCCATGACGGCGTAGTGTGTTACTAATGGTTTTCTTTGAGACTGTGGTCCCAGCTCTCTTCCGGTCATTGACCAGGTCCTGCCGTGTAGTTCTGGGCTGATCCCTCACCTTCCTCATGATCATTGATGCCCCTCTCTAGGTGAGATCTTGCATGGAGCCCCAGACCGAGGGTGATTGACCGTCATCTTGAACTTCTTCCATTTTCTAATAATTGCACCAACAGTTGTTGCCTTCTCACCAAGCTGCTTGCCTATTGTCCTGTAGCCCATCCCAGCCTCGTGCAGGTTTACAATTTTATCCCTGATGTCCTTACACAGCTCTCTGGTCTTGGCCATTGTGGAGAGGTTGGAGTCTGTTTGATTGAGTGTGTGGACAGGTGTCTTTTATACAGGTAACAAGTTCAAACAGGTGCAGTTAATACAGGTAATGAGTGGAGAACAGGAGGGCTTCTTAAAGAAAAACTAACAGGTCTGTGAGAGCCAGAATTCTTACTGGTTGGTAGGTGATCAAATACTTATGTCATGCAATAAAATGCAAATTAATTACTTAAAAATCATACAATGTGATTTTCTGTATTTTTGTTTTAGATTCCGTCTCTCACAGTTGAAGTGTACCTATGATAAAAATTACAGACCTCTACATGCTTTGTAAGTAGGAAAACCTGCAAAATCGGCAGTGTATCAAATCCTTGTTCTCCCCACTGTGTGTATGTATATATATATATATATATATATATATATATATATATATATATATATATATATATATATATATATATATATATATATATATAATCTTTTTAAAATATATTTTCCTTTATTATTTTCCGCTAACCCTACCACCCCTCCCCTAATTGGAGTAAACTAATGAACAACATCACTTAAGCTTCTACTTCCAGCTTATACATAATAAACTCTGCAAAAAAAGAAACGTCCCTTTTTCAGGACCCTGTCTTTCAAAGATAATTTGTAAAAATCCAAATAACTTCACAGATCTTCATTGTAAAGGGTTTAAACACTGTTTCCCATGCTTGTTCAATGAACCATAAACAATTAATGAACATGCACCTGGGGAACGGTCGTTAAGACACTAACAGCTTACAGACAGTTATGAAAACTTAGGACACTAAAGAGGCCTTTCTACTGACTCTGAAAAACACCAAAAGAAAGATGCCCAGGGTCCCTGCTCATCTGCGTGAACGTGCCTTAGGCATGCTGCAAGGAGGCATGAGGACAGCAGTTGTGGCCAGGGCAATAAATTGCAATGTCCGTACTGTGAGACGCCTAAGACAGCGCTACAGGAAGACAGGATGGACAGCAGATCATCCTCGCAGTGGCAGACCACGTGTAACAACACCTGCACAGGATCGGTACATCTGAACATCACACCTGCGGGACAGGTACAGGATGGCAACAACAACTGCCCGAGTTACACCAGGAATGCACAATCCCTCCATCAGTGCTCAGACTGTCCACAATAGGCTGAGAGAGGCTGGACTGAGGGCTTGTAGGCCTGTTGTAAGGCAGGTCCTCACCTGACGTCATCAGCAACAACGTCGCCTATGGGCACAAACCCACCGTCGCTGGACCAGACAGGACTGGCAAAAAGTGCTCTTCACTGATGAGTCGCGGTTTTGTCTCACCAGGGGTGATGGTCGGATTCGCGTTTATCGTCGAAGGAATGAGCGTTACACCGAGGCCTGTACTCTGGAGCAGGATCGAGTTGGAGGTGGAGGGTCCGTCATGGTCTGGGGCAATGTCACAGCATCATCGGACTGAGCTTGTTGTCATTGCAGGCAATCTCAACGCTGTGCATTACAGGGAAGACATCCTCCTCCCTCATGTGGTACCCTTCCTGCAGGCTCATCCTGACATGACCCTCCAGCATGTCAATGCCACCAGCCATACTGCTCGTTCTGTGCATGATTTCCTGCAAGACAGGAATGTCAGTGTTCTGCCATGGCCAGCGAAGAGCCCGGATCTCAATCCCATTGAGCACGTCTGGGACCTGTTGGATCGGAGGGTGAGGGCTAGGGTAATTCCCCCCAGAAATGTCCGGGAACTTGCAGGTGCCTTGGTGGAAGAGTGGGGTAACATCTCACAGCAAGAACTGGCAAATCTGGTGCTGTCCATGAGGAGGAGATGCACTGCAGTTGGTGGCCACACCAGATACTGACTGTTACTTTTGATTTTGACCCCCCCTTTGTTCAGGGACACATTATTCAATTTCTGTTAGTCACATGTCTGTGGAACTTGTTCAGTTTATGTCTCAGTTGTTGAATCTTGTTATGTTCATACAAATATTTACACGTTAAGTTTGCTGAAAATAAACGCAGTTGACAGTGAGAGGACGTTTCTTTTTTTGCTGAGTTTATATACATTTTACAGACACAATCTATTTTACAATAGTTATATTTTGTTTGTTTTTAGTTCTGTCCTTCCTCTACCCTCAACCTCTCCATCTATTTCTGATGTCCATCCAGTTTGATTTCAATTTGCCATATATTTTTAACTGCTGTTTTACAAAAGTTCTGAACCTATATACATTTGACAGACACAGTATATTTTACATTTGTTATCTTGTTATTAGTCCCACCCTTCAGCTACATTCAACCCCTCCCATCTGCATAGCCTACTAATACTATATTCTGCTCAATTAACTAAATACTGACAATTGCTGGCCAGCAAAGCACAAGTCTATCTGTCATGGCCTCCTGTAGCTCAGTTGGTAGAGCATGGCGCTTGCAACGCCAGGGTTGTGGGTTCGATTCCCACAGGGGGCCAGTATGAAAAATGTATGCGCTCACTAACTGTAAGTCGTTCTGGATAAGAGCGTCTGCTAAATGACTAAAAATGTAAATGGCCCAGTACTGGTAAATGTCACATCAAAAGACCTAAACCACCAGTGGTTCCCAACCTTTTTTGGTCACTGTACCACAAACTGAATTTTGCTCTGCCCGGAGTACCCCTGAAGTACCCCCTCATGTGCATTTTACCAGTAAGCCTATGGTATCATGAGTCAGATCAAGTACCCCCTTGGATAGGCCAAGTACCCCCAAGTACCCCTGATTGGGAACCACTGGTCTACACTGTACTTAACTGAGGTCATCAACCAAATGAGCCATTCTCTGTTAACAGTTAGCTAGCTTCCTGTTTAGTTTAGCTTCTGTTTGTTGCACTACTTCCTGTGGTTCTATTAGTGGACCAAGGGGTGGGGAGGGAGCAGAGGAAAGGTCCTAACCAATCCTCCTGTTCTCCTGCTTTCCCCCACTGAAGGGCAGGTCTGCGTCCCTATGGGCCCTGGTCAAAAGTCGTACACTATATAGGGAATAGGGTGCCATTTTGAGACGCAAACCGGATCTACGTGGAAGAATGGAGGGAAAGAATGGAGGCCAAAGTGAGACAAAGGCATTGGAGAGGCACAGGAAGTGATAATGGATTTACAGGTCCTCTCAGGGATGGCCTCTTAGATGGCCATGAAAGCAGAGAAAAAGTTGGGAAACAAATTGTAAACAACTTGCTCGCTGAAAAACAATGAAGCAAACAATGAAGCATACTAAGGGCTGCGGTCAATTCCATTTCAATCCAGTCGATTCACAGAAAATAAACGGAAAAACAATGTGTGAATCCTAGTTATGAGTATTTAGGCAATTAGATCTACTTAGGCCTACACATTATCAGTGGCAGAGTGCGAATTCAAACTGCAGGCTCATGTTGCCTATTCATGTTGTCCTTCGGATGTTTGAGTACAGTAGGCGGTAAAAGTGCAGCCTCGTGTATTTTGTCCCTCCCTGCTTGCTGTCTGTGTTACTTTGTGAGTATGTGTAACACTGTTATCGCTGCAGCTGTGTGGGGAGTGTGTGTGCCTCATCACTCCCTCTTTCTCGCTCTCTGAGGAGCATTGTCTCTCCCTGGCTGGATGGACAGAGAGAGGGAGAGAGAGACACAGAGGATGAGGGAGAGAGACAGACAGACAGAGAGGATGAGATGTGGAGGGAGATAGGAAGAAATAGATGGAGAGAGAACGAGAGAGCGAGAGAGATAACAATAGTTTTATTCTATATTATCAGAGCAGCAGGATCCATCAGTAGCATCCCTGGGTTGAACAAGCTGTTGTCACAGTGTCGGCTGTGGCAAACGGCAGCCACCTTGAGGAGCGTCTCCTTGAGATAACACAGACGTGATAACAACCCTGACATGATGCCCACACTTTCTCTGTCTGTCTGCTGCATGGTGACCTGTCCCTCTCTGAACCCTATGAGCTATTGCACCTGGGACCTACCAGGGTTGGGGTCAATTCAAAGTCAGTAAATTCAGGAAGAAAACTAAAATTTGACAAAGGGACATTTGAAAAGAATTGAAAAGGGACTTTTTTTTTTATGACTTTGCAATAAATGGAAAATGAGATGCTACTTCTATCAAAAATTCTAAATGCAAATACTTCCTGAATTGAGTGACTTCAATTGGAATTGACCCCAAACCGGACACACACACAAACACCCAACTGGGTTCGAACATGGTTCTCCTGCAAGCCACCCCCCCACACACACACACAAACTACAAAAACTACACAAGTTGACACATGACCAACCGAACAAGCACAGATACATACACACAAGTTCATACAGCAGATAGTTACCTATTATATACCTATTATTATAAGCTACAACTGAGCGCTAAATCTGTGCTAGGAGCATTTTATATGGTATGCATCTATATCTATTAGCATCTAAGAGCACATCAATTTCCAGACAGAGAGGGATCTAGAGAGACAGAGAGAATGTGAGTGTGTGTGTGTGTGTTCTCCTAGGAGAACAAAGCCCCTCTGTGTCTGTGTAACCCTGTACTGCTCTGACAGGAACAGCTGTGCCAGTCAGGGTTGGCGGTGGGGTCTCCTCTCCTCTAACACACGCATCTCAGTGGCTCACTTGCAAAATGTCAGCATCCGAAATGGCACCACAACGTTCAAAACAAGCCTCACCTAAGCTACAGGACAGAACACAGTCCAATCAAGTCTGATGCAAACTATTCCAAACAGTTCCAAATGATAAATCAGCAGACATCAACAGTTGGGCAGACCTGAATGCAGCCCCTCCCCTGGCTGGTTGGCATCTCACTGACACCATGGAAACGTCCCAAATGGCACCCTTTGTAGTGCACTACTTTTGACCAGAGCCCTATGTGCCCTGATAAAAAGTAGTGCATTATAAAGGGAATAGGGTGCCATTTGGGATGCACTTTTGACGGCCCTGCTGTTATCAAAGTTGGTGGTACCCACCCTGTGCCCAACCTTGGGTTGCCCACATCCCGATTAGACTGGCCTGCTTCCAACAATAACTTAACGCCACATTAGTGGTCCATATCTGTTTTCTGCAGTTGAATGTATTCCAATATCATCACACGCAGTGAGGAAGGCGTTAGCCGAAACGTATGGAGTTGTTGCATTTACTGTATACGAAAGACCGGCAACGTTGGAAAACTTTAGTACAGGCCATATGTTTCTCCAGGAAAGAAGAGGATTAAGTAAAAAGTTAATTCAATTGCAACCGAATCAAGTGCTGGCCCCTTTATTTGTGTGCGTGAGAGTAGAAGCATCAATATGATATAGTGATCTTACAGTTCACAGTAAGATCACAATCATCATTAATTTTTTTATTAGGTGCTTTATCAATATTTTCCTATCTAAAATTGCTTATTTTTTCTAAACACATAAACAGCTGACATGGCATTACAGAGACAAAAGCAATTGCAATAGGGATAATGGTCATTTAATTTTCAAGAATACCAATAATACAGATCAACCCCAACATGCATTACACACGAATTACTCGTTATCATATGGAGTAGCCTAAATGCAAAAGTTTACTTACATTGCATCAGTAGAATGACAAGGGGCAAAAGCAGTGACGCTCTCTCCATCCTGAACTCCTGCTGTTCAAAAGTCTGTCCTTCCTCGAAAGATGAGCTGCTCCTGAGCCTCAACGTAGTTCCCGGACTTGTCCACAACTCCAGTAATTCCAGAATCTCGTCGCTCCTTTGGCGAAATTGGTTCCAAAACTCCGTAGTATTTCCTGAGCAGTTAGGCAGCCACACTTTCGGACTTTCTGTAAACTATTACACTAGCCGCATGGCATACGACTGTAGAGTGGCTGTCCTCTCATTAGTCTCTGTAGACGGTCTCCCTGCTGTCCTACTGTTGTGGTAGGGAGGGAGGTTTGGTGGGGTGAGGAAGAGAGTTGGTGGGGGGCTCCTGGAGAAGGAATGCGGAGAGCGCAACGCTGTGTCCAAGACGCGCACTACACTTGTCCACCGTGCCAACAATGGCCAACTGCACTGACGACTGTTTTTTTCTGTGTGTGTCATCATAGTCTCAGCACTTCAAGCCTATCTACCCTGTGCCCACAGGCATAACGCCATGATATTTACTTTGATACATTTGGATGAATTACTATAAAAGAGGACCACCACGAAGGGTATAGGAAGCAACACCTGTTGACATGTGTGATTGTCGGACAATTGTCGAACTCAGACAACGCTTTCGGATAGAGGCAGGAAACGGCGCACAATGGTACCCTTATAATTAGTTGAAATTGGCCCCTAATGAATGATGCAAATTATTTCATTATAAAGTCCTTCAAAGTAATTCACAATCGTAGGGTGGTTATCATTCTTTCCGCAGTCCCTTAGCGCAGTGGCGTGTATTCATGGATGCCAAGGGAAGCAAGGCTTCCCCACATTTTTTTACCAATAAAATAAATGTAAAAACAAATTATTATCTTTCGTCTCTCTGTGTTTCATAATGTTCTTTCAATTCGCAAGAGGCTGAATGTATCTCACAGGAGAAAGCATCCGAGCGAGCGAAACAGCGCCCCTCTGTCTCTCTACGTGTAGGCCATCTATCTGATGCTGTCTGGTTCAAACGAGTATGACATTGTTGCCGCCCGTAGCATTAAAGGCAAGGGAAGCCAGCAAGCATCTTGCCTCCCTTAATTAAAAAAGTATAACAAATTAGCCAATCAGCGTTGAGCTAAATTGAGCTAGCTCAACTGTGTGGCGCACCAAAAAAAAGTGTCAAGAGAACCCAGCTTGGATTTTGGCATCACTCCAATCAAATCCCATTGAGAGCATACTTTGTTGACAGAAAAACTTGAATTGTTGCATGTTGTTGTCCTCCGGTGGCTAGCTAGCTAGCTAAAATTGGCCCTGTCCTAAATTAGCCATGGATGGAGATAGGGATTTGGACTTGTGGTTTTACTTAATTCTCCTACTGGCTAATGCTCATCCTAATATTTATATATTTCTTAATTCCATTCTTTTACTTTTAGATTTGTGTGTATTGTTGTAAATTGTTAGATACTACTGCACTGTTGGAGCTAGGAACACAAGCATTTCACTACACCCGCAATAACATCTGCTAAATATGTGTATGTGACCAATACAATTTGATTTGATTATAATGGCAATTCTGATCCACCCATTCATTCATACATTGTTGTGCCCCTGGCCTGAGAGGATGGAAGTTCAATATGTAGCTAGATGTAGAAGGCTAATGTTAACTAGCTAACGTTGCCCACGAATGGAAGTTAGTCTAGCGAGCAAGCATTTTAGCCAGATAGACTTGGAAAACAAAACATTTAAGCGTGTACTGTATGACAGATTGATAGACTGTTTCATCATGAAAGAGAGGAGGATGGCATTGGCATTTCTCTACAAGTAGGGTGAGTCAACATGTTTTTCTACTTGCACAAACACTCACACACACACAGAAATCAGAACCATGGACAGCCACATATTTGGCTTACATTGATTGGACTAAATTGTTTTTGGTATCTTTTAGTTGTCACTGTATTAGACTAAGCAGAGGTGATTTGATGATGTTGAAATGTTGAAGTTGAAATGGTGCTGGAATAGTGGAGGCAGCTCCTGTTTTCTTTGCGACTTGCGGTAACTCTGTGGTTCTAAATCAATAGTTGTTTAGTGGTCCGAAAATGTCGGAAACATTAACTTGCTAGACCATGCTGTAGGTCATGTAACTGTCTGTTACTACATGCAATATGCTTTGTGGACTTCACTGGACAGAGGTTGCTATCTGGTTTTGTGATAAAACAAAGGTGTGGTTTAATTTATTCTGCCACTGTCTTATTGTCTCGGCCTTTAGGCCTATATATCACAGTCGCAAGGCATTTGAATTAACAGGTTATAGAGCTTCCCCAGTGATTTTACCCACGCAGCGCTACTGCCTTATCGATTAAAGTTTTTTGCTTTATTGTTTGGTTGTGGAATAATCCATTGTGAATGCTTCTTTTTATAGCCTATAGGCCTAGACAAAAACATATTTAGAAAACAGTCTAAGCTATATTTTCCAAAAGCATATAGGCCTATCCCATCATTAGTTGATGAAAATATTGAATTGATAGCGGATTACATAACCCAGGACAAATCTACTTTTTGTGGACAATAACATTACAAATATTCTAAATTTTGACCCATTTCTCTGGATAATTTCCATGGAATACAGTGATCTGGAATTCCAGGCACCAGTTCAAACATCTCAATTGGTGAGAGGTGGGAGGGACTGGGGTGGTCATTTGTCCTTGGGTGTGTCTCCCATACTGTCGCTGGGTGTCGGGGTGGGGCTGGCTGTTTGAGCGGGGGCGACAGCTGCGCAATGGGCAACCTCTCGATCTGCCTCACGGCACCGTGGATATAAAATGTCCCATCTCCATTGTTGAGACTCTAGATATGGAGCGTCATAGATCAAGATGAATTATGCAGCATCACATCTATGCATACATTATTATATTTCTTTTTATACTATATCACTGTTTCAGTTTGAGGAATATACTGTAACTGTTGACATGTACTGTAGGCCTACAGTTACTGTTTATGATCACACTTTTCTTCATCCCAAATGGAACCCTATTCCCTATATAGTGCACTACTTTTGACCAGAGCCCTATGCACCCTGCCCAAAAGTAGTGCACTAAATAGGGAGTCATTTGGGACGTACACCATGTCACCTAATCTGATCTGGTAATCTGTGACAGCTCATGCCCACTTTCACACACACACACACACTCCTCAAACACCTGTCCCAAAGCGACAGACCCAACAGCTGCTCTGCCCCCGATGGTCGAGCAGCACACACCAGTCTTTGTGTGTTAGCAAACTGCTGACCACTCAACACACACTTTTTGCCCACATACTGTCAGCTGAGCAGTTAAAGGCAGCAGAGGGGTGTGTTAGTGTAAGGCTTTAACATGCTCGAGCATGGCACGGACCACGGCTTTCATTCCACACAAAAGACAGATGGTTATATCACACGCCACAGGTCATCAATTCATTTGACTTTGGTTTCAAATCCCCTGCAAGCACATACGATTAAGGAACAGTAAACTGAGCTGTGCTGTTGTAACAGTAGGTTCTATCCCTGTCCCTCACTGGGCGCAAACCAGTTACGTTCTGCACAACAATCCTTTGATTCCACATCAGCTACTACGTACAGATGTAGGATCAGATTCCCCTCCCCCAATCCTAACCTTAACCATTAGTGGGGAAAATGCAAAACTGACCCAAGATCAGCAACTTCACTCTACACCAAATCAGCTACACTGTCATAAACCAATAACCCACTTCATTTTCAGCAAGCATTTAGTATACAGAGGAGAAGGGACGATTTTCATACGTTATACATTTATTCCACAAATATTACAAAGACATATTTAATGACAAGGTTATAGACATGATCATTGTTGGGGGGTAGGGGGAGGAGTCTGTTTAGGGGCAGAGGGCGGAGTCAATGTATCTGAAACAGTTTCATTGACTGATCCTGTGGGCACCTCAACCTGCAGAGAGGGAGAGGCATTAGGATGAAATCTGCAGTTCAATAATTAAGTATGAATAGATACTGATAGAGATTCTTAAAGGGATATTTCACTTTTTAAAGGATCACTTTACTCAAACACATGTATTTTGTTCATTAGTCAACTGTTGATATGGACCCAAAAAATGGTGCACGTCAGCAGAACAGATTTTAGAGATAGAACCCTTTCAGTAAAAATCTAAAAGTGTGATGATGCGTTTTAACTCATTTTTGACTTACTTACGGTGCTGTTGTTTCATCCAAACCATTCAAAATAATGTGGAAGCGTAACCTGATCCTCACAATATTTGTAATGCTTTTGAATGCACCGCTAGCTGTTTCCATCGATTTCCAGTAGCACTGCTACATGCTGTAAAAATGCCAGCCAGGTGATTCTGGACATTGGTAAATAACCAGACAACAACCTTAAAAACAGTTCAGATGAAATGACAACACCCTAGGTATGTCGCATACAAGCTACAACTTCAAAAAAGTAATGAGGTTATTTTCTTTACCAGCTTCTCTGCCCTGCTCCTCAGTTTCCTCCACACAGTGTGGTGGGCCTAAGGAAAGAGAACAGAAGAAATCGATGAATGACTCACTCAGTGAAACTAATCACTCACTGACACTCACTCACTCACAATCGGATACATTCTAAGATGCTTCATACATAGACAGAAACATCTCCTGCAGATGTGTGTGTGTGTGTGTGTGTGTGTGTGTGTGTGTGCGCGATTATGTACCTGTAGCTGGAGGGGCAGTGAGAGCCCCTGGGCCCGGCGGTGGAGACCCCACTCGCCCTCTCCTAGAGGGTGGATGGCGGTGACCTCGTACTGAGAGCACAGCCCTGTCCTGGCCACCAAGGGACCCCCACTCAACAGAACATGGTCCCCACACCTAAGAGACAGACAGATAGGAGGTGAGACAAGATTGTGTGTGTCATATATGTGTATGAGAACACAGTGAAGATGAGTGTGTCTCAATAAGGATGTGAATTGTGTGTGTGTGTGTGTGAGAGAGAGAGACATCTACCGCGGTACAGTTCCTGTAGCTCACCTGTAGAGCATCACTGTGCCTTTAGGACTTTGTGCTGACTTCTCCTCCACTTCCTCCTGCTTACACCTGCAAACACAGACAAAGACACAGGCACAGCTAGAACACTGGAAGAGAGAATATGAAACAGAGTAAAATAAGTGAAAAATAGCTATGAAAACATGGAGGAAAAGGGATAGAAGGGAAAATATTGCAAGAGAAGAGAGGTTTCGAATCTGGTTTTGCCAATAGACTTTCAGTCCAGGAAAAAGCTACCAACAAGCCATACACATCTATGACCTAAGGTGAAATACAACGTTTGTATTGTGTTACTTTTCCATTAAATACCTATGTAATTGAGAATGCTAGTTCTGTTCACAAACACAACGTCAGCTCTTATGGGTCTCATAGAGCTGGTTGTTGCATCTGCCTTATTTTCATTTAGGAGGTTATAACCTGTTATAACAGCACGTAACAAGCTGCTACACATTCTCAGTCCTCCGAAAGGGGCTACTGATAGCCAAATTCAATACCTTTGCATTATTTCGGTTTTGTCTTGTATATTCTATCCCCAAAAAATGATACAATTGAACAACAGAGGGTCTAGAAATAAAGTACCTGCTGTGAGAGAAGACCTCCAGGGCCACTGGGGGCGCTACCTCCAGAGGCTCCCAGGGCAGGTCCTGATGGATCAGCTGCTGAGCACCACGTGTCAGAGAGCGCAGGGACTCCTGGGACACACACACTCTCAGGTCATTTCACTTTGCTCAACACACATGCACTGTGGGGTCCGAAATGATTGACACCCTTGATAAAGATGAGCAACAATGACTGTATAAAATAAATAATTCAAATACTGAGCTATAATGTATGCAATATTTAAAAAATATATATTTTATATAAGTGATAATGCCCAAGAAGCCAGTGTGGAGGATATATTGGCACAGGTGTTGTTAGGCCGGCAAACTGTGCCAATATACATTTATATTTACATTTACGTCATTTAGCAGACGCTCTTATCCAGAGCGACTTACAAATTGGATATATCCTCACAGGTGTTGTTAGGCCGGCAAACTGTGGCAATATATCCTCCAAACACCGGCTATGAGGGCATTATCAACATATTCAAATAATGATTGACATATTTTCAATAAAAACGTAATTTTGATGAATTTATTCATACTATTTCATCCTTCCACAAGATATAGTCCCGACACAAATCTAGGATTGCTACCCAAGCCGGCTGGTTGTTCGTTCTATCGGTTCGGTTGCCAGAGACGCGACCCAGTCGCTCAGTCTTTTTTTGTTCTGTATCTATGGACGCGACCCAGTCATTAGTTCTAAATGTTACATTGCCATACTGGCTGTTCTTATCCCTTGCTTGCCAGTCAACTACGGCTAACTTACAGTCACGTCAAACAGTGCAGCCAGAATAACAACAGTAGCGGCATTTGCATTTGTTTAAGCTGTTTTTTAGTGACATTTATTTGGAGACATCCATAACAATGAGCTAATGAGGTGCAATTTCGCCTGGCTTAGAAAATGTGCTCTCTCGTCAGGACACTGTTGTTCAGAGGAGCAAGCCAACAACACAGCTAACACAATCACTTCAAACTGAAGCTGGAAAGACTGCAAACTAGCTGCACTTCGTTTCATTTTACTTTTTTCAACAGACATTTCTTTGTATCCATAAAAATGATGCCAGCTGATTCATGATTTCGACTGGCTGAGAAACGCTGCCTGCCGTTCTGTCTCGTCCCGACACGTTCATTACTATGGGACAGCAGGAGATCGAATTTAAATATCGAAACAAAGTTGTAAATGTCGGAGAGACAGACAACAAGGTTTATACAAATCTCCGCTGTTGAAAACTACATTTTAGTCTAAAAGAAATGTGAGAATGTCTAGATGCTTTTTATAGTGGAGATCAAGTTTATAAAGTGCCTGGCTGGGTTGATGAGACAGTGGATTGCGCAGTGAGATGGAACAGAGTAAATAGGCATTTTAACATGGTGGTAACTTGTGGAATAGACACCGGCTGGAATGCGGTTTTAACCAATCAGCATTCAGGATTAGACCCACCCGTTGTATAAACTAATACAATTGCTCAGAGAAAGAGATTGTTTAACAAGTTTTTTTTTAAATGATCTCAAAAAAACTCATTGACACCCGTAAAGATTCGTATAAATAAAGTAGTCAAAGTTAAGTAATTGGTCCCATATTCCTAGCACGCAATGACTACATTAAACTTGTGACTCTACAAACTTTATGGATGCATTTGCAGTTCGTTTTGGTTGTGTTTCAGATTATTTTGTGCCCAATAGAAATTAATTGTAAATAATGTATTTGGTCATTTTGGAGTCACTTTTTTAATAATATGTTTTTAAAGACTTCTACAATAATGTGGTGGCTGCCATGATTACGGATAATCCTGAATAATGATGATTGAGAAAGTTAGAGGATCAAAGATCATACCCCCCCAAGACATTCTAACCTCCTCTGTTACTGGTAATGGTGAGAGGTTAGCATGTCTTGGGGGTATGATCTTTTGACCCTCTAACTTTCTCACTCATCATTATTCATGATTCATTCAGGATTATCCGTAATCATGGTAGCATTCCACATTAATGTAGAAGTGTTTAGAAACATATTCTATTCTTACTTATAATAAATGTGACTCCAAAATTACAAAATACATTTTTTACCATTATTTTCTATTGGGCACAAAATAATCTGAAACACAACCAAACCTTTGACTACTTTATGTAAACTCCTTAGGGGTGTCAATAACTTTGACCCCTACCTTTTTAAGAAACAAAACTATTACTTGTTAAACAAAATCTATTTCTCTGAGGAATTGTATTAGTTTAAAATAATATAATAAAAACAATATTTCCATACAATATAGCTCAGTATTTGAATTTTTGATTTTATACAGTCATTATTGCTAATCTTTATCAAGGGTGTCAATCATTTCGGACTCCACTGTAAGCACACGAACACAACAGAGTATAACAAGTGTTTACACACACCAGAGATTAACATACATATTTACACAAACCAGAAAATAACACACATACACTGACCTCTGAAGGGCTCCAGGCGTCTAACTGAGGATCCAGCACCACATCACAACAGAATGCTCCTGAAGTTACTGCAGAGAGCGAGAGCGAGAATAAACATTGTATGTATTATATACACTGTGTGTACAAAACATTAGGAACACCTTCCTAATATTAAGTTGCACCCCCTTTCGCCCTCAGAACCGCCTCAATTTGTCAGGGCATGGACTCTACAAGGTGTTGAAAGTGTTCCACAGGGATGCTGGCCCATGTTGACTCCAATGCTTCCCACAGTTGTGTCAAGTTGGCAGGATGTCCTTTGGGTGGTGGACCATTCTTGATACATATGGGAAACTGCTAAGCATGAGATATCCAGCAGCGTTGCAGTTCTTCTGACGTGGAAATTCTAACCAATGAGGAGAGACTTTGTTATTTCTTCAAACAATCACACTTTATTTATCTATTAATTATTGCAATAATGGAGCTGGTCAACGACCACCCGAATGACACGAGGAGTACAGAAACCTTATATAGGCAAGCCATCTTATGCAAGCATGTACAAAACTCGTGATCTTGGTGCGTGTATTTTCTGGACAATGAGACGGAACTGGGGTACAGGGTACAGACTAACTGTGAAAAAGGTAGTCTCATTCTGAGAACAATAGGTGTTAAAACAACAGGAAATCTCCCCAGACATAGTTCCTCAAAAGTAGATTAATGGTCCCTCGAACCAGGCAAGCAAGCATCTTTCGCTGTCTGCCTAGATGTGTGGGATTTGACACCCAAACACACACAGACGCTTGAACCTTTTGCCCAGCAACAGGCCCTAGCCAGGACACCAGCTTTATCACTAGTGCGCCGGATTTAACACTTTGCTCTGGTTTCAGTAGATTAAGAGGAACAGGTTATTTTCCTTCTGACTAGCAGGAAACCATAGGTCTCGCCTGTCAGCTCTTGGCTGTGCGCCCAGACATCATGCACATATTTCTCTAAACCTAGGTTCCTATGCTACACACATAGAACAGTTAGAAACAGGCCCATACCCATGCACACATAATCCCATCTCATATGATCTAGTTATATCAATAATCTCAGAATTAATGCCTAAGCAACTAGGCTTAAAGAAAAAGCTTCTAGTAAACAAGCATGATAAAGGTTTAACAGAAATTCCCATCACACTTCACACCCTCAAACCGGTGCGCCTGGCACCTACTACCATACCCTGTTCAAAAGGCACATCAATATTTTGTCTTGCCCATTCACTCTCTGAATGGCACACGTACACAATCCATGTTTCAATTATCTCAAAGCATTCTTTAACCTGTCTCCTCCCCTTCATCTACACGGTTTGGTTACTACTGAAATGAACTGTATTTCATTATCCTCATTGCATTGTACAGTATTTACTGAAATGCTGTACCACTATACTGCTTTGTCAATATCTACAAATTGTATTTCATGCCAATAAAACAATCTCAATTTGAGAGAGACAGCGAGAGCCAGAGAGAAAGAAAGAGCAAAAAAGCGAGCGAGAGAACGAGCGAGGGTAAATAAAAGCTGGTTACAAACAGTGCCTTCGGAAAGTATTCAGACTCCTTCACTTTTTCCACATTTTGTTAGGTTATAGCCTTACTCTAAAATTGATTACATCTTTATTATCCTCATCAATCTACACACAATACCCTATATTGACAAAGCAAAAACTGGGTTTTTAGAATTTTTTAAAAATGTATAACAAATAGAAAGATTGAAACATCACATTTACATAAGTATTCAGACCCTTTACTCAGTACTTTGTTGAAGCACCTTTGGCAGCGATTACAGCCTCAAGTCTTCTTGGGTATGACGCTACAAGCTTGGAACACCTTTATTTGGGGAGTTTCTCCCATTCTTCTCTGCAGATCCTCTCAAGCTCTGTCAGGTTGGATGGGAGCGTCGCTGCACAGCTATTTTCAGGTCTCAACAGAGATGTTTGATCGGGTTCAAGTCCGGGCTCTGGCTGGGCCACTCAAGGAAATTCAGAGACTTGTCCCGAAGCCACTCCTGCGTTGTCTTGGCTGTGTGCTTAGGGTCGTTGTCCTGTTGGAAGGTGAACCTTCGCCCCAGTCTGAGGTCCTGAGGATCATATACCTTACCTGTCACACTAGACCCACTTCAATTTGCTTACCGCCCTAATAGATCCACAGACGATGCAATCGCCATCACACTGCCCTATCCCATCTGGACAAGAGGAATACCTATGTAAGAAAGCTGTTCATTGACTATAGCTCAGCATTCAACACCATATTACCCTCGAAGCTCATCATTAAGCTTGAGGCCCTGGGTTTGAACCACGCCCTTTGCAACTGGGTCCTGGACTTCCTGACGGGCCGCCCCCAGGTGGTGAATGGAGGAAACAACATCACTTCGCTGATCTTCAACACTGGGGCCCCTCAAGGGTGCGTGCTCTGCCCCCTCCTGTACTCCCTGTTCACCTATGACTGCGTGGCCAAGCACACCTCCAACTCAATCATCAAGTTTGCAGATGAAACAACAGTAGTAGGCTTGATTACCAACAATGACGAGACAGCCTAAAGGGAGGAGGTGAGGGCTCTGGGAGTGTGGTGCCAGGAAAATAACCTCTCACTCAACGTCAACAAAACAAAGGACATGATCGTGGACTTCAGGAAACAGCAGAGGGGGCACTCCCCTATCAACATCGATGGGACCGCAGTGGAGAAGGTGGAAAGCTTCAAGTTCCTTGGCGTACACATCACTGACAAACTGAAATGGTCCACCCACGCAGACAGTGTGGTGAAGAAGGCGCAACAGAGCCTCTTCAACCTCAGGAGGCTGAAGAAATCTGGCTTGGCACCTAAAACCCTCACAAACTTTTACAGATGCACAATTGAGAGCATCCTGTAGGGCTGTATCACCGCCTGGTACGGCAACTGCACCGCCCGCAACCGCAGGGCTCTCCAGAGGGTGGTGCGGTCTGCCGAACGCATTACCGGGGGCAAACTACCCGCCCTCCAGGACACCTACAGCACCCGATGTCACAGGAAGGCCAAAAAGATCATCAAGGACATCAGCCACTGCCTGTTCACCCCACTATCATCCAAAAGGCGAGGTCAGTACAGGTGCATCAAAGCTGGGACCGAGAGACTGAAAAACAGCTTCTATCTCAAGGCCATCAGACTGTTAAATAGCCATCACTAGCACATTACAGGCTGCTGCTGCCTATTGAAATCATTGGCCACTTTAAGAAATGGAACACATGTCACTTTAATAATGTTTACATATCTTGCATTACTCATCTCATATGTACAGTTGAAGTCGGAAGTTTATATACACTTAGGTTGGAGTCATTAAAACTCGTTTTTCAACCACTCCACAAATGTCTTGTTAACAAACTATAGTTTTGGCAAGTCGGTTAGGACATCTACTTTGTGCATGACACAAGTAATTTTTCCAACAATTGTTTACAGACAGATTATTTCACTTATAATTCACTGTATCACAATTCCAGTGGGTCAGAAGTTTACATACACTAAGTTGACTGTGCCTTTAAACAGCTTGGAAAATTCCAGAAAATAATGTCATGGCTTTAGAAGCTTTTGATAGGCTAATTGATATCATTTGAGTCAATTGGAGGTGTACCTGTGGATGTATTTCAAGGCCTCTTTGCTTGACATCATGGGAAAATCAAAAGAAATCAGCCAAGACTTCAGAAAATTTGTTTGTAGACCTCCACAAGTCTGGTTCATCCTTGGGAGCAATTTCCAAACGCCTGAAGGTACCACGTTCATCTGTACAAACAATAGTACGCAAGTATAAACACCATGGGACCACGCAGCCATCATACCGCTCAGGAAGGAGAGGCGTTCTGTCTCCTAGAGATGAACGTGCGAAAAGTGCAAATCAATCCCAGAACAACAGCAAAGGACCTTGTGAAGATGCTGGAGGAAACAGGTACAAAAGTATCTATATCCACAGTAAAACGAGTCCTATATCGACATAACCTGAAAGGCCGCTCAGCAAGGAAGAAGCCACTGCTCCAAAACCGCTATAAAAAAGCCAGACTACGTTTTACAACTGCACAAAGATCTTACTTTTTGGAGAAATGTGTTCTGGTCTGATGAAACAAAAATAGAACTGTTTGGCCATAATGACCATTGTTATGTTTGGAGGAAAAGGGGGTAGGCTTGCAAGCCGAAGAACACAATCCCAACCGTGAAGCACGAGGGTGGCAGCATCATGCTGTGGGGGTGCTTTGCTGCAGGAGGGACTGGTGCACTTCACAAAATAGATGGCATCATGAGGAAGGAAAATTATGTGAATATATTGAAGCAACATCTCAAGACATCAGTCAGGAAGTTAAAGCTTGGTCGCAAATGGGTCTTCCAAATGCACAATGAACCCAAGCATACTTCCAAAGTTGTGGTAAAATGGCTTAAGGACAACAAAGTCAACTCCCCTCCATGTCTCCGACCACTACTCTGTATCCTTTTCTCTCTCGCTCTCCTCCAACACTACTCACTCTGCCCCTACTCAGATGGTAATGCGCCTTCGCAACCTTCGCTCTCTCTCTCCCGCTACTCTCTCCTCTTCCATCCTATCATCTCTTCCCTCTGCTCAATCCTTCTCCCTCCAATCTCCTGATTCTGTCTCCTCAACCCTCCTCTCCTCCCTTTCTGCATCCTTTGACTCTCTATGTCCCCTATCCTCCCGGCCGGCTCGGTCCTCCCCTCCAGCTCCGTGGCTTGATGACTCATTGCGACCTCACAGAACAGGGCTCCGGGCAGCTGAGCGGAAATGGAGGAAAACTAGACTCCCTGCGGACCTGGCATCTTTTCACTCCCTCCTCT
Organism: Coregonus lavaretus; assembly: GCF_964263955.1. NCBI lineage: Eukaryota > Metazoa > Chordata > Actinopteri > Salmoniformes > Salmonidae > Coregonus > Coregonus lavaretus. The sequence goes on along the minus strand of NC_140025.1, from coordinate 16,094,867 downwards.
CTACATTTTCTTCATCTGTTTCTGCTGCTAAGGCCACTTTCTACCACTCTAAATTCCAAGCATCTGCCTCTAACCCTAGGAAGCTCTTTGCCACCTTCTCCTCCCTGCTGAATCCTCCTCCCCCCCCCCCTCCTCCCTCTCTGTGGATGACTTCGTCAACCATTTTGAAAAGAAGGTTGACGACATCCGATCCTCGTTTGTTAAGTCAAATGACACTGCTGGTCCTGCTCACACTGCCCTACCCTATGCTTTGACTTCTTTCTCCCCTCTCTCTCCAGATAAAATCTTGCGACTTGTGACGGCCGGCCGCCCAACAACCTGCCCGCTTGACCCTATCCCCTCCTCTCTTCTCCAGACCATCTCCGGTGACCTTCTCCCTTACCTCACCTCGCTGATCAACTCATCCTTGACCGCTGGCTATGTCCCTTCCATCTTCAAGAGAGCGAGAGTTGCACCCCTTCTCAAAAAACCAACACTCGATCCCTCTGATGTCAACAACTACAGACCAGTATCCCTTCTTTCTTTTCTCTCCAAAACTATTGAGCGTGCAGTCTTTAGCCAACTCTCTTGCTATCGCTCTCAGAATGACCTTCTTGATCCAAACCAGTCAGGTTTCAAGACTGGTCATTCAACTGAGACTGCTCTTCTCTGTGTCACAGAGGCTCTCCGCACTGCTAAAGCTAACGCTCTCTCCTCTGCTCTTGTCCTTCTAGACCTGTCTGCTGCCTTTGATACTGTGAACAATCAGATCCTCCTCTCCACCCTCTCCGAGCTGGGCATCTCCGGCGCGGCTCACTCTTGGATTGCGTCCTACCTGACCGGTCGCTCCTACCAAGTGGCGTGGCGAGAAGCTGTCTCCGCACCACGTGCTCTCACCACTGGTGTCCCCCAGGGCTCAGTTCTAGGCCCTCTCCTATTCTCGCTATACACCAAGTCACTTGGCTCTGTCATATCCTCACATGGCCTCTCCTATCATTGCTACGCAGACGACACACAACTAATCTTCTCCTTTCCCTCTTCTGATAACCAGGTGGCGAATCGCATCTCTGCATGTCTGGCAGACATATCAGTATGGATGACGGATCACCACCTCAAGCTGAACCTTGGCAAGACGGAGCTGCTCTTCCTCCCGGGGAAGGACTGCCCGTTCCATGATCTCGCCATCACGGTTGACAACTCCGTTGTGTCCTCCTCCCAGAGTGCGAAGAGCCTTGGCGTGACCCTGGACAACACCCTGTCGTTCTCCGCTAACATCAAGGCGGTGACCCGATCCTGTAGGTTCATGCTCTACAACATTCGGAGAGTACGACCCTGCCTTACACAGGAAGCGGCACAGGTCCTAATCCAGGCACTTGTCATCTCCCGTCTGGATTATTGCAACTCGCTGTTGGCTGGGCTCCCTGCCTGTGCCATTAAACCCCTACAACTCATCCAGAATGCCGCAGCCCGTCTGGTGTTCAACCTTCCCAAGTTCTCTCACGTCACCCCGCTCCTCCGCACACTCCACTGGCTTCCAGTTGAAGCTCACATCTGCTACAAGACCATGGTGCTTGCCTACGGAGCTGTGAGGGGAACGGCACCTCCGTACCTTCAGGCTCTGATCAGTCCCTACACCTAAACGAGGGCATTGCGTTCATCCACCTCTGGCCTGCTGGCTCCCCTACCTCTGCGGAAGCATAGTTCCCGCTCAGCCCAGTCAAAACTGTTCGCTGCTCTGGCACCCCAATGGTGGAACAAGCTCCCTCACGACGCCAGGACAGCGGAGTCACTCACCACCTTCCGGAGACATTTGAAACCCCACCTCTTTAAGGAATACCTGGGATAGGATATGAATGCACCAATTTGTAAGTCGCTCTGGATAAGAGCGTCTGCTAAATGACGTAAATGTAAAAAAAAAATTCAATGTAATGTATTGGAGTGGCCATCACATAGCACTGAGCTCAATCCTATAGAACATTTGTGGGCAGAACTAAAAAAGTGTGTGCGAGCAAGGAGGCCTACAAACCTGACTCAGTTACACCAGCTCTGTCAAGAGGAATGGGCCAAAATTCACCCAACTTATTGTGGGAAGCTTGTGGAAGGCTACCCGAAACGTTTGAATCAAATTAAACAATTTAAAGGCAATGCTACCAAATACTAATTGAGTGTATGTAAACTTCTGACCTACTGGGAATGTGATGAAAGAAATAAAAGCTTAAATAAATCATTCTCTCTACTATTATTCTGACATTTCACATTCTTAAAATTAAATGGTGATCCTACTGAACTAAGACAGGGAATTTTTACTAGGATTAAATGTCAGGAATTGTGAAAAACAGAGTTTAAATGTATTTGGCTAAGGTGTATGTAAACTTAAACTGTATATACTGTATTCTATAATATTCTACTGTATCTTAGTCCATGCCGCTCGTCCATATATGTATATATTCTTAATTCCATTTCTTACTTAGATTTGTGTGTATTTGGTATATGTTGTGAAATTGTTAGATATTACTTGTTAGATATTATTATTGATATGAGAGAATGCCAAGAGTGTGCAAAGCTGTCATCAAGGCAAAGGTTGGCTATTTGAAGAATCTCAAATATAAAATATATTTTGATTTGTTTAACACTTTTTTGGTTACTATCGATTCCATATGTGTTATTTCATAGTTTTGATGTCTTCACTATTATTCTACAATGTAAAAAATAGTAAAAATAAAGAAAAACCCTTGAATGAGTAGGTGTGTCCAAACTTTGACTGGTAGTGTATGTAAATAAGGTATTTGTGTTTTTTACTTTTAATACATTTGCAAAAACGTATAAAAACGTGTTTTCGCTTTGTCATTATGGGGTATTGTGTGTAGATTGCAGAGGATATATATATTTTTTAATCCATTTTAGAATAAGGCTGTAACGTAACAAAATGTGGAAAGAATCAAGGGGTCTGAATACTTTCCGAATGCACTGTATACTGTTGATTAGAAACACAAGAAACACCCCAATCCCCATAGGATTCAGTTCCTATCTGTTAGCTAGATGCTAGTAATTTCTTGATGTTTTTTTTACTGAAAATGGTAGGGAAAACATGGGTGTGAGTGTTTCCTGGCATATACCTGACACCTCTGGGACTCTGAGCAGCTCCACAGAGAAGTCCTCTTTAAAGGCATCCTGAAGGACCTGGCCCAGGAGGGCTGCACACGACCGCCAGTATGCCTATGGAGGGAGAGAGAGGCCACACACACACATAAATATAAACCATCAGCCAATCACTACAGTCACATTATTCTGAGATCAGTCAGTAACCACCACCAGAAAACCACCACTTTGGGGGCAAATATGGCTGGTGTTAAAAGTTTGCTGTATACAGGATCTATGGCCCTGTACACTAGAGTCTACATGTACACTGCAGAAATGTTGATCTTACCTAGATACTGGATCTCTTAACATTAGAATGCAATGACTTGACGTCTTAACAAGGTCAATTATCTTAGTGCACTGGCAAATCATTTTGCTTACTTTAACCTAAAAAAAAGGCTTGAAACAAGTCAGAATATCTTAAAACAAGACCAATTATCTTGATGCATTTTCTGGGTGAGCGAGATCAATTCAAAACAAATATATATATATATATATATACACACACACATACAGTGCCTTCAGAAAGTATTCAAACCCCTTGACTTATTCCAAATGTTGTTGTGTTAGACAGAATTTCAAATGGATTAAATTGAGATTTTGTGTCACTAATCTACACACAATACCCCAAAATGTCAAAGTGGAATTTTGTTTTTAGAAATATTTACAAATAAAAAAAAACTGAAATGCCTTGAATCATTAAGTATTCAACCCCTTTTATGGCAAGCCTAAAAAAATAAATGTGCTTAACAAGTCAGATAATAAGTTGCATGGACTCACTGTGTGCCATAATAGTGTTTAACATATTTTGGAATGTTTACCCCATCTCTGTACCCCACACATACAGTCGTAGTCAAAAGTTTTGAGAATGACAAGTATTGGTCTTCACAAAGTTTGCTGCTTCAGTGTTTTTAGATATTTCTGTCAGATGTTACTATGGTATACTGAAGTATACAGTATCTATGGCCCTTTTGTTTTTAGATATTTTTGTCAGATGTTACTATGGTATACTGAAGTATACAGTGTCAAAGGCTTTTATTGACAATTTCATTAAATTTATGCAAAGAGTCAATATTTGCAGTGTTGACCCTTCTTTTTCAAGACCTCTGCAATCCGCCCTGGCATGCTGTCAATTACCTTCTGGGCCACATCCTGACTGATGGCAGCCCATTCTTGCATAATCAATGCTTGGAGTTTGTGGGTTTTTGTTTGTCCACCCGCCTCTTGAGGATTGACCACAAGTTCTCAATGGGATTAAGGTCTGGGGAGTTTCCTGGCCATGGACCCAAAATTTCAATATTTTGTTCCCCAAGCCACTTAGTTATCACTTTTGCCTCATGGCAAGGTGCTCCATCATGCTGGAAAAGGCATTGTTCGTCACCAAACTGTTCTTGGATGGTTGGGATAAGTTGCTCTCGGAAAATGTGTTGGTACCATTCTTTATTCATGGCTGTGTTCTTAGGCACAATTGTGAGTGAGCCCACTCTCTTGGCTGAGAAGCAACCCCACACATGAATGGTCTCAGGATGCTTTACTGTTGGCATGACACAGGACTGATGGTAGCGCTCACCTTGTCTTCTCCAGACAAGCTTTTTTCCGGATGTCCCAAACAATCGGAAAGGGGATTCATCCGAGAAAATGACTTTACCCCAGTCCTCAGCAGTCCAATCCCTGTACCTTTTGCAGAATATCAGTCTGTCCCTGATGTTTTTCCTGGAGAGAAGTGCTTCCTCGCTGCCCTTCTTGACACCAGGCCATCCTCCAAAAGTCTTCACCTCACTGTGCGTGCAGATGCACTCACACCTGCCTGCTGCCATTCCTGAGCAAGCTCTGCCCCCCACAGCTGAATCAACTTTAGGAGACGGTCCTGGCACTTGCTGGACTTTCTTGGGCGACCTGAAGCTTTCTTCACAACAATTGAACCTCTCTCCTTGAAGTTCTTGATGATCCGATAAATGGTTGATTTAAGTGCATTCTTACTAGCAGCAATATCCTTGCCTGTGAAGCCCTTTTTGTGCAAAGCAATGATGACGGCATGTGTTTCCTTGCAGGTAACCATGGTTAACAGAGAATGAACAATGATTTCAAGCACCACCCTCCTTTTAAAGCTTCCAGTCTGTTATTCTAACTCAATCAGCATGACAGAGTGATCTCCAGCCTTGTCCTCGTCAACACTCTCACCTGTGTTAATGAGAGATTCACTGACATGATGTCAGCTGGTCCTTTTGTGGCAGGGCTGAAATGCAGTGGCAATGTTTTTGGGGGATTAAGTTCATTTTCATGGCAAAGAGGGAATATGGAATTAATTGCAATTCATCTGATCACTCTTCATAACATTCTGGAGTATATGCAAATTGCCATCATAAAAACTGAAGCGTCAGACTTTGTGAAAATTAATGTGTGTCATTTTCAAAACTTTTGACCACGACTGTACTATTATCTGTAATGTCCCTCAGTCGAGTAGTGAATTTCAAACACAGATTCAACCAAAAAGACCATGGAATTTTTCAATGCCTTGCAAAGAAGGGCACCTATTTTGTACCACCAGGTGTGCAAAGCTCTTAGAGACTTACCCAAAAAGACTCAAAGCTGTAATCGCTGCCAAAGATGATTCTAACATGTATTTACCCAGGGGGTTGAATACTTATCTAATCAAGAAACATTTTTTTTTTTTTACTTTGACATTACATAGTATTTTGTGTCGATCGTTGATATTGTTTTACAATTAAATCCATTTGAATCCCAATTTGTAACCCAACAAAATGTGTAAAAAGTTAAGGGTTGTGAATATTTTCTGAAGGCACTGTAAGATTTAAAATGTTTGCAGTGTAGATCCATTGTGCTGAACACCTCCGTTCATTATTATCTGTGGTGCTGTACGCTCCAGGGTGAAGTTTCCCCTTAGTACAGATTGAGGATCAGCTTCTCTTCTCCCAACCCTAACCATTAGTGGGGGAAACGCAAAACTGATCCTGATCTAAGGGCAACTTCACCCTACACGGGTCCTATATACCTCAGTGCATATATACCTATATACAGTGGGGGAAAAAAGTATTTAGTCAGCCACCAACTGTGCAAGTTCTCCCACTTAAAAAGATGAGAGAGGCCTGTAATTTTCATCATAGGTACACGTCAACTATGACAGACAAAATGAGAAATTCTTTCCAGAAAATCACATTGTAGGATTTTTAATGCATTTATTTGCAAATTATGGTAGAAAATAAGTATTTGGTCAATAACAAAAGTTTCTCAATACTTTGTTATATACCCTTTGTTGGCAATGACACAGGTCAAACGTTTTCTGTAAGTCTTCACAAGGTTTTCACACACTGTTGCTGGTATTTTGGCCCATTCCTCCATGCAGATCTCCTCTAGAGCAGTGATGTTTTGGGGCTGTCGCTGGGCAACACAGACTTTCAACTCCCTCCAAAGATTTTCTATGGGGTTGAGATCTGGAGACTGGCTAGGCCACTCCAGGACCTTGAAATGCTTCTTACGAAGCCACTCCTTCGTTGCCCGGGCGGTGTGTTTGGGATCATTGTCATGCTGAAAGACCCAGCCACATTTCATCTTCAATGCCCTTGCTGATGGAAGGAGGTTTTCACTCAAAATCTCACGATACATGGCCCCATTCATTCTTTCCTTTACACGCATCAGTCGTCCTGGTCCCTTTGCAGAAAAACAGCCCCAAAGCATGATGTTTCCACCCCCATGCTTCACAGTAGGTATGGTGTTCTTTGGATGCAACTCAGCATTCTTTGTCCTCCAAACACGACGAGTTGAGTTTTTACCAAAAAGTTATATTTTGGTTTCATCTGACCATATGACATTCTCCCAATCCTCTTCTGGATCATCCAAATGCACTCTAGCAAACTTCAGACGGGACTGGACATGTACTGGCTTAAGCAGGGGGACACGTCTGGCACTGCAGGATTTGAGTCCCTGGCGGCGTAGTGTGTTACTGATGGTAGGCTTTGTTACTTTGGTCCCAGCTCTCTGCAGGTCATTCACTAGGTCCCCCCGTGTGGTTCTGGGATTTTTGCTCACCGCTCTTGTCATCATTTTGACCCCACGGGGTGAGATCTTGCGTGGAGCCCCAGATCGAGGGAGATTATCAGTGGTCTTGTATGTCTTCCATTTCCTAATAATTGCTCCCACAGTTGATTTCTTCAAACCAAGCTGCTTACCTATTGCAGATTCAGTCTTCCCAGCCTGGTGCAGGTCTACAATTTTGTTTCTGGTGTCCTTTGACAGCTCTTTGGTCTTGGCCATAGTGGAGTTTGGAGTGTGACTGTTTGAGGTTGTGGACAGGTGTCTTTTATACTGATAACAAGTTCAAACAGGTGCCATTAATACAGGTAACGAGTGGAGGCCAGAGGAGCCTCTTAAAGAAGAAGTTACAGGTCTGTGAGAGCCAGAAATCTTGCTTGTTTGTAGGTGACCAAATACTTATTTTTCACCATAATTTGCAAATAAATTCATTAAAAATCCTACAATGTGATTTTCTGGATTTTTTTTCCTCAATTTGTCTGTCATAGTTGACGTGTACCTATGATGAAAATTACAGGCCTCTCATCTTTTTAAGTGGGAGAACTTGCACAATTGGTGGCTGACTAAATACTTTTTTCCCCCACTGTATGTGGTGTTGTGTTGTACCTGGTTGACCAGCAGTGGGTCTGTGTCTTTGAAGGTGAGCAGGGAGAGGGAGCAGGATTGGGTGAGGGGCTGATGCAGGGGCCAGGGCTTTCCGTCTACTAAGGCCAGGGCAGAGCTGGTTACATACCACTCTTTCAAGTCTGAGAGAGAGATTTAATATGATTCATATTATATACTTTTTCTGACTGCCTTGACAAAATCATACAGCATACAGACAATCCATGCATGAAACGTATTCCACACACTGGCTGTACTGTACTAAGTATGCAGCTGTGTGGCACACAGACACACACACAGGTATCATCCCTGTACTCACGGCGTGCACAGCTGTGTGGTGTGGACACTCCCTTGTTCATGACAAGCAGGGTGCCCTGCAGACCAGGTATTTGCAGGGTCACCTCGATCTTTTCCGTGCGCGGGTACAGGGCGCGCTGGCGAGCCTGCTCCCGGGAAAACACGACGCTGCGCTGACCACGTACCTCCGCAGCCGAGGGACGCACAGACGCAGCACTGGAAGCCAACCCTGAGTCAATGATACATAGGCAGTACATGATTAGACAACACACTAGGAATAATACAAATTTCCTAGGCCTAAACTAGTTTGAAGATTAAATATTTAATGGAATTCACAATTTGTTGGTCTTCATTGGAATAGTGTTATTGGGAACTAGCTATTGTCGTAGTAAATATATTATGTTATAGCTTGGTCTGACTAAAATCTTGTGCATAACCCATCTTGTGTTGGGCCTTGGGATTTAATACAATGCACAAAGACTTCTATCTTGTCGGCCTTATCAGCAGGTGGCTATGGACAACACCCACGCCATAGGTCTCTCAGCTCTCCCAAACTCACGAGTTATTGCTCTGAGGACATACACACACACACCCCCCCACACACACACACATACACACACACACACACACACACACACATCATCATCGTTAAACATACACACACATACACACACACACATACACACACATACACACACACACATACACACACACATACACACACACACACATACACACACACACACACACATACACACACATCATCATTGTTAAGCACACACACACAAAAAAACCCTTCTCTTAGGCTGAACATCTGAAGACAGAGAACCCGACTCAGAGCCAATGCAATGGAGATGAACTCGACCAACTCATCAGGACCAATCGGAAGATCAGAACTACTAGAATCAACCTACTTTATTTTATTGTATAAAATGTCAGCACACAATGTTTTGGGGCGCGCTCTCAGATATCTCCCTACGAGGTTGACGAACGGGTCCGTGCACGCGATTTCAGATATCTTTACCTCTGAATAAACTGCCTTATATTATACAATTATCCACCTTGTCCAAAAGTCTCTACTTGGTCTCCGTTCTCCAGTAAACTTGTTTCATCAACACTATCCCTTGAAAATCAATTCCCGAAAAAACGCAGCCACATCATCTGACAGCAAGAATATGGCAACTGATTTTCACAATCCCACGTCCCACAAGTTAGCGATGCAGCAACCGAGATTAGCTATATAAACTATCTCACTGTCATAGTTTACATAATTAACATTTGTTGATGATGATGTCCTCATCATCTAATCTTGTACTTAGCAACACCCAAGGTCATTTTGTATACAGTGAAGCTATCTAGTTAGCATTCGGTAGTTAGCCCATGTTTTTTGAGTGGCAGCGGTTGTGTGGTCAGAAATACTGTACTTACGGTGCTGGAGAAGTTGACATACGGTACGACACGCCATTGTTGCGTTTGGGATTTTGGCGATGAGTCTCTGGTACTGGTTTAACAGTAGGCAACCAATGCCGGCCTAAATTATGTGTATTTTACAATGCTATTTTTTGTGGAGTTCGTTTTGACTCCATGCCTGTTTAAAGAGCAACGTTGATTACGGTCCGGGTAGAATCAATTGGTGGGGTGTTGAGTAGTTCCCATATAAGCGCTTGAGAGGACACTATGTTCCAAAAACAGACAGCAGGTGTAGTTGTAATATGTTTCAGTAAAGCATGAACAATTTTATTGATAGTTTTGTCTGTTCAGAGATGTGACTCACTGATAGACCAGAATGTAATTGTTGACATCTGACCTAGGCTCAATGTATGGGGATATCTAGCCTGGACAGCCGCTAGTGGTCGCTATTGTATTTAAATATACAAAATCCCCATGCTATGGCAGGCCCTATAAAAGACAAACTCATTAATATCTCTTTAATTTCATAATTTTTTAGTTATTGCGGGTGTAGTGAAATGCTTGTGTTAATTGCTCCAACAGTGCAGTGATATCTAACGATACCTAAAAAAAAAAAACGAATCTAAGTGTAAAATAATGGAATTAAGAAATATATAAATAGTAGGAGGAGCAATGTCGGAGTCTGCCCCAGAGTAAAATATATATATACAGTGGGGAGAACAAGTATTTGATACACTGCCGATTTTGCAGGTTTTCCTACTTACAAAGCATGTAGAGGTCTGTAATTTTTATCATAGGTACACTTCAACTGTGAGAGACGGAATCTAAAACAAAAATCCAGAAAATCACATTGTATGATGTTTAAGTAATTCCTTTGCATTTTATTGCATGACATAAGTATTTGATCACCTACCAACCAGTAAGAATTCCGGCTCTCACAGACCTGTTAGTTTTTCTTTAAGAAGCCCTCCTGTTCTCCACTCATTACCTGTATTAACTGCACCTGTTTGAACTCGTTACCTGTATAAAAGACACCTGTCCACACACTCAATCAAACAGACTCCAACCTCTCCACAATGGCCAAGACCAGAGAGCTGTGTAAGGACATCAGGGATAAAATTGTAGACCTGCATAAGGCTGGGATGGGCTACAGGACAATAGGCAAGCAGCTTGGTGAGAAGGCAACAACTATTGGCGCAATTATTAGAAAATGGAAGAAGTTCAAGATGACGGTCAATCACCCTCGGTCTGGGGCTCCATGCAAGATCTCACCTCGTGGGGCATCAATGATCATGAGGAAGGTGAGGGATCAGCCCAGAACTACATGGCAGGACCTGGTTAATGACCTGAAGAGAGCTGGGACCACAGTTTCAAAGAAAACCATTAGTAACACACTACGCCGTCATGGATTAAAATCCTGCAGTGCACGCAAGGTCCCCCTGCTCAAGCCAGCGCATGTCCAGGCCCGTCTGAAGTTTGCCAATGACCATCTGAATGATCCAGAGGGGGAATGGGAGAAGGTCATGTGGTCTGATGAGACAAAAATATAGCTTTTTGGTCTAAACTCCACTCGCCGTGTTTGGAGGAAGAAGAAGGATGAGTACAACCCCAAGAACACCATCCCAACCGTGAAGTATGGAGGTGGAAACATAATTCTTTGGGGATGCTTTTCTGCAAAGGGGACAGGACGACTGCACCATATTGAGGGGAGGATGGATGGGGCCATGTATCACAAGATCTTGGCTAACAACCTCCTTCCCTCAGTAAGAGCATTGAAGATGGGTCGTGGCTGGGTCTTCCAGCATGACAACGACCCGAAACACACAGCCAGGGCAACTAAGGAGTGGCTCCGTAAGAAGCATCTCCAGGTCCTGGAGTGGCCTAGCCAGTCTCCAGACCTGAACCCAATAGAAAATAATTGGAGGGAGCTGAAAGTCCGTATTGCCCAGCGACAGCCCCGAAACCTGAAGGATCTGGAGAAGGTCTGTATGGAGGAGTGGGCCAAAATCCCTGCTGCAGTGTGTGCAAACCTGGTCAAGACCTACAGGAAACGTATGATCTCTGTAATTGCAAACAAAGGTTTCTGTACCAAATATTAAGTTCTGCTTTTCTGATGTATCAAATACTTATGTCATGCAATAAAATGCAAAGGAATTACTTAAAAATCATACAATGTGATTTTCTGGATTTTTGTTTTAGATTCCGTCTCTCACAGTTGAAGTGTACCTATGATTACAGACCTCTACATGCTTTGTAAGTAGGAAAACCTGCAAAATTGGCAGTGTATCAAATACTTGTTCTCCCCACTGTATATACACAGTACCAGTCAAAAGTTTGGACACTCATTTAAGGGTTTACATTGTAGAATAATAGTGAAGACATCAAAACTATGAAATAACACATATGGAATCATGTAGTAACCAAAAAAGTGTTAAACAAATCAAAATATATTTTATATTTGAGATTCTTCAAATAGCCAACCTTTGCACACTCTTGGCATTCTCTCAAATCAAATCAAATTTCATTTGTCACATACACGTGTTCAGCAGATGTTATTGTGGGTGTAGCAAAATGCTTGTGCTTCTAACTCCGACAGTGCAGTAATATCTAACAAGTAATATCTAACAATTTCACAACATATACCCAATACACACAAATCTAAGTAAGGAATAGAATTAACCCAAAGCACAGCTCCAAACTATGCAATAACTATTTAGGGAAGAAGCAGTCAGCTGGTATTCTGTCTATAATGGAGTGGCCAGCACAGTCACCGGATCTCAACCTTATTGAGCTGTTGTGGGAGCAGCTTGACCATATGGTACGTAAGAAGTGCCCATCAAGCCAATCCAACTTGTGGGAGGTGCTTCAGGAAGCATGGGGTGAAATCTCTTCAGATTACCTCAACAAATTGACAACTAGAATGCCAAAGGTCTGCAAGGCTGTAATTGCTGCAAATGGAGGATTCTTTGATGAAAGCAAAGTTTGAAGGACACAATTATTATTTCAATTAAAAATCATTATTTCTAACCTTGTCAATGACTATATTTCATTTACATTTACATTTACGTCATTTAGCAGACGCTCTTATCCAGAGCGACTTACAAATTGGTGCATTCACCTTATGATAGCCAGTGGGACAACCACTTTACAATTTTTTTATTTTATAATTTTTTTATTTCTAGAGTATATTTTTAATTTTCATTTGTTTTATATATATATTAATATATATTTTTAAGTTTGTTTATTATTATTATTATTTATTTTTTGTGGGGATGGGGTGGGGGGTGTAGAAGGATTACTTTTATACTATCCCAGGTATTCCTTAAAGAGGTAGGGTTTCAAGTGTCTCCGGAAGGTGGTCAGTGACTCCGCTGTCCTGGCGTCGTGAGGGAGCTTGTTCCACCATTTCCACCATTTCCACCATTTCCTATGCATTTTGCTATATTTCCTATTCAAACTCATTTCATGTATGTTTTCATGGAAAACAAGGACATTTCTAAGTGACCCCAAACTTTTGAACGATAGTGTGTGTGTATATATATATATATATATATATATATATATATATATATATATATATATATAGTTAAGTAAACAAGATAATGGCAACTGCTCTGCCTCTGACCGCAAGGCACTACAGAGGGTAGTGCGTACGGCCCAGTACATCACTGGGGCCCAGCTTCCTGCCATCCAGGACCTCTATACCAGGCGGTGTCAGAGGAAGGCCCTAAAAATTATCAGACTCCAGCCACCCTAGTCATAGACTGTTCTCTCTGCTACCGCACGGCAAGCGGTACCGGAGTGCCAAGTCTAGGTCCAAAATACTTCTCAACAGCTTCTACCCCCAAGCCATAAGACTCCTGAACAGCTAATCATGGCTACCCGGACTATTTGTATTGTCCCCCCCCCCCCCACCCAACCCCCACTTTTAAGCTGCTGCTACTCTGTTTATTATTATTTATGCATAGTCACTTTAACGCTACCCACATGTACATATTACCTCAATTACCTCGACTAACCGGTGCCCCCGCACATTGACTCTGTACCCGTACCCCCTGTATATAACCTCCTACTGTTATTTTATTTTACTGCTGCTCTTTAATTACTTGCTATTTTTAGTTTTTTCTTAAACTGTATTGTTGCTTAAGGGCTTGTAAGTAAGAATTTCACAGTAATGTCTACACCTGTTGTATTCGGCGCATGTGGCAAATAAATTTTGATTTGATTTGATTTGTCATGCATGGCTCAGACCCTGAGGGCCATCGAGAGCAGTCAGATCTTCCTGTCCCGTTCTAGTGTTGCCCGGCCCTGCAGCCCAGCCTGAGCTCCTCCAGCAGCAGTAGCATGGACAGCAATGTCTTCTGCTCTGATGAGCCACGAAGGGTTACAAGGTCCAGGACCAGGTCCAGCAGAACCGCTAGCTTAGCATTAGCCTGTCTCTATGTCTGTGCCTTGTTTGTTAGCATTAGCTTAGCATTAGCTTGTCTCTATGCCTGTGACTTGTTTGTTAGCATTAGAGTTAGCTTTGGCTCCGTTTATTGCCCCTGCAGCTGGCTCATGTTTCCCTGGATCCTGGATCGCTATCCTGCTCTTCCTCCTGAGGGTCTTCCTGACCACCGGTGAGTGTCACATCACATGTTCACACATCTAAATGTCATCCTATGTAACTAATCTGTGTCCCAAATTGCACCTTATTCCCTATGGACCCTGGGCAAAAATCGTGCACTAAATAGGGAATAGGGTGCCATTTGGGATGTATCCTAGATTTCCTATATATCTAACTTGTACTGGTACATGAGACAGATCCCCTGTCCACCCCAAACCTAGTGTGTGTGTGCACGCGCATGTGTGTCATCCACCCCTCTAGCAAAACATTTAAACAATATCTTATCTCTCTATTGGGTAGAATTGGAGTGGTTTACTTTGTGCACAAACAAATACAGAATTTACTGACACCTGATGCTTTTGGTGAGGTTGACGTCTTCTAGTACCAGGTCATTTGTCTACTGGTGGGTTGGCATCACTGCTGCAGGTCAGGGTCACTGAACTGCCCTCCACTATTTCACCAGAGGAACAAATTACATACAAAATATAGTAATGTCATTAACAAAAAATGTTTTACAGGCCTACATATACAGTTGAAGTCGGAGGTTTACATACACTTAGGTTGGAGTCATTAAAACTCGTTTTTCAACCACTCCATACATTTCTTTTTAACAAACTATAGTTTTGGCAAGTTGGTTAGGACATCTACTTTGTGCATGACACAAGTAATTTTTCCAACAATTGTTTACAGACAGATTATTTCACTTATAATTTACTGTATCACAATTCCAGTGGGTCAGAAGTTTACATACACTAAGTTGACTGTGCCATTAAACAGCTTGGAAAATTCCAGAAAATGATGTCATGGCTTTAGAAGCTTCTGATAGGCTAATTGACATAATTTGAGTCAATTGGAAGTGTACCTGTGGGTGTATTTCAAGGCCTACCTTCAAACTCAGTGCCTCTTTGCTTGACATCCTGGGAAATCAAAAGAAATCAGCCAAGACCTCAGAAAAAAATGTGTAGACCTCCACAAGTCTGGTTCATCCTTGGGAGCAATTTCCAAACTACTGAAGGTACCACGTTCATCTGTACAAACAATAGTACGCAAGTATAAACACCATGGGACCACGCAGCCGTCATACCACTCAGGAAGGAGACGCGTTCTGTCTCCTAGAGATGAACGTACGAAAAGTGCAAATCAATCCCAGAACAACAGCAAAGGACCTTGTGAAGATGCTGGAGGAAACAGGTACAAAAGTATATATCCACAGTAAAACGAGTCCTATATTGACATAACCTGAAAGGCCACTCAGCAAGGAAGAAGCCACTGCTCCAAAACCGCCATAAAAAAAGCCAGACTACGATTTGCAACTGCACATGGGGACAAAGATTGTACTTTTTTGAGAAATGTCCTCTGGTCTTGATGAAACAAAAATAGAACTGTTTGGCCATAATGACCATCGTTATGTTTGGAGGAAAAAGGGGGTTCCTTGCAAGCCGAAGAACACCATCCCAACCGTGAAGCACGGGGGTGGCAGCATCATGCTGTGGGGGTGCTTTGCTGCAGGAGGGACTGGTGCACTTCACAAAATAGATGGCATCATGAGGAAGGAAAATTATGTGGATATATTGGAGCAACATCTCAAGACATCAGTCAGGAAGTTAAAGCTTGGTCGCAAATGGGTCTTCCAAATGGACAATGAACCCAAGTATACTTCCAAAGTTGTGCCAAAATATCTTAAAGACAACAAAGTCAAGGTGTTGGAGTGGCCATCACAAAGCCCTGACCTCAATCCTATGGAAAATTTGTGGGCAGAACTGAAAAAGCGTGTGCGAGCAAGGAGGCCTACAAACCTGACTCAGGTACACCAGCTCTGTCAGCAGGAATGGGCCAAAATTCACCCAACTTATTGTGGGAAGCTTGTGGAAGGCTACCCGAAACATTTGACCCAAGTTAAACAATTTAAAGGCAATGCTACCAAATACTAATTGAGTGTATGTAAACTTCTGACTCACTGGGAATGTGATGAAAGAAATAAAAGCTGAAATAAATCATTCTCTCTCCTATTATTCTGACATTTCACATTCTTAAAATAAAGTGGTGATCCTAACTGATCTAAGACAGGGCATTTTTACTAGGATTAAATGTCCGGAATTGTGAAAACTGAGTTTTAATGTATTTGGCTAAGGTGTATGTAAACTTCCAACTTCAACTGTAGTAATGTCATTAACACTTTTTTTTTTCTGCACTTCATTAGGCCTACATCAAGTAGTCTAAAACTCCAAAACTGTCTTAATCACTATTCTCTGTAAAAAACGTTTTCAAATAACTTAAAAAGGCATTTTCTAAAAGTAGTTTGTCGTTATAATTTGACACAGTTCCAATATGATTCTATATACCCATTGGGCTCACTCTGCTCAAAATTAGTGCACTACGGAATAGGGTACAATTTGGGACAGAGACCTTTACTGCAAACAACACAATTACTTACCCAACAGGATAAATATTGGCAGTAAATACCATCAGCCCCTTTGTATTTACCAAGTTCCATTCTATTCCAACAGCACAACATGCAGTAGATCGTAACTGGATACAGAAATCACCAGTCTGGCTCACACAGTTAGTTTTTTGTAAGGCGTCCAGAAACACAACAACTACCTAATCAAAAAGATGACTTCATAAAAGCCTGTAAAATGTGGTGTGGGAAGTTATGTTCAAAGTCTAGAGTTTATTAATAATTGTAAAACAAATCTATCGCATTTCATCACACCGTTCAATGTATAACATCATGTCATTAAATACATTTGACTATTTTTCCACGTTTGTTGAAGATTAATTTAATGAGGTGCAAAATAAAACTTTTTTACCATTTTGTCTCTGAAGTGGGAGATTAAATGCAACTGTACACATAAAAACATCTGAAGTCAACCACGAACCTCAGGTAACAAGGCAAACAATTTGTTGTGTATGGCAACAGAGATGCACAGATGACGTCAGCCTGATCTATGTGAAGCATTACAGATTGCACAATAGAAACGTAAAGGTTATTTCCAATTGAGCCGACATATGCAGTCTCCGCTAACACCAGAAAATTGGCTTTAAATTTCTATCACACTGTAACGCTGATCTTTCGCGATACGGATTTAATAGAGCGTTTAGACTGTCTTTCTGTCTGTCTGTGCTTCTGTCCATCCTTCTGTCTTGGTGAGTTTGATTGTACGTACTCAACAGTGTCCCATGCTCTGCGCCATCCTTTTGAGTCAACACACTATGTAGGCCTAGAATGTTTATCTGTTTTCTTTGACCCCTGTTGCCACATGCTTCTCTGGCGAATGTGTAATAGAGGGAGTTCGGTGTATCACTGTCGCATGAAGAATAACCTTGCCTGAGACCTAAATACTTGGATAGCTCACCGTCACAAACGTGTTTTATTCATTGGGGGCAGTATTGTCCTGTCTTGGCCCCTCCCGCTGTCACCCTCTCACACCGCCACCCCCCTGGAGCTGGTAAATACTGCAGACGGAGCAGCAGGGCTCCTATTTGTCCAGCCCCCTGTCCGCCACACTCTCACAGACCCCCCCCCCCCCCCCCAAGCTATTGTATACGGCAGGATAAGCCGCAGCAGGGTTCCTCTCTGTCGGGCAGCGAGGACGAGTCCATCTGTCGGACGATCTCAGTGAACAGCTCGTCCACCATGTTCTTGCTCTTGGCTGAGGTCTCCAGGAAGGGACAGCCCCAGTCCTCGGCCAAAGCCTGGCCCTCTCCACACGACACCTCCCTCTCTCCCTCCAGGTCCACCTTGTTCCCCACAAGGATCACCGGCACACTCTCGTACCTGGGAGGGAGAGAGAGAGAAAGTGTGTGAGAGAGAGAGATGGGGGAGATACATTATATCTGTGTGCATCTCTGTATTTATTACAGCAATGGGAGCTCTATATTCATGTACAGAATAGAGATAGAGAGAGACATAGACATATACAGTGCATTCGGAAAGTTTTCAGACCCCTTGACTTTTTCCACATTTTGTTATGTCACAGCATTATTCTAAAATGGATTAAATTGTTTATTCCTCTCATCAGTCTACACACAATACCCCATAATGACAAAGCAAAAACAGGTTTTTAGAATTTTTTCCAAATTTATAACAAATAAAAACTGGAAATATCACATTTACATAAGTATTCAGACCCTTTACTCAGTACTTTGTTGAAGCACCTTTGGCAGCGATTACAGCCTTGAGTCTTCTTGGGTATGACGCTACAAGCTTGGCACATCTGTATTTGGGGAGTTTCTCCCATTCTTCTCTGCAGATCCTCTCAAGCTCTGTCAGGTTGGATGGGGAGCGTCGCTGCACAGCTATTTTCAGGTCTCTCCAGAGATGTTTGATCGGGTTCAAGTCCGGGCTCTGGCTGTGCCACTCAAGGACATTCAGAGACTTGTCCCGAAGCCACTCCTGCGTTGTCTTGGCTGTGTGCTTAGGGTTGTTGTCCTGTTGGAAGGTGAACCTTCGCCCCAGTCTGAGGTCATGAGCGCTCTGGAACAGGTTTTCATCGAAGATCTCTCTGTACTTTGCTCCGTTCATCTTTGCCTCGATCCTAACTAGTATCCCAGTCCCTGCCACTGGAAAACATCCCCACAGCATGATGCTGCCACCACCATGCTTCACCGTAGGGATGGTGCCAGGTTTCCTCCAGACGTGACGCTTGGCATTCAGGCCAAAGAGTTCAATCTTGGTTTCATCAAACCAGAGAATCTTGTTACTCATGGTCTGAGAGTCTTTAGGTGCCTTTTGGCAAACTCCAAGCGGGCTGTCATGTGCCTTTTACTGAGAAGTGGCTTCCGTCTGGCCATTCTACCATAAAGGCCTTATTGGTGGAGTGCTGCAGAGATGGTTGTCCTTCTGGAAGGTTCTCCCATCTCCACAGAGGAACTCTAGAGCTCTGTCAGAATGACCATCGGGTTCTTGGTCACCTCCCTGACCAAGGCCCTTCTCCACCCATTGCTCAGTTTGGCCGGGCGGCCAGCTCTAGGAAGAGTCTTGGTGGTTCCAAACTTCTTCCATTTAAGAATGATGGAGGGCACTATGTTCTTGGGGACCATCAATGCTGCAGACATTTTTGCCAAGAGTTTGCAAAGCTGTCATCAAAGCAAAGAGTGGCTACTTTGAAAAATCTCAAATATATTATAATATATATACACTGCTCAAAAAATAAAGGGAACACTAAAATAACACATCCTAGATCTGAATGAATGAAATAATCTTATGAAATACTTTTTTCTTTACATAGTTGAATGTGCTGACAACAAAATCACACAAAAATTATCAATGGAAATCAAATTTATCAACCCATGGAGGTCTGGATTTGGAGTCACACTCAAAATTAAAGTGGAAAACCACACTACAGGCTGATCCAACTTTGATGTAATGTCCTTAAAGCAAGGCAAAATTAGGCTCAGTAGTGTGTGTGGCCTCCAAGTGCCTGTATGACCTCCCTACAATGCCTGGGCATGCTCCTGATGAGGTGGCGGATGGTCTCCTGAGGGATCTCCTCCCAGACCTGGACTAAAGCATCCGCCAACTCCTGGACAGTCTGTGGTGCAACGTGGTGTTGGTGGATGGAGCGAGACATGATGTCCCAGATGTGCTCAATTGGATTCAGGTCTGGGGAACGGGCGGGCCAGTCCATAGCATCAATGCCTTCCTCTTGCAGGAACTGCTGACACACTCCAGCCACATGAGGTCTAGCATTGTCTTGCATTAGGAGGAACCCAGGGCCAACCGCACCAGCATATGGTCTCACAAGGGGTCTGAGGATCTCATCTCGGTACCTAATGGCAGTCAGGCTACCTCTGGCGAGCACATGGAGGGCTGTGCGGCCCCCCAAAGAAATGCCACCCCACACCATGACTGACCCACCGCCAAACCGGTCATGCTGGAGGATGTTGCAGGCAGCAGAACGTTCTCCACGGTGTCTCCAGACTCTGTCACGTCTGTCACATGTGCTCATTGTGAACCTGCTTTCATCTGTGAAGAGCACAGGGCACCAGTTGCGAATTTGCCAATCTTGGTGTTCTCTGGCAAATGCCAAACGTCCTGCACAGTGTTGGGCTGTAAGCACAACCCCCACCTGTGGACGTCGGGCCCTCATACCACCCTCATGGAGTCTGTTTCTGACCGTTTGAGCAGACACATGCACATTTGTGGCCTGCTGGAGGTCATTTTGCAGGGCTCTGGCAGTGCTCCTCCTGCTCCTCCTTGCACAAAGGCGGAGGTAGCGGTCCTGCTGCTGGGTTGTTGCCCTCCTCCACGTCTCCTGATGTACTGGCCTGTCTCCTGGTAGCGCCTCCATGCTCTGGACACTACGCTGACAGACACAGCAAACCTTCTTGCCACAGCTCGCATTGATGTGCCATCCTGGATGAGCTGCACTACCTGAGCCACTTGTGTGGGTTGTAGACTCCGTCTCATGCTACCACTAGAGTGAAAGCACCGCCAGCATTCAAAAGTGATCAAAACATCAGCCAGGAAGCATAGGAACTGAGAAGTGGTCTGTGGTCACCACCTGCAGAACCACTCCTTTATTGGGGCTGTCTTGCTAATTGCCTATAATTTCCACCTGTTGTCTATTCCATTTGCACAACAGCATGTGAAATGTATTGTCAATCAGTGTTGCTTCCTAAGTGGACAGTTTGATTTCACAGAAGTGTGATTGACTTGGAGTTACATTGTGTTGTTTAAGTGTTCCCATTATTTTTTTGAGCAGTGTATATATATATATATATATACAGTTGAAGTCGGAAGTTCATATACAAACATAAAACTCGTTTTTCAACCACTCCACAAATTTCTTGGTAACAAACTATAGTTTTGGCAAGTCGGTTAGGACATCTACTTTGTGCATGACACAAGTAATTTTCCCAACAATTGTTTACAGACAGATTATTTCACTTATAATTCACTGTATCACAGTTCCAGTGGGTCAGAAGTGTACATACACTAAGTTGACTGTGCCTTTAAACAGCTTGGAAAATTCCAGAAAATGATGTCATGGCTTTAGAAGCTTCTGATAGGCTAATTGACATCATTTGAGTCAATTGGAGGTGTACCTGTGGATGTATTTCAAGGCCTGCCTTCCAACTCAGTGCCTCTTTGCTTGACATCATGGGAAAATCAAAAGAAATCAGCCAAGACCTCAGAAAAGAAATTGTAGACCTCCACAAGTCTGGTTCATCCTTGGGAGCAATTTCCAAACGCCTGAAGGTACCACGTTCATCTGTACAAACAATAGTACGCAAGTATAAACACCACGGGACCACGCAGCCGTCATACCGCTCAGGAAGGAGACGCGTTCTGTCTCCTAGAGATGAACGTACTTTGATGCAAAAAGTGCAAATCAATCCCAGAACAACAGCATAGGACCTTGTGAAGATGCTGGAAGAAACAGGTACAAAAGTATTTATATCCACACTAAAACGAGTCCTATATCGACAAAACCTGAAAGGCCGCTCAGCAAGCTCTTAAATGCTAGTAAAACTAAATGCATACTCTTCAATCGTACGCTGCTTTCACCCGCCCGCCCGACTAGAATCACTACTCTCGGCGGGTCTGACTTAGAATATGTGGACAACTACAAATACCTAGGTGTCTGGTTAGACCGTAAACTCTCCTTCCAGACTCACATTAAGCATCTCCAATCCAAAGTTAAATCTAGAATCGGCTTCCTATTTCGCAACAAAGCCTCCTTCACTCATGCTGCTAAATATGCCCTCGTAAAACGTACTATCCTACCGATCCTTGACTTCGGCGATGTCATTTGCAAAATAGCTTCCAACACTCTACATAGCAAATTGGATGTAGTCTATCACAGTGCCATCCGTTTTGTCACCAAAGCCCCACCAAAGCCACCATTGTGACCTGTATGCTCTCGTTGGCTGGCCCTCACTACATATTCGTCGCCAAACCCACTGGCTCCAGGTCATCTATAAATCACTTCTAGGCAAATCCCCGCCTTATCTTAGATCATTGGTCATATTAGCAACACCCACCATAGCAACACCCACCTGCAGGTATATCTCACTGGTCATCCCCAAAGCCAACACCTCCTTTGGCCGCCATTCCTTCCAGTTCTCTGCTGCAAATGACTGGAACGAACTGCAAAAATCTCTGAAGCTGGAGACACTTATCTCCCTCACTAACTTTAAGCATCAGTTGTCTGAGCAGCTTACCGATCACTGCACCTGTACACAGCCCATCTGTAATTAGCCCACCCAACTACCTCA
Source organism: Coregonus lavaretus (assembly GCF_964263955.1). Lineage (NCBI taxonomy): Eukaryota > Metazoa > Chordata > Actinopteri > Salmoniformes > Salmonidae > Coregonus > Coregonus lavaretus. The sequence continues at coordinate 16,072,561 of NC_140025.1, read as the reverse complement.
TCCCCATATTGTTATTTACATTGTTCATTATTTTGCTCATTTGCACCCCAGTATCTCTATTTGCACATCATCTTCTGCACATCTCACTCCGGTGTTAATACTAAATTGTAATTATTTTGCACTATGGCCTATTTATTGCCTTACCTCCATAACTTACTACATTTGCACACACTGTATATAGATTTCTATTGTGTTATTGACTGTACGTTTTTTTTTTTGTTTATTCCATATGTAACTCTGTGTTGTTTTTTATCGCCCTGCTTTGCTTTATCTTGGCCAGGTCGCAGTTGTAAATGAGAACTTGTTCTCAACTGGCTTACCTGGTTAAATAAAGGTGTGTCAGAGGCGTCAGTGACGTGGATGTGGTGTAGGAGTCAAACACAGGACACAGAAGCTTCGTCCAACCGACTTTACTAAACAAACAAATAAACACTGGCCTCAACTAAACAGGAGGCGAACTATACGCAGCAGTGCGTAAAACACCAAAGTGCAATAGCGCACGAAACACAGTGCGACTATCCTAAATATACAAACATGCGAAAACGAGCAGCACCAAAAGACAGGCGGAACAATTACACACAACACACGACTAGCAAAACGAGAAACTTATAGGATACATAATTAACACTAAAAGGAAACAGGTGTACAAAGAAGACAAAACCAAACAAACATCGATAACATACAACGGTGGTAGCTAGTACTCCGGGGACGACGACCGCCGAAGCCTGCCCGAGCAAGGAGAAGGAGCAGCCTCGGCCGAAACCGTGACAGTACCCCCCCCTTGACGCGCGGCACTAGCCGTGCGCCGACCCCGGCCTCGGGGACGACCAGGAGGACGCGGAGCAGGGCGCGTGGGATGACCACGGTGGAACTCAGTCAGGAGAGACGGGTCTAAGATGTCCCTCCTCGGCACCCAGCACCGTTCCTCCGGGCCGTACCCCTCCCACTCCACGAGATATTGGAGACCCCCCATCCGACGTCTCGAATCCAGGATGGACCGAACTGTGTACGCCGGAGCCCCCTCGATGTCCAGTGGGGGCGGAGGAGTCTCTCCTATCTCACAGTCCTGGAGTGGACCAGCTACCACCAGCCTGAGAAGAGATACATGGAACGAGGGGTTAACGTGATAATCAATAGGCAGTTGTAACCTGTAACACACCTCGTTCAGTCTCCTCAGGACTTTAAAAGGCCCCACAAACCGCCGACCCAGCTTCCGGCAGGGCAGGCGGAGGGGTAGGTTTCTGGTCAAGAGCCAGACTCGATCTCCAGGTGCGTACACCGGACCCTCACTGCGGTGGAGATCGGCGCTCGCCTTTTGTCGACAGATGGCCCGCTGCAGATGGACGTGTGCAGCGTTCCACGTCTCCTCCAAACGCCGCACCCACTCATCCACCGCAGGGGCCTCGATCTGGCTCTGATGCCATGGTGCCAGAACCGGCTGGTACCCTAACACACATTGGAAAGGGGTTAGGTTGGTGGAGGAGTGGCGGAGAGAGTTCTGTGCCATCTCTGCCCAGGGGATATACCTCGCCCACTCCTCCGGCCGGCCCTGGCAATACGATCTCAGAAACCTACCCACATCCTGGTTCACTCGTTCTACCTGCCCATTGCTCTCCGGGTGGTATCCCGAGGTAAGGCTCACCGAGACCCCCAGGCGCTCCATGAACGCTCTCCAGACTCTGGAGGTTAACTGGGGACCTCGATCAGACACTATATCCTCAGGTACCCCGTAGTGCCGAAAGACGTGGGTGAATAGTGCCTCAGCGGTCTGTAGGGCAGTAGGGAGACCCGACATTGGGAGGAGACGACAGGCCTTAGAGAACCGATCCACAACGACCAGTATAGTGGTATTCCCCTGAGAGGGGGGAAGGTCTGTAACGAAATCCACCGAGAGGTGAGACCAGGGTCGTTGTGGAACGGGCAGGGGTTGTAACTTCCCCCTGGGCAGGTGTCTAGGCGCCTTACACTGGGCGCACACCGAGCAGGAGGAGACATAAACCCTCACATCCCTGGCTAATGTTGGCCACCAGTACCTAGCGCTAAGGCAGTGCACTGTCCGGCCAATACCTGGATGTCCAGAGGAGGGTGACGTGTGAGCCCAATAAATCAATCGATCCCGAACCTCGAGCGGAACGTACGTCTGACCCACAGGACACTGTGGAGGACTAGGGTCGGTACGCAACGCCCGCTCGATTTCCGCATCGACCTCCCACACTACCGGTGCCACCAGACAAGACTCTGGCAGTATGGGAGTGGGCTCAACGGACCTCTCCTCTGTGTCATACCGCCGGGACAGGGCGTCTGCCTTACCGTTCTGGGACCCAGGGATGTACGTGATTTTAAATACGAACTGGGCTAGAAACATGTTCCACCGAGCCTGACGAGGGTTCAATCTCCTAGCTGCCCGGATGTACTCCAGGTTACGGTGGTCAGTCAAAATGAGAAAAGGGTGTTGAGCCCCCTCAAGCCAATGCCTCCACACCTTTAGGGCCTGTACCACGGCTAACAGCTCCCTGTCCCCTACGTCATAATTTCGCTCCGCTGGGCTGAGCTTCTTGGAGTAGAAGGCACAGGGGCGGAGTTTAGGTGGCGTGCCGGACCGTTGCGATAGCACGGCCCCAATACCGGCCTCTCACGCGTCCACCTCTACCTGAAATGGTAAAGCGGGATCCGGATGCGCCAGCACCGGGGCCGAAGTAAACAGGTCCTTCAGTCTCCCAAAAGCCCTGTCCGCCTCAGCTGACCACTGCAAACGCACCGGACCCCCCTTCAGAAGAGACGTTATGGGAGCTGCCACCTGTCCAAAACCCCGGATAAACCTCCGGTAGTAATTTGCAAAACCCAAGAACTGCTGCACCTCTTTAACCGTGGTTGGGGTTTGCCAATTACGCACGGCTGACACACGGTCAACCTCCATCTTCACCCCTGACGCGGACAACTGATAACCCAAAAAGGAGATAGACTCCTGGAAAAACAGACATTTCTCTGCCTTGACATACAAGTCGTGCTCCAACAGCCTCCTCAACACTCGGCGCACCAGAGCTACATGCTCGGCTCGGGTAGAAGAGTACACTAGGATGTCGTCAATGTACACGACCACCCCCTGCCCCTGCATGTCCCGGAAGATCTCATCCACAAAGGATTGGAAGACTGAAGGAGCATTCATCAACCCGTATGGCATGACGAGATACTCGTAATGACCCGAGGTGGTACTAAATGCTGTCTTCCATTCATCGCCCTCCCTAATGCGCACCAAGTTGTAGGCGCTCCTGAGATCCAGTTTCGTGAAGAAACGCGCTCCGTGTAATGATTCCGTCATAGTCGCAATCAGAGGGAGTGGATAACTGTATTTCACAGTGATCTGATTGAGACTACGGTAATCAATACACGGGCGCAATCCTCCATCCTTTTTCTTCACAAAAAAGAAGCTTGAGGACGCAGGGGAAGTGGAGGGCCGTATGTATCCTTGTCTCAGAGACTCGGCTATGTATGTCTCCATAGCCCCCTTCTCCTCTTGAGACAGAGGATACACATGGCTCCGCGGAAGCGCTGCTCCTGCCTGGAGGCCTATCGCACAATCCCCCTGTCTATGAGGAGGCAACCGCGTCGCCCTCGTCTTGCTAAACACGAGTGCTACCTCCTCATACTCAGGGGGGATGTGCATTGCGGGCACTTGGTTCGGACTCTCCACCGAGGTCGCCCCCACGGAAACACCTAGACATCGCCCCACACACTGGGCAGACCACTCCTTAAGAGCCCTCTCTTGCCACGAAATGGAGGGATTATGGGTAATCAACCAGGGAAGCCCCAGCACCACTGGATACGCAGGAGAGTCGATCAGATATAACTGAATAGTTTCCTCATGACCCCCCTGCGTACTCATCCTAAGTGGCGCTGTGACCTCCCTAATCAACCCCGATCCCAACGGGCGGCTATCTAGGGCATGGACAGGGAAGGGAGCATCAACAGGAAGGAGGGGAATCCCTAACTCTACACAAAAATTCTGATCAACAAAATTCCCAGCTGCGCCTGAATCTACTAGCGCCTTATGCTGGATATGAGGTGCAACCTGTGGAAATCTTACAGGTATACATAAGTGCACAACAGAGAGCTCTGGGTAAGTGGGGCGCCTACTCACCTTGAAGGTCTCCCCAGTGCGTGGCCTGTTGTCTCGTCCTCCTGGAGACCCTCCCCAGCACCTAGCCGCAGTGTGCCCTCCACGGCCACAGTTGGTGCAGGGGACGGCCCCCCTCGGGCTCCTTCTCCTCCTCTCTCTAGCGCCAGCACCCCCAAGCTCCATAGGGCTCGGCTCGGAGGTGCTGGAGGGTGGAATGGACGGCCCCCACTCGGGACGTCCGCGGGTGGCCAGCAGGGTGTCAAGACGGATGGACATGTCCACCAACTGGTCGAACGAGAGGTTAGTGTCCCTGCAGGCCAGCTCTCGGTGGACGTCCTCCCGCAGACTGCATCGATAGTGGTCGATGAGGGCCCGCTCATTCCACCCTGCATCTGCCGCTAGAGTCCGGAACTCCAGGGCGAACTCTTGTGCGCTCCTCTTCCCCTGTCGGAGGTAGAATAGACGCTCCCCCGCCGCTTTCCCCTCAGGTGGATGGTCGAACACGGCCCTGAAGCGGCGGGAGAACTCCGCGTAGGTGATAGTGGCGGCGTCTATCCCCCTCCATTCGGCGTTGGCCCACTCCAACGCCTTTCCGGTGAGACAGGAGATGAGGGCGGAAACGCTCTCGTGTCCCGAGGGCGCCGGGTTTACGGTGGCCAGGTAGAGTTCCACCTGCAGGAGGAACCCCTGACACCCGGCAGCGGTGCCGTCATACACCCTCGGGAGCGAGAGCCGAATCCCACTGGATTCCGGAGCTTGGATGGGAGGACTGACCGATGGTGGTGGTAAGCTGGGTGGAGGTGTGGGTACCCCTCTGGCCTCCCATCGGTGCAGAGTATTTATCACGTCCTGCAGGGCGGTCCCGAGTTGTAGGATCCTATCGTCCTGTCCGCGGACGCGCTCCTCCAAAGACTCGGGCGCTGCTGCTGCTCCTGCTGACTCCATTAGATGGTGTGTAATTCTGTCAGAGGCGTCAGTGACGTGGATGTGGTGTAGGAGTCAAACGCAGGACACAGAAGCTTCGTCCAACCGACTTTACTAAACGAACAAATAAACACTGGCCTCAACTAAACAGGAGGCGAACTATACGCAGCAGTGCGTAAAACACCAAAATGCAATAGCGCACGAAACACAGTGCGACTATCCTAAATATACAAACATGCGAAAATGAGCAGCACCAAAAGACAGGCGTAACAATTACACACAACACACGACTAACAAAACGAGAAACTTATAGGAGACATAATTAACACTAAAAGGAAACAGGTGTACAAAGAAGACAAAACCAAACAAACATCGATAACATACAACGGTGGTAGCTAGTACTCCGGGGACGACGACCGCCGAAGCCTGCCCGAGCAAGGAGAAGGAGCAGCCTCGGCCGAAACCATGACAAGGTGAAATAAAAATAAAATAAAAATGTACAAGCACAATCGTGGCATCAGCGTCAGGCAAACAGGCATTGGATGTAAAAACGTTCCTTTTTAGTGTCATTTAAACTTTTTTTAACTTACTTTTATCTTTGACTGTCATTCTACCCCCCCGCCCAGCAACTTCACTCCCACTTGTCTCCAGTTCCACATCCCAACCCTCAATTTCCCTCAGCCCATCCCACCTATCTCTGCTGGTCACCCTCTTCGGATTTCTGCGCGCCATATATCTTTCAACTATACTGTGATGTTTAACATACAATTTTAATCTATCTAATTGAATAGAATCCACAGATTGTGAGTTGAAGATAAATACTTTTACTAAGAGTATTAGTAATTGACTGACCAGGTCTCTCCAAATCTCCCAACAATGCTATTTCTAGGGTCAGTTTTAGATGAATGTTATGCTTTTACAGCCATTCCTGAACCTGAGACCAGAAACAGGCTACCTGAACAAATGGTCTATTGATTCTGTATCCTCGCTACAAAATCTGCAGAGCTGCGATGGTTGTATGACCCAAATATTCGACATTTTGTTGGTGGCAAGAATTCCGTACAATAATTTTAGCTGAAAAGCACAAAGTCTTAAATCTTGCGTTGTTTTATATATCAACTCATACACCCTGTGCCATGGAATCGGTACATAAAAAATCTCTTCCCAGCTGTTTTGCAATATGTTTGGCACAGCTGTCAACATCCTGGTCCTCAAATGAAACTGGTATACTTTCCTATTTATGCTATTTCTGTTCCTCCGCCAGTTTTGATCCTTTATATTGGGCAGACAGACCAGTTCCCTACCACCTCCCGCTGCCACCTGCCTCCTCAATTTTTGGGGTAGTGCTGTAATCAATTGGTTGTAATCTTGGATTGAGCAGACCTTCCCATACAATTCCGATAGCTCCATGAAATACATAAATCTACCGTTCCAATTTACAATATCATTTAAAAACAAAATACCCTTCTAAAACATATTTCCCATAAATAAAGGTATTTTATCAACCAGCACATTTGAGTTCAACCATAATATTTGTTGTAATATTTATTCTATATTTTCTGGGGGATGAAATTGAAATTGTAACCAGCTCTGCATTTCTTGTTTGAAAAAGAGAGATACTTTGAACAAAGTTTCATTTTCAATTAATCGAAAAATGAGAAATGGCAATCTGCACAAATGCAAAAAGGCCATTTTTAAACAAGGGATGAGCTTTTCTTAGTAATCTAATGCAGAACCATTTTGTGTTCAAGTAAAACATTTGTATACCGTAAGTGAAGAAAGCTTTTAGAGAGAGGTTTAGTGCATTTATATTTAATAATCTCAGCCCACCCAGTTCATATTCATTATATAGATAGGCATGCTTTATCTTTTCTGGTTTAGCAAACCTGTTAAAGCAAAAAAAAAATTTGCTCAGATGATTTGAAAAACAAATCATCAGTAGTAGGCAGTGCCATAAGTAAGTGAATAAACTGAGATATGACTAAAGAGTTAATCAGTGTAATTTTCCCATAAATAGACAGGTATTTACCTCTCCATATTTGCAGGATCTTGTCAATTTGTACTAGTTTTCTATTGACATTCATTGTGGAGAGCTCATTTATATATTTTGTGATATGAATACCAAGTATGTCTACTTCACCGTCAGCCAATTTTATAGGTAAACTGCAGGGTAATGTAAAAGTTATGTTTTTAATGATCCAATACGTAATATGGTACACTTATCATAATTAGGTTTTAGTCCAGAGAAGCCAGAAAAGTAATCTAAATCTTCAATGAGACATTGCAGGGTTCTAGCTTGCGGACTTAATATATAACTTGAGTCATCGGCATACATGGACACCTTCGTTTTTAAGCCTTGGATTTCTAATCCTTTAATGTTGTTATTTGAGCATATTTTAATAGCTAGCATTTCGATGGCCATAACAAATAGATATTGTGACAGCGGACACCCTTGTTTAACTCCTCTTGACAGTTCAAAACTGTTGTAGCCCCTATTTACCATTTTACACCTGGGGTTGCTATACATTACTTTTATGAATTGAATAAGAGACTCACCTAAATTGAAAAAATCCAGACATTTATATAAAAAATCCAGTATTACTTTATCAAAGGCCTTTTCAAAATCTGCTATGAATACCAGGCCTGGCTTCTTAGATGTTTCATGTTGTTCTATTATTTATAGTAGTTGTCGTATATTGTCTCCAATGTATCATCCATGTAAAAAAACCTGTCTGATCAGGATGAACAATACCTGGTAAAACCTTTTTAATTCTGAGTGCTATTCATTTCGCTATTATTTTTGCATCACATCATTGAAGATATAAAATATTTAGCTTCCTCTTTTAAAATATCATTTGGAGAATCATGGATGACTCCGTCTTAAGTAACAAGTTTCTGCAAATTATTTTTGGTAGCAAGAAGTGTGGATCATCCTGATTTGGACCATATAGACTAATGAGCCAAATCAGTTTTTCATCCACTTTCATATTCAAAAGGGTCCACCTTTCTTGCGGATCATTCCTGAATGTTTCGTTCGGATCAACATTTTTGTTAATTAGTCTCATCACACCTTTTGAGTTCCTTTGTCCTTGTCACGACTTCTGCCGAGGCTGCCTCCCCTCCTTGTTCGGGCAGGTTTCGGCATTCGTCGTAACCGGCTTACTAGCTACTGCCGATCCCATTCTCATCACTCCACTTGTCATGTCTTGTCTTGTCAATCATACACACTTGGTGCTCATTCCCCTAATTAGTATGTGTATAAGTGTTCCCTCTGTTCCCCTTGTCTTTGTGAGTGATTGTTTCATTGTGAGAGCGAGTAGCTCAGTTGAGCTTTCCCTTGTGATAGTTTAATTTTGACCCTGGGTGCGTTTTATTTATGTAAATGGGATAAACTCTGGACTTCGGTGTTTTACCTCCTGCGCCTGACTCCTTTATTCACACCTCGTCACAGAATCACTCACCCGCTGAATGGAGTCAGCAGGAGAAGACAGCATGCCTGTAGTTGTGGCAAGGGTCCAGGAGCATTCCTCGATAATGGCCAACTTGGGGGAAGCGATGGATCGGGTTCTTCAGGTAGTACAACGCCTGGAGAGGAGAGGACCCGATCTATCGAGACCAGCTGGTCAACCGGATCCAGCCACCTACACCTTAGCCCCTGGAGGGATCCAGATATCCCGGCCACCAGTCGATTCAGGCGCGGCTGGGAACTTTATGGACAGGGCATTTGCACGCCGTCAAGGCATTTCATTGGTTCCCCTATCCATTCCACTCCCCATCAGAGCACTTGATAGTCGACAATTAGGGTCCGGGTTGGTTAAGAAGGTTACTGTACCAGTCACCATGATTACACAGGAGACGCATGTTGAGCAGATCACTTTTTTGATTGAGTCTCCTGCTTACCCTGTAGTCTTAGGTATTCCGGGGTTAGCCCTTCACAACTCCAATTTTTCATGGCCACAGAGGGTTCTTACGGGGTGGTTGTGTGAGTGTCCGGGTAGGTGTCTAGGTGTTTCCGTTGGTGCGACCATGGTGGAAAGTCCAGACGGTACCCCCACCGTGCGCATTCCCCCTGAATACCATGACCTGGCGCTCGCGTTTTCCAAGACGCAAGTGACTAAATTACCACCTCATCGGGAGGGGGATTGGGCGATAAACCTTCGGGTAGACGCTGTACCTCCCAGCAGTCATGTGTATCCCCTGTCGCAGGCTGAAACGGAGACTATGGAAACATACGTCACAGAGTCCCTGCGCCAGGGGTATATACGTCCCTCCACTTCACCCGCTTCCTCGAGTTTCTTCTTTGTGAAGAAGAAAGATGGCGGTTTACGCCCGTGCATTGATTATCGACCACTGAATAAGGTGACGGTACAATTTAGTTATCCTCTTCCCCTCATTCCTTCAGTGATTGAGTCAATGCATGGGGCCCGTTTTTTCACCAAATTAGCGCTCAGGAGTGCCTACAACCTGGTGCGTATTCGGGAAGGGGATGAGTGGAAAACAGCATTCAGCACAACCTCGGGGCATTATGAATACCTGGTGATGCCCTACGGTTTGATGAATGCTCCATCCGTTTTCCAGTCCTTTGTGAACGAGATGTTTCGGGACATGCTTGGTCGCGGTGTGGTGGTCTACATCGATGACATCCTGGTGTATTCCGCTACGCGCGCCGAGCATGTGTCCCTGGTTCGCAAGGTACTGGTCCGACTGCTGGAAAATGATATTTATGCCAAGGCAGCTAAGTGTGAGTTTTTCCAGCAGTCAATCTCCTTCCTCGGATACCGCATTACTACCACAGGTGTGGAGATGGAGGGAGATCGCATTTCAGCCGTGCGTCATTGGCCAACTCCAACCATGGTGAAGGAGGTGCAGCACTTCCTTGGCTTTGCCAACTACTATCTGAGGTTTATTCGGGGCTTTGGCAAGGTCGCAGCTCCCATTACCTCCTTGTTGAAGGGTGGGCCGTCCCGGCTCCGCTGGTCTGCTGAGGCTGATTTGGCCTTCAGTAGATTGCGGGGTCTGTTCACTTCAGCCCCGGTACTGGCTCACCCCGATCCATCACTACCATTTGTAGTGGAGGTGGATGCGTCCGAGGTAGGGATAGGCACTGTCTTATCCCAACGCTCGGGCACACCACCCAAGCTCCGCCCCTGTGCCTTCTTTTCGAAGAAGCTCAGCTCGGCGGAGCAGAACTACGGCGTTGGTGATCAGGAGCTGCTGGCTGTTGTCCGAGCTTTGACGGTGTGGAGGCATTGGCTCGAAGGGGCGAAACACCCTTTCCTCGTCTGGACAGACCACCGTAACCTGGAGTACATTCGGGCAGCGAGGAGGCTGAATCCTCGCCAGGCCAGGTGGGCCCTCTTCTTCACCCGGTTTGATTTCACACTCTCACACATTCCGGGTATGAAGAACGTGAAGGCAGACGCACTGTCTTGGCTGTATGACACAGAGGAGAGGCCCAGAGACAACACCCCCATACTCCCGGCCTCATGCATTGTGGCGCCGGTAGTATGGGCGATGGACGCGGATATAGCGCAGGCATTACGCACAAATCCATCTCAACCGCAGTGTCCGGCTGCAGTATGTGCCTGCGCTTATCCGTGATCGTCTGATCTACTGGGCACACACGTCACCCTCCTCTGGTCATCCAGGTATCGGTCGTACAATGCGCTGCCTGACCGAGAAGTACTGGTGGCCTACCTTGGCTAAGGACGTGAGGGTGTATGTTTCCTCCTGCTCAGTGTTTATTTTTTTATTTTTTTTATTTCACCTTTATTTAACCAGGTAAACCAGTTGAGAACAAGTTCTCATTTACAACTGCGACCTGGCCAAGATAAAGCAAAGCAGTGCGATAAAAACAACAACACAGAGTTACATATGGGGTAAAACAAAACAAAGTCAAAAATACAACAGAAATACATATATATACAGTGTGTGCAAATGTAGCAAGTTATAGAGGTAAGGCAATAAATAGGCTATAGTGCAAAATAATTACAATTAGTATTAACACTGGAATGATAGATGTGTAAGAGATGATGTGCAAATAGAGATAGTGGGGTACAAATGAGCAAAATAAATAACAATATAGGGATGAGGTAGTTGGGCGGGCTAATTTCAGATGGGCTGTGTACAGGTGCAGTGATCGGTAAGGTGCTCTGACAACTGATGCTTAAAGTTAGTGAGGGAGATAAGTGTCTCCAGCTTCAGAGATTTTTGCAATTTGTTCCAATCATTGGCAGCAGAGAACTGGAAGGAATTGCGGCCAAAGGAGGTGTTGGCTTTGGGGATGACCAGTGAGATATACCTGCTGGAGCGCAGACTACGGGTGGGTGTTGCTATGGTGACCAATGAGCTAAGATAAGGCGGGGATTTGCCTAGCAGTGATTTATAGATGGCCTGGAGCCAGTGGGTTTGGCGGAGAGAGTTCTGAGCGTATTCTGCCCATGGCAGGAACACCGACCACTCCCCCGGCCCGTCCTGACAGTAGGTCCGCAGGAACCTACCCACATCTTGATTCACCCTTTCTACCTGCCCTTTACTCTCGGGGTGAAATCCAGAGGTCAGGCTGACCGAGACCCCCAGACGTTCCATGAACGCCTTCCAGACTCTAGACGTGAACTGGGGACCTCGGTCGGACACTATATCCTCTGGTACCCCGTAGTGCGCCCAGAGTAAGGCACATAGGCACCTCCCAGTGGGTAAGCTACAACCTTTTCCAGTTCCACAACGACCATGGTCTCACCTTAGTATTGCTTTTCTTACTGATCTTCCCCTCTCCCAAGGTAACACCACTATCCTTGGTCGTTGTGGATCACTTTTCGAAGTCCTGCCGCCTTCTTCCTCTGCCCGGTCTCCCCACGGCCCTACAAACTGCGGAGGCTCTGTTTACTCATGTCTTCCGGCACTACGGGGTACCAGAGGTTTCTTTAAAGCTGCAATATGTAACTTTTTGTGTGAGTCGACCAAATTCACATAGAAATGTGTCTTATAGATCTGTCATTCTCATTTAAAGAAAGTCTGAGAAGCGGCAGATATGTTCTATGTGCGCTATTTCTATGCTTCCCGTTTCTAAGTTTAGTTTCTGCATCTTTTACTTTCGGTTTTGTACCTGCAAATTCAATATTTTGGGTTATGGAAAATACAGTACCAGTCAAAAGTTTGGACACACCTACTCATTCCAGGGTTTTCCTTTATTTGTACAATTTTCTACATTGTAGAATAATAGTGAAGACATCAAAACTATGAAATAACACATATGGAATTATGTAGTAACCAAAAAAGTGTTAAACAAATCAAAATATATTTTCTATTATTTCTTAGTTTTGATGTTTCACTATTATTCTACAATGTAGAAAATAGTAAAAATAAAGAAAAACACTTGAGGTACTGGTACTGTATATTTCACAGCAGTTTAGATGGTACAATGATTCTGTACACTATACTTACTTGTTTTGCCACATAAACTGAAATTAGGCTAACTATTAGAATTTTAGCAACCAGCAAATGGCTAAGCGATTTCTGCATAGTGCATTTTTAACTCACATGGTAGTCCTTGTGTGTTTTTTTGTTGTTGTTTTTTAAATAATATTTTCTACTATTTATATACACTACCGGTCAAAAGTTTTAGAACACCTACTCATTGTAGAATAATAGTGGAGACATCAAAAGTATGAAATAACACATATGGAATCATGTAGTTTTTTTTCAACAAATCAAAATAAATTTTATATTTGAGATTCTTCAAATAGCCACCCTTTGCCTTGATGACAGCTTTGCACACTCTTGGCATTCTATCAACCAGCTTCATGAGGTAGTCACCTGGAATGCATTTAAATTAACAAGTGTGCCTTGTTAAAAGTTAATTTGTGGAATTTCTTTCATTCTTAATGCATTTGAGCCAATCAGTTGTGTTGTGACAAGGTAGGGGGGTATACAGAAGATAGCCCTATTTGGTAAAAGACCAAGTCCATATTATGGCAAGAACAGCTCAAATAAGAAAAGAGAAACAACAGTCCATCATTACTTTAAGACATGAAGGTCAGTCAATCCGGAAAATTTCAAGAACTTTGAACGTTTCTTCAAGTGCAGTCGCAAAAACCATCAAGCACTATGATGAAACTGGCTCTCATGAGGACCGCCTCAGGAATGGAAGACCCAGAGTTACCTCTGCTACAGAAGATACGTTCATTAGAGTTACCAGCCTCAGAAATTGCAGTCCAAATGCATGCTTCACAGAGTTCAAGTAACAGACACATCTCAACATCAACTGTTTAGAGGAGACTGTGTGAATCAGGCCTTCATGATCGAATTGCTGCAAAGAAACCACTACTAAAGGACACCAATAAGAAGAAGAGACTTACTTGGGCCAAGAAACACGAGCAATGGACATTAGACCAGTGGAAATGTGTCCTTTGGTCTGGAGTCCAAATTGGAGATTTTTGGTTCCAACGGCCGTGTCTTTGTGAGACGCGGTGTGGGTGAACGGATGATCTCCGCATGTGTATTTCCCACCGTAAAGCATGGAGGAGGAGGTGTTATGGTGTGGGGGTGCTTTGCTGGTGACACTGTCTGTGATTTATTTAGAATTCAAGGCACACTTAACCAGCATGGCTACCACAGCATTCTGCAGCGATACGCCATCCCATCTGGTTTGGGCTTAGTGGGACTATCATTTGTTTTTCAACAGGACAATGACCCAACACACCTCCAGGCTGTGTAAGGGCTATTTTACAAAGAAGGAGAGTGATGGAGTGCTGCATCAGATGACCTGGCCTCCACAATCCTCAACCAAATTGAGATGGTTTGGGATGAGTCAGACCGCAGAGTGAAGGAAAAGCAGCCAACAAGTGCTCAGCATATGTGGGAACTCCTTCAAGACTGTTGGAAAAGCATTCCAGGTGAAGCTGGTTGAGTGAATACCAAGAGTTTGCAAAGCTGTCATCAAGGCAAAGGGTGGCTATTTGAAGAATCTCAAATATAACATATATTTTGATTTGTTTAACACTTTTTGGGTTCCTACATGATTCCAATAGTGTTATTTCATTGTTTTGATGTCTTCACTATTATTCTACAATGTAAAATATTGAAAAGCCGTTGAATGAGTAGGTGTTCTAAAACTTTTGACCGGTAGTGTATATCTATATTATTATTATCACTGCATTGTTGGTAAAGAGCTCTCAAGGTAAGAATTTCACTGTACTGTTTTACACCTGTTGTATCCTGTGCACGTGGCAAATAAACATCGAAACTTGAACTAAGCAAACGAAGAACGGTCATTTAAGAGTTGTTGGCCATGAAGTAGATATGAAATGTGATCCTTGCAACTGCTGAAGTATAGGTTCGGAACACCTTTATGGAGTGATGTTAGTTCCAAATTAAATTTCTCAATTTATGTTGGTACTAATATCACTCCATAAACGTTGCTGGTTATACCATATGTAGCAACACAACAAGAACACCTTTGTGTTTTTGAAAGGCATTTCCATTCTTTGTTTCGCCTGAAGGAGTGTCAGCCTTATGGCTACCTGCTCCCTTATCCACCACACCTACACCAGCTTCCTAAAGCACAGTCCAATTACACTAATGACTGCAGAGCACGCACCCTCTCCAGCACAATGCCCCCCAAACCTTGAGCTGCTGTTGTTTCATTGTGCTCATCTGTCGTTAATTAAAGGTGCAATCTGGGATATTTGCATGCAATTTTTTTGCAGGCAAGATATTTGCAGGAAATGTTTGATCATTAAAATTAATGGGTCAGTGCAGTCAAATTCGTGATTTTTCTGTGTTTTATATATACACTACCGTACAAACGTTTGGGGTCACTTAGAAATGACCTTGTTTTCGAAAGAAAAGCAATTTTTTTGTCCATTAAAATAACATCAAATTGATCAGAAATGCATTGTAGACATTGTTAATGATGTAAATGGCTATTGTAGCTGGAAACGGCTGATTTTTTATGGAATATCTACATAGGCGTACAGAGGCCCATTATCAGCAACCATCAATCCTGTGTTCCAATGGCACGTTGTGTTTGCTAATCCAAGTTTATAATTTTAAAAGGCTAATTGATCATTAGAAAACCCTTTTGCAATTATTATGTTAGCACAGCTGAAAACTGTTGTGCTGATTAAAGAAGCAATAAAACTGGCCTTCTTGAGACTAGTTGAGTATCTGGAGCATCAGCAATTGTGGGTTCGATTATAGGCTCAAAATGGCCAGAAACAAATAACTTTCTTCTGAAACTCGTAAGTCTATTCTTGTTCTGAGAAATTAAGGCTATTCCATGCGAGAAATTGCCAAGAAACTGAAGATCTCGTACAACGCTGTGTACTACTCTCTTCACAGAACAGCGCAACTGGCTCTAACCAGAATAGAAAGAGGAGTGGGAGGCCCCGGTGCACAACTGAGCAAGAGGACAAATACATTAGAGTGTCTAGTTTGAGAAACAGGCGCCTCACAGGTCCTCAACTGGCAGCTTCATTAAATAGTACCCGCAAAACACCAGTCTCAACGTCAACAGTGAAGAGGTGACTCCGGGATGCTGATCTTTTAGGCAGAGTTGCAAAGAAAAAGCCATATCTCAGACTGCCCATCTAATCTTTTCTTTTAATTGGCCAGTCTGAGATATGGCTTTTTTTCCCATTTAAAAATCAGCCGTTTCCAGCTACAATAGCCATTTACAACATTAACAATCTCTACACTGTATTTCTGATCAATTTGATGTTATTTTAATGGACAAAAAAATTGCTTTTCTTTCGAAAACAATAACATTTCTAAGTGACCCCAAACTTTTGAACTGTAGTGTATTTTCACACTATGATGTTGGAATAATAATGTGAAATTGAAACTATGATGATAATACCTTTTTTAGTGTAAGAGCTGTTTAAAAGACTGCCTGAAATTTCAGCTTGTTTTGCATGGGTGCAGTTTTGGCCTGCCTGGTGACATCAAGTTAATAGACCAATAACAAATTAGAGTTTCAAACCCTTCTGCCAATAACAGCTAGTTTTCAGGTTACATATCCCTCCCATTAGGCTCCTCCAATTAGGTCCCTCACTCAGACCTATCCCATACAGTCCTAGCAAAATTCTTGCTTAAGAAATTGCTTTTTGCTCAGAAGCTATTTTTTTTTATTTTTGATCATTTCAATTGAAAACAATCACAGTAAGGTACTTAATTGTTACCCAGAAATTATTTGATATTGAGATAGAAACGGCTGCATTGGACCTTTAATGATATATCCCCATTGATTCTTGAAAAATATAACTGCAGTTGGGTTGAAACACAAATACCAGATTGTGGCTTTAACATTGCAACTGTCCCAATGCTGTAGCCTTATGGTGGCTAAGCTAACATACAGTAGTTACAGTGGGGGAAAAAAGTATTTAGTCAGCCACCAATTGTGCAAGTTCTCCCACTTAAAAAGATGAGAGAGGCCTGTAATTTTCATCATAGGTACACGTCAACTATGACAGACAAAATGAGAAAAATAAATCCAGAAAAACACATTGTAGGATTTTTTATGAATTTATTTGCAAATTATGGTGGAAAATAAGTATTTGGTCAATAACAAAAGTTTCTCAATACTTTGTTATATACCCTTTGTTGGCAATGACACAGGTCAAACGTTTTCTGTAAGTCTTCACAAGGTTTTCACACACTGTTGCTGGTATTTTGGCCCATTCCTCCATGCAGATCTCCTCTAGAGCAGTGATGTTTTGGGGCTGTCGCTGGGCAACACGGACTTTCAACACCCTCCAAAGATTTTCTATGGGGTTGAGATCTGGAGACTGGCTAGGCCACTCCAGGACCTTGAAATGCTTCTTACGAAGCCACTCCTTCGTTGCCCGGGCGGTGTGTTTGGGATCATTGTCATGCTGAAAGACCCAGCCACGTTTCATCTTCAATGCCCTTGTTGATGGAAGGAGGTTTTCACTCAAAATCTCACGATACATGGCCCCATTCATTCTTTCCTTTACACGGATCAGTCGTCCTGGTCCCTTTGCAGAAAAACAGCCCCAAAGCATGATGTTTCCACCCCCATGCTTCACAGTAGGTATGGTGTTCTTTGAATGCAACTCAGCATTCTTTGTCCTCCAAACACGACGAGTTGAGTTTTTACCAAAATAGAACCATATGACATTCTCCCAATCCTCTTCTGGATCATCCAAATGCACTCTAGCAAACTTCAGACGGGCCTGGACATGTACTGGCTTAAGCAGGGGGACACGTCTGGCACTGCAGGATTTGAGTCCCTGGCAGCGTAGTGTGTTACTGATGGTAGGCTTTGTTACTTTGGTCCCAGCTCTCTGCAGGTCATTCACTAGGTCCCCCCGTGTGGTTCTGGGATTATTGCTCACCGTTCTTGTGATCATTTTGACCCCACGGGGTGAGATCTTGCGTGGAGCCCCAGATCGAGGGAGATTATCAGTGGTCTTGTATGTCTTCCATTTCCTAATAATTGCTCCCACAGTTGATTTATTCAAACCAAGCTGCTTACCTATTGCAGATTCAGTCTTCCCAGCCTGGTGCAGGTCTACAATTTTGTTTCTGGTGTCCTTTGACAGCTCTTTGGTCTTGGCCATAGTGGAGTTTGGAGTGTGACTGTTTGAGGTTGTGGACAGGTGTCTTTTATACTGATAACAAGTTCAAACAGGTGCCATTAATACAGGTAACGAGTGGAGGACAGAGGAGCCTCTTAAAGAAGAAGTTACAGGTCTGTGAGAGCCAGAAATCTTGCTTGTTTGTAGGTGACCAAATACTTATTTTCCACCATAATTTGCAAATAAATTCATAAAAAATCCTACAATGTGATTTTCTGGAGAAAAAAAATCTCAGTTTGTCTGTCATAGTTTATGTGTACCTATGATGACAATTACAGGCCTCTCTCATCTTTTTAAGTGGGAGAACTTGCACAATTGGTGGCTGACTAAATACTTTTTTCCCCCACTGTAGATAGATGTTCATTTTGAGTACTGAAGGAGAGCTAGGGAAAAGAATAACAAAACGGATGTGGAGTCCCAAGAGATGCTGTGATGACGGACTTCCCACGCTGTGCTGCTGCTGCTGGGCTGTGTATGTGTGCGTGTGTGTGTCTGCGCGTGTGGGGGAGGGAGTCATTCTGCTTATAACTTATAAAAACTAAACACAACACAACAAAAGGCCACATAGTTTTTGACAACAAAAATAAATAGGGCAAATCAGTGAATTCAACATGAACCATAACAGTAACTTCAACTAAATAATGTTCCTTGCTGTAACTTTAAAGCTCAATGGCAAACCGGGGAATGAGGCCTAAGAAATGGGTCTACATTGTGATAATTTTCAAATTGAGCCCAGTACTTCTAAAACATAGCTACCAGTATTGGTTTGTATTCCATTTCATAGCCTATATGTTTATGTTCTTTAAATCATGGTGACCATTACCCATTTTTATTTTTTTTTTTTATTTTATCCAGATAGACTTACAATATTGAGTGCATACATTTTCATACTGGTCCCCCGTTTGAATCGAACCCACAACCCTGGTGTTGCAAGCTCCATGCTCTACCAACTGAGCCACGCAGGACCTTGTGGGCACCAAACATTTTGCTACGGTGTGCCTAATGAACACCACCACCACCCTGTTGAGCCAGGATGTGGGTTTAACGTCCACCTCAGAACTTCAGTCAGAGGTCCCTCCTGGGAAATGTAGTTTGAGACCACACCCCATTGCACAAATGACTACACTTAACAGCCCGTGTTGTTCCTCTCTTGCTATTAAACACAGCATCAGTGCAGCGTGAAACCCAATCTGAAGTGCTTTGAAAACCCAGCTTCTAGGTCGATCGACTCATCCTTCACATTCATGCGAGGAAATCGTTAAGATCAAGTTGGAGCACAGCCAGGTTGGATTTCCGAAACAACAATATACACGATACAGTAATTTATTTGGTTATTTTGTGGGTGCCGTAACAAGAGCTGAAGGTACATACACACACACACACACACACACACACACACACAAAGCCCAAATGACCTCACTCTTGGATCTCCAGCTAGTTCATAGGATTCCGCTGCCAGGAGTCAAACGTGGCTTTAGGTTATGTGCCTTCTCACTAATGGAGGACTGATGTTTCCTTGGCTTCCAACTCCAACACAATCCCAAGTTGTGATGAGTGAGGATATAGTGCACTTCTGCTCGCTGGCTCAGCAATAATGGGTTTTGTGAGGCAGTAAAATTAATGTAAAGCCACTTTCTGGAGTTAGCTAATTTGAGTAGGGTGAAGTTGCCCCTAGACGCTGATCTTGGCTCAGTTTAGCATTTTCCCTACTAATGGTTAAGGTTAGGTCTGTGGGAGGGGAAGCTGATCCTAGATCTGTATCTAGAGGAAATTTCACCCCGGATCTAGGTAATGTATGCCAGGAGGAGCACTGTGCATCTTAGTAATGACAGGCAGGACAATAGAAGCTAAACCAAGCTAAACCAACCCGAGCTGTCCTGGGATGGCCAGTAAAGTACGGTTCGCATTGGGTTGGCCCTATAGAGTGAATCAGGCATCTGTTTGCCACTTCATCGTCTCACTTGTTCCAACTAACAGAGCGAAACTCTTGACCATGTGATCTGAGCAGGACAAGTTATTGCCAATAACTAGGACCTGTAGTTTTTCCTGGGCTTTTCTCTAGACCTCCGTGTCTAACATCTCTGGTTACAAAGATACAGTACTTCCTAACTGAGTTGACAGGGAGGAGGGAAACTGCTATTCTGGACCTGGTCTGCATTGTAATAGAGATGACCTACAGTGCCTTCAGAAAGTATTCACACCCTTTGACTTTTTCCACATTTTGTTGTGTTACAGGCTGAATTTTAAATGTATTACATTTTGATTATTATTATTATTGTGTCCTCGTGTAAATAGCCTGTTTTTTTTTGTTGTGTCTTTTTTCGTATATATTTCTCTATCTCACTTTCCATCCTTAACTAAATATACTTTCCTGCAACCCGCCACACCCATTGTGGAACGGATTCTATTATTTCTTAATTCCTTTTATCAAGAACCCACGGATGAAACTAGCCAGCTAGCCAGCTAACTAGCTACTTGCTATTAGCTATTGCTATTAGCCACCGTTAGCGGTCTTCACCACTGTCCGTGGCCTGCACTACCTACCAGCCAGCTCTAGCCTGGACAATTATCGGCCAGTCTGCACAGCGTGCTATCGACCCAGAGCATTTCTGATTTTCTGCCGGAATCACTGAATCACTGGACCTTAACACCGGATCATCACAACTAGCTAGCTGCAACCAAATATATGTTGTTGTTGGCTAATCACCACTAATCACCACTTGTCCCAAAGCTTGCACCAGTTAGCCTTGAGCTAGCCTCGAGCCAGGCCCATCTCCCGGCTATCCACCTCTCTGTCAACCGGACGGGACCTCCTAGTGTCGACACAGAGCCCCACCGATCCATCACGACTGGTCTGCCAACATAATCATCTGATGTGGTTTCAACAGGCTTCCCGTTGCGACGACCACGAAGATCCATCTGCTAGCACCGGCCCGCTAGCACGCGCAATCAACAGCCGTGCCTCCTGCTCACCTGTGCTGTAGGTGCCTACGAACTGCTCCCGGACTTACCTATTGCTGTTCACTGGACCTTATGATCACTCAGCTACACATCTGATGCCCGCTGGACTGTTCCTTTACACGGTACCCCATCCTGTTTTATCTGTTTAGCTTCAGCCCAAACTTTCGTCACCATTACCAGTTATTGTCTTAGCCCTCTCGAATAACACCTGTGATTGCGTTATGCCTCTCTCCCATGTCAATATGCCTAGCCTATTGCTGTTTGGGTTAGTTGTTATTTTACTATTTCACTGTAAAGCCCCCAGTCCCGCTCAACCTGCCTCAGATAGCTTCTTTGTCCCACCCCCCATACACACGGAGACCGGCTCAATCGGTACCTCCAGTGATGCTATCTCTTTCATCGTTACCCAATGCTTAGGTGTACTTGTCACACCCTGGCTCTGGGACTCATTATGTTGAGCCAGGGTGTGTTCATTTCTATGTGTGTATTTCTGTGTTGGTGTTCATTCTAGTTTGTTGTATTCTATGTTTGCCTGAGTGACTCCCAATCAGAGGCAACGAGTGTCAGCTGTTGGCTGGTTGTCTCTGATTGGGAGCCATATTTAACTGTATGTTTTCCCTTTGTGGTTGTGGGTTTTTGTTCCGTGTTCGGTCATTGATACCGTGGACGTCACGAGTTGTGTTTTGTTTTGTATTTTGATGCTTTAACTAATTAAAGTATGTTTGTTCATCACGCTGCGCCTTGGTCTACTCCTTACCTCGATCGTTACAGAAAAACCCACCATGCAACGACCAAGCAGCGTGTCCAGGGGCAGCCCTTGGGGTGGACATGGGAGGAAGCGCCGGGAAAGGCCCTGGCGAAAGAGGAGCAGCGTGTCCAGGAGCAGGCAGCCTGGACATGGGAGGAGATATTGGACGGTAAAGGGTCCTGGACTTGGGGGGAAATCCTGCCGGGATGGATCGCCGGCCATGGAGTGAGACAGTGGAGAGGCGACGGAGAGAGGAGCAACGGCGTGATCAGGGTCGTCGTCGGACGGTCGTGAGGCAACCCCAGACATTTTTTAGGGGGGGGCACACGGCATGGACGACGGGGCTGACAGAGGAGAAAAGGGGGCAGATCCAGAAGGCCACCAGGCCAGGGGTTCACCGCCCTGTACGTCCTGTGCGGATGCCTCACACAGAGTGTGTGAGGGTAGGCATTCAGCCAGGACGGGTGGTGGCCCCTCTTCACTCCAGGCCTCCTATCCGTCTCCACAGCCCGGTTCGGCCTGTCCCTGCTCCACGCACAAAGCCTACGGTGTGCGTTGCCAGCCCAGCCCGGCCTGTCTCTGCTCCACGCACCAAGCCTACGGTGTGCGTCGCCAGCCCAGTCCGGCCTGTCCCTGCTCCACGCACCAAGCCTACGGTGTGCGTCGACAGCCCAGCCCGGCCTGTTCCTGCTCCACGCACCAAGCCTACGGTGTGCGTCGCCAGCCCGACCCGGCCTGTTCCTGCCACTCGCACCAAACCTACGGTGCGCGTCGCCAGCCCGGTCCGGCCTGTTCCTGCCACCCGCACCAAGTCTACGGTGCACGTCGCCAGCCCGGTCCGGCCTGTTCCTGCCACCCGCACCAAGTCTACGGTGCGCGTCGCCAGCCCGACCCGGCCTGTTCCTGCCACTCACACCAAACCTACGGTGCGCGTCGCCAGCCCGGTCCGGCCTGTTCCTGCCACCCGCACCAAGTCTACGGTGCGCGTCGCCAGCCCGACCCGGCCTGTTCCTGCCACCCGCACCAAGTCTACGGTGCGCGTCGCCAGCCCGACCCGGCCTGTTCCTGCCACTCGCACCAAACCTACGGTGCGCGTCGCCAGCCCGACCCGGCCTGTTCCTGCCACCCGCACCAAGTCTACGGTGCGCGTCGCCAGCCCGACCCGGCCTGTTCCTGCCACTCGCACCAAACCTACGGTGCGCGTCGCCAGCCCGGTCCGGCCTGTTCCTGCCACTCGCACTAAGCCAGGGGTGCGAGAAGTCAGCCTGGTAAGGCCCGTTCCTTCTCCACGCACCAAGCCAGGGGTGCGAGTCGTCAGCCTGGTAAGGCCCGTTCCTCCTCCACGCACCAAGCCAGGGGTGCGCGTCGTCAGCCTGGTAAGGCCCGTTCCTCCTCCACGCACCAAGCCAGGGGTGCGAGTCGACAGCCTGGTAAGGATCGCTCCTGTTAAGTCCAGTCCTGCTCCAGCCGGCGGGGCCAGACTGGACCAGGGGCACTATGGGGGGTGTATTGGAGGGTGGTGGTCAAGGCCGGAGCCAGAACCGCCACCGAGGAGGTATGCCCGCCCAGCCCTCCCCTGGTTTGTTTAGTTGAGGCGCGGTCGCAGTCCGCGCCTTTAGGGGGGGGTACTGTCACACCCTGGCTCTGGGACTCATTATGTTGAGCCAGGGTGTGTTCATTTCTATGTGTGTATTTCTGTGTTGGTGTTCATTCTAGTTTGTTGTATTCTATGTTTGCCTGAGTGACTCCCAATCAGAGGCAACGAGTGTCAGCTGTTGGCTGGTTGTCTCTGATTGGGAGCCATATTTAACTGTATGTTTTCCCTTTGTGGTTGTGGGTTTTTGTTCCGTGTTCGGTCATTGATACCGTGGACGTCACGAGTCGTGTTTTGTTTTGTATTTTGATGCTTTAACTAATTAAAGTATGTTTGTTCATCACGCTGCGCCTTGGTCTACTCCTTACCTCGATCGTTACAGTACTACCACTGTACTCATACCTTTCCATATCCTTGTCTGTACATAATGCCCTGAATCTATTCTACAATGCCCGGAAATCTGCACCGTTTATTCTCTGTACCCAACGCACTAGAAGACCAGTTCTTAAAGCCTTTAGCCGTATACTTATTCTATTCCTCCTCTGTTCCTCTGGTAATGTAGAGGTTAACCCAGGCCCTGTAGCCCCCAGTATCACTCCTACTCCCCAGGCGCTATCATTTGTTGACTTCTGTAACCGTAAAAGCCTTGGTTTCTTGCATGTTAACATCAGAAGCCTCCTCCCCAAGTTTGAGTTATTCACTGCGTTAGCACACTCTGCCAACCCTTATGTTCTAGCAGTGTCTGAATCCTGGCTTAGGAAGGCCACCAAAAATTCAGAAATGTCCATCCCGAACTACAACATTTTCCGTCTAGATAGAACTGCCAAAGGGGGCGGAGTTGCAATCTACTGTAGAGATAGCCTGCAGAGCTCTATCATACTATCCAGGTCTGTGCCCAAACAGTTTGAGCTCCTACTTCTAAAAATCCACCTCCAAAAATAGGTCTCTCACTGTTGCCGCTTGCTACAGCCCCCCCTCAGCCCCCAGTTGTGCCCTGGACACCATATGTGAATTGCTTGCCCCCATCTATCCTCAGAGTTCGTACTGCTTGGTGACCTAAACTGGGATATTCTTAACACCCCGGCCGTCCTACAATCTAAACTAGATGCCCTCAATCTCACACTAATTATCAAGGAACCTACCAGGTACAACCCTAAATCCGTAAACATGGGCACCCTCATAGATATCATACTGACTAATTTACCCTCTAAATACACCTCCGCTGTCTTCAACCAGGATCTCAGCGATCACTGCATCATTGCCTGGGTCCGTAATGGGTCCGCGGTCAAACGACCCTAAAACACTTTAGCGAGCAGGCCTTTCTAATTGACCTGGCCCGGGTATCCTGGATGGATATTGACCTCATTCCGTCAGTAGAGGATGCCTGGATGTTCTTCAAAAGTGCTTTCCTCTCCATCTTAAATAAGCATGCCCCATTCAAAAAATTCAGAACTAAGAACAGATATAGCCCCTGGTTCACCCCAGACTTGACTGCCCTTGACCAGCACAAAAACATCCTGTGGCGTACTGCATTAGCATCGAACAGCCCCGCGATATGCAACTTTTAATGGAAGTCAGGAACCAATATACACAATCAGTTAGGAAAGCAAAGGCTAGCTTTTTCTAACAGAAATTTGCATCCTGTAGCACTAACTCCAAAAAGTTTTGGGACACTGTAAAGTCCACGGAGACATCTGGCCCTTCATGGTATACATCTGGCCCTTCATTGGACACCAACGAGCTTCAATGCCATACAACACTCCTTCTGTGGCCTCCAACTGCTCTTAAACGCTAGTAAAACTAAATGCATGCTCTTCAATCGAACGCTGCTTGCACCCGCCTGCCCGACTAGAATCACTACTTTCGGTGGGTCTGACTTAGAATATGTAGACAACTACAAATACCTAGGTGTCTGGTTAGACCGTAAACTCTCCTTCCAGACTCACATTAAGCATCTCCAATCCAAAGTTAAATCTAGAATCGGCTTCCAACAAAGCCTCCTTCACTCATGCTGCTAAACATGCCCTCATAAAACTTACTATCCTACCGATCCTTGACTTCGGCGATGTCATTTACAAAATAGCTTCCAACACTCAACTCAGCAAATTGGATGTAGACTATCACAGTGCCATCCGTTTTGTCACCAAAGCCCCATATACTACCCACCATTGTGACCTGTACGCTCTCGTTGGCTGGCCCTCACTACATATTTGTCGCCAAACCCACTGGCTCCAGGTCATCTATGAATCACTTCTAGGCAAATCCCCGCCTTATCTTAGCTCATTGGTCACCATAGCAACACCCACCCGTAGTATGCGCTCCAGCAGGTATATCTCACTGGTCATCCCCAAAGCCAACACCTCCTTTGGCCGCCATTCCTTCCAGTTCTCTGCTGCAAATGACTGGAACGAACTGCAAAAATCTCTGAAGCTGGAGACACTTATCTCCCTCATTAACTTTAAGCATCAGTTGTCAGAGCAGCTTACTGATCACCGTACCTGTACACAGCCCATCTGTAATTAGCCCACCCAACTACCTCATCCCCATATTGTTATATACATTGTTATTTATTTTGCTCATTTGCACCCCAGTATCTCTATTTGCACATCATCTTCTGCACATCTATCACTCCAGTGTTAATACTAAATTGTAATTATTTTGCACTATGGCCTATTTATTGCCTTACCTCCATAACCTACTACATTTGCACACACTGTATATAGATTTTCTATTGTGTTATTGACTGTACGTTTTTGTTTATTCCATATGTAACTCTGTTGTTGTTTTTATCGCACTGCTTTGCTTTATCTTGGCAGTTGTAAATGAGAACTTGTTCTCAACTGGCTTACCTGGTTAAATAAAGGTCTACACACAATATCCCATAATGTCAAAGTGGAATTTCGTTTTTAGAATTTTTTACAAATTAATACAAAATGAAAAGCTAAAATGTCTTGAGTCAATAAGTATTTAACCCCTTTGTAATGACAAGCCTTAATAAGTTCAGGAGTAAATATTTGCTTAACAAGTCACATAATATGTTTTCCAAATGCCTCGCAAAGAACAGCACCGATTGGTAGATGGGTAAAATAAAAAATCATACAGACACTGAATATCCCTTTGAGCATGGTGAAGATATTAATTAGGCTTTGGATGGTGTATTAAAACACCCAGTCACTACAAAGATACAGGGAAGGAAGGAAACCGCACAGGGATTTTACCATGAGGCCAATGATGATTTTAAAACGGTTACAGAGCTTAACGGCTATGATAGTAGAAAACTGAGAATGGAACAACATCATTGTAGTTACTCCATAATACTAACCTAAATGACAGAGTGAAAAGAAGGAAGCCTGTACAGAATACAAATATTCCAAAACATGCTTCCTGTTTGCAACAAGGCACTAAAGTAATAGTGTGAAAAATGTGCCAAAGAAATGAACTTTTTGTCCTGAATACAAAGCGTTATGTTTGGGGTTAATCCAACACATCACTGAGTACCACTCTTCATATTTTCAAGCATGGTGGTTGCTGCATCATGGTATGGGTATGCTTGTCATCGGCAAGGACTGGAGAGTTATTTAGGATAAAAAGAAATGGAATGGAGCTAAGCATAGGCAAAATCTGATAGGAAAACCTGGTTCAGTCTGCTTTCCAACAGACACTGGGAGATTAATTCACCTTCCAGCAACTACAATGATGTTGTTCCATGCTCTTCCTCCCGGACTGCCCGTTCCATGATCTCGTTGACAACTCCGTTGTGTCCTCCTCCCAGAGTGCAAAAAACCTTGGCGTGACCCTGGACAACACCCTGTCGTTCTCCGCTAACATCAAGGCGGTGACCCGATCCTGTAGGTTCATGCTCTACAACATTCGGAGAGTACGACCCTGCCTTACACAGGAAGCGGCACAGGTCCTAATCCAGGCACTTGTCATCTCCCGTCTGGATTACTGCAACTCGCTGTTGGCTGGGCTCCCTGCCTGTGCCATTAATCCCCTACAACTCATCCAGAATGCCGCAGCCCGTCTGGTGTTCAACCTTCCCAAGTTCTCTCACGTCACCCCGCTCCTCCGCACACTCCACTGGCTTCCAGTTGAAGCTTGCATCTGCTACAAGACCATGGTGCTTGCCTACGGAGCTGTGAGGGGAACGGCACCTCCGTACCTTCAGGCTCTGATCAGTCCCTACACCCAAACGAGGGCATTGCGTTCATCCACCTCTGGCCTGCTGGCCCCCCTACCTCTGCGGAAGCACAGTTCCCGCTCAGCCCAGTCAAAACTGTTTGCTGCTCTGGCACCCCAATGGTGGAACAAGCTCCCTCACAATGCCAGGACAGGGGAGTCACTCACCACCTTCCGGAGACACTTGAAACCCTACCTCTTTAAGGAATACCTGGGAGATAGGATAAAGTAATCCTTCTACCCCCCCCCCCCTACCCCCCCCAAAAAAAATAAAAAAATGTAAAGTGGTTATCCCACTGGCTATAAGGTGAATGCACCAATTTGTAAGTCGCTCTGGATAAGAGCGTCGGCTAAATGACGTAAATGTAATGTAAATGTAAGCAAGACAATAACCTAAAACACAAAACCAAATCTACACTGGAGTTGCTTACCAAGAGGACATTGAATGTTCCCGAGTGGCCTAGTTACAGTTTTGACTTAAAACCTATGCCAATACTTGAAAATGACTGTCTAGCAATGATCAACAACCAACTTCACAGAGCTTGAAGAATGTTAAAAAGAAAAATTGTCAAATATTGCACAATACAGGTGTGCAAAGCTCTTAGACTTACCCCAAAAGACTCACAGCTGTAATTGCTACCAAAGGTGTTTATAACATGTAATGACTCAGGGGTGTGATTAATTATCTAATCAAGATATGTTAGTGTTTTGTTTTTCATTAATACATTTTAAAAAATCGAATTTTTCTTCCACTTTGACATTGCAGCGTATTTTGTGTAGATCATTGACAAAAAAGACAATTAAATCCATTTGAATCCCACTTTGTAACAGAACAAAATGTTGAAAAAGTCAAATGGTGTGAATACTTTCTGAAGGCACTGTATGTGGGACAACCTGACCAGTTCAGGTTTCGTATGGGTTCTCCATCTGGCTAGAAGTCCAACATCAAACCTAAGGGCTTCTGGGTAATAGAGTAAAGGTGAAGCACAGCTGGACTTTCATGACTAACACATGACCTGGATGAATCAGATAATATCTCCTCAAAGAGCAGAGGAAGCTTGTTTGGTTTCACATGTCCAATATAAATCTAAGCAGATGTGGGCCCAGCCCTGCTCAAGTATGTTCGATCCAAAGGAATCAAATCATGCTCACACACACACATACTAATTTGCAATTAGTAGTGGAATAAACTAGAGTAATTACTAGACCATTAGAATTTACTACAATATAGCCTATATTCACTGATTTCAATAGGGCCGTAGGCCATGACTCTGATCATGTTCCAAATTAACTTTCAATCTAGTGACACAGTCAGGGAATTAATATCAAACTCAGAAATCACCTTTTAACTCTGATGATCTGATCTCTCATTGGCTTGATGTCTTGGAAACTCTGTTGGTTGACCAGACTGTAGACTAGTATGAAGCCCTGGCCGTTCTTGATGTAAAGGTCTCTCATAGAAGCAAACTGCTCTGTCCCAGCAGTGTCCAGAATCTCCAGCACCGACGGGGAGGAATCCACCTCGATCTCCTTTCGATAAAAATCTTCAATTGTCGGGTCATACTTCTCTATGAAGGTTCCGGTCACAAATTGCACGGTGAGAGCAGACTTGCCGACACCTCCGCTGCCGAGGACCACGACTTTATACTCACGCATTGCCCCACTGATGCCGTCAAGGATGATTAGAATAATTTGTCAAAATGCCACTGCCTCCTGCCGACATCAAAGCAATTAAATAGGCTAATCTAAAGTAATAACATTTTATAGAATGTCCATATCATAACACAAAATAGCCTACGACAATTGATGGGACATTATAATAACTAATAACTTCATTACAGAAAACCCCACATTAATAATCTAAGAGAAAAAAAGGAAAAAAACATATGCATTTGAGTTCGACTATCTATAGCCTGATTTGTTCATAATTTCAGACCATGGTTAAAAACTTGCTTCAGTTCTGCATGCCTTCTTCAGGAATCCTTTGGAGACTCCAGAATGATTTACGCAGAGGGAAAACATAGTTTTGAAATACCTTGCTGGAAAGGTTAGGCTGGCATATGTAGTACATTCCGAATTGCATCACTCTATGTCCACCACTTATGCCTTTCTGACATTCTTCAGTCGCCATTCTCGCGGGTGGTGACAAAATATCTCGTCTCTCATCGGTGTCCGTAGGCCTTTATGCGATCTGTCTCCCATCTCAATGACGACCACACCTGAAACAATATAATATGCCTACTCTCTCTTATGGAAAGAGGCTAACAGACGAATGGAGCTTTTCATTGGTTACGTCCCACTTTAAGCCTCGCCCACATGTTGTACGTCAGGTTGTATCAGATACTTTTTCTTGAAAACAATAGTCTGTACAATAGTGACATCTTCAGACAGAACAGAATCAAGTATGCCTATCTGGTACCAACCCGGATGCTTTTTATATGGTAACTGCTCCTCACCTAACGAAACAAGGGAGACCAAGAACCAGTCATGTGTGATCATGGGAAATCAGCAAATTGTATCACAAATAGCGATAAAAAAAAAAGTGCTTAAACAATGATTCACTGTTAATTTGTATCTGCCCTAATCTATTCAAATACATCAATTTCAACATGAACAAAGGGAAAATATTCAAGTTATATACATGTTCAGTAATAAGCGTATCATTTTAAATCCACTGAATGCGCCGCTAAATTCATAGAATCAGTTATGTGAGTAACCTCTGATATCCGCTATTAGCGGTTGTGACAAACAGAGCGGTTTCTGTTTTCTACCTACACATTTGTCTCTAACTTTTGAGGCATCCTATCCGATTATTTAAAAAAAACAGCCAGATCGATTTTATCCTGGATTGCAAAAAAGAGGATTACAGAATCCGGATCATTTTGATCTAGGTTGAACATTTTGAAAAAATGGGCGTAGGGTGAAAAAACCTTAGAAAAACTGTCCAGAAAGGTAACCAATATAAGCAACACTCGTTATGTTCCGTTTAACTTGTTCAGTGATTTTTTGGTTGACATTTAGAAAGTGCACATAGAAAATACACACTGCTACGGTGCGTTCCCATTGAACTGTTTAGTGTAGATAAAAAACAGCTAGAAGTAATGTCACATCTAAAAAAAAAAAATCTAAAAACCTAGTGTCTCGAATAAAAATGAAGTGGTTGAAGTGTTTCCATTATCCATTTAGGTATATTGCACATTAATAAATTGGTGACAGCCTGTATGCCCTCCCAACTACAGTGCCTTCAGAAGTATTCACACCCCTTGGCCTTTCCCCCAAACGGTTGTGTTACAGCCTGAATATAAAATTGATAAAATTGAGATTTTGTGTCACTGGCCTACACACAATACCCCATAATGTCAAAGTGTAATAATGTTTTTAGATTTTTTTTATGGCAAGCCTAAATAAGTTCAGGAGTAAAAAAGTGATTACAAGTCACATAATAAGTTGCATGGACTCACTCTGTGTGCAATAATAGTGTTTAACATGATTTTTGAATGACTACTTAATCTCTGTACCCCACACATACAATTATCTGTAAGGTCTCTCAGTCGAGCAGTGAATTTCAAAAACAGATTCAACCACAAAGACCAGGGAAGTTTTCCAATGCTTCACAAAGGGCACCTATTGGTAGATGGGTAAAAAAATAAAAAAAATAAAAGCAGACATTGAATATATTTAAGCATGGATGGTGTATCAATACACCTAGTCACTACAAAGATACAGGCGTCCTTCCTAACTCAGTTGCCGGAGAGGAAGGAAACCGCTAAGGGATTTCACCCTACTAACCTAATTGACAGAGTGAAAAGAAGGAAGCCTGTACAGAATAAAATATTATAAAACATGCATCCTGTTTGCAATAAGGCACCAAAGTAAAACTGCAAATAATATGGCAAAGAAATGAAATGTATGTCCTGAATACAAAGCGTTATGTTTGGGGCAAATCCAACACATCACTGAGTACCACTCTTCATATTTTCAAGCATGGTGGTGGCTGAATCGTGTTATGGGTATGCTTGTCATCTGCAAGGACTAGGGAGTTTTGTAGGATAAAAATAAACGGAATAAAGCTAAACACAGGCTAAATTAGATATTTTTGTATTTGATTTTCAATACATTTGCAAAAATGTCTAAAATAAACGTTTGTTACATAGTTGAAAAAACATTTAGCAAGCAGTAGGAATTTAGAATTACATGTGGAGTGGAGCTTTATATAGTAGTTATGTGATGACATCACGTGCCCCGCGTATCTTCAAAATTATCCAGCAATCCTAATCTTTTAAAAATAAAATACTGTTTCCATCATCATTTGTCGCAATAAAGATAGTTCAAGTAAAGAAAAATCCACCCGTCGAAACAGATAACATTTTGTTGATCTTTACAACATGTCTCCTATAGCTGCCGTTTCCATTACACGTCGCAATGTTTTTTGAGACATTGCTTTTGTTGAATAAACCTGTGTCAATGGAAACCTGTCTACTGATATGTATAATACTTTATTGCAGAGGACGACAGTGTCCATTATTTTCAGCATGGGGCACTAGCAACTTTGGTTTAGTGTTGCAACAACTAAAGATTGGCAACTCGGGCAAAACCAAAGTTCAATGTTCTTCAATGCAGCCTCGATCCAATGGCCTACTGCAGGGTTCTTCAATTCCGGTCCTGGAGGGCCGAAACATCTCTGTTTTTCATCCTCTCCTTCTAATCAGGGGCTAATTCAGACCTGGGACACCAGGTGAGTGCAATTAACTACTAGGTAGAAATAAAAAACAGACGTGTTACGGCCCTACAAGACCGGATTTGAAGAACCCTGGCCTACTGTATCAATAATGAAAAACAAATCGGCCATATTTATATCTCCCAGTTAGATATACAGAAATAAGTGAAGTTGCTGGAGCGTCATCCAGGAATGAACTGGTTGCTAAAATGGGGCTGCTCACTTAGTCCTTTATGTAACTACACTGCTCAAAAAAATAAAGGGAACACTAAAATAACACATCCTAGATCTGAATGAATGAAATAATCTCATTAAATACTTTTTCCTTTACATAGTTGAATGTGCTGACAACAAAATCACACAAAAATTATCAATGGAAATCAATTTTATCAACCCATGGAGGTCTGGATTTGGAGTCACCCTCAAAATTAAAGTGGAAAACCACACTACAGGGTGATCCAACTTTGATGTAATGTCCTTAAAGCAAGTCAAAATGAGGCTCAGTAGTGTGTGTGGCCTCCACGTGCCTGTATGACCTCCCTACAACGCCTGGGCATGCTCCTGATGAGGTGGCGGAGGGTCTCCTGAGGGATCTCCTCCCAGACCTGGACTAAAGCATCCGCCAACTCCTGGACAGTCTGTGGTGCAACGTGGCGTTGGTGGATGGAGCGAGACATCAATGCCTTCCTCTTGCAGGAACTGCTGACACACTCCAGCCACATGAGGTCTAGCATTGTCTTGCATTAAGAGGAACCCAGGGCCAACCGCACCAGCATATGGTCTCACAAGGGGTCTGAGGATCTCATCTCGGTACCTAATGGCAGTCAGGCTACCTCTGGCGAGCACATGGAGGGCTGTGCGGCCCCCCAAAGAAATGCCACCCCACACCATGACTGACCCACCACCAAACCGGTCATGCTGGAGGATGTTGCAGGCAGCAGAACGTTCTCCACGGCGTCTCCAGACTCTGTCACGTCTGTCACGTGCTCAGTGTGAACCTGCTTTCATCTGTGAAGAGCACAGGGCGCCAGTGGCAAATTTGCCAATCTTGGTGTTCTCTGGCAAATGCCAAACGTCCTGCACGGTGTTGGGCTGTAAGCACAACCCCCACCTGTGGACGTCGGGCCCTCATACCACCCTCATGGAGTCTGTTTCTGACCGTTTGAGCAGACACATGCACATTTGTGGCCTGCTGGAGGTCATTTTGCAGGGCTCTGGAAGTGCTCCTCCTGCTCCTCCTTGCACAAAGGCGGAGGTAGCATTCCTGCTGCTGGGTTGTTGCCCTCCTACGGCCTCCTCCACGTCTCCTGATGTACTGGCCTGTCTCCTGGTAGCGCTTCCATGCTCTGGACACTACGCTGACAGACACAGCAAACCTTCTTGCCACAGCTCGCATTGATGTGCCATCCTGGATGAGCTGCACTACCTGAGCCACTTGTGTGGGTTGTAGACTCCGTCTCATGCTACCACTAGAGTGAAAGCACCGCCAGCATTCAAAAGTGACCAAAACATCAGCCAGGAAGCATAGGAACTGAGAAGTGGTCTGTGGTCACCACCTGCAAAACCAGTCCTTTATTGGGGGTGTCTTGCTAATTGCCTATAATTTCCACCTGTTGTCTATTCCATTTGCACAACAGCATATGAAATGTATTGTCAATCAGTGTTGCTTCCTAAGTGTACAGTTTGATTTCACAGAAGTGTGATTGACTTTGAGTTACATTGTGTTGTTTAAGTGTTCCTTTTATTTTTTTGAGCAGTGTATATAGAGAGGTATCATCATCACATGACTCAACACTGTGAAAGAAGGCATACATCATCCTGCAAGTAACCCAGTAAACAATACTCGATATTAAACGTTTTCCATTGCAAACATGATCGTAGATATACTTCAGGACCCTGATACATCCTCAAATCACAGGTGTCAAAATCCATTACTGAAGGTGCCAGTCTGCACTACAGGTTTTCCTTTTAAAATCTCTGCATTAGACCTGAAAAACCATGGGTGTGGACTCCCACTTACACCAGTGGTTCCCAACTCCAGGGCCCAATACAGGCTAAAATATTGGCCCCATGTAGGCTGCCCACGTTGGGCCAATGCGCCTTTGTTCATCGGCTCCTCATTGGCCCTAAAGCAGTTGGCCCCAAGGGCAGCCCTCACCATTTGGGCCCCAATATGAGTTTATGGTATTGGCCCTATGTGTTTTGCCCACCCTATGCCAATTTATCAGTTTGATCTATTATTTATCTATTATTTATTTATTACAATTTAACTCAAATATAAAGTGTACAATTTCCAAGTCTTATAGGTATTTAGTGAATTTGTTACATTGTATCAGAAAGACAACCAAGTTGTTACTATCATACTTATACTGTATTTTTTACAAGATAAACTGCGCAGTTTCCAATGTCACATGTTTAAAACAATCTTTATTATGTACATTAGAAATTATCTATGTTTTGTGTGTGTGTTATTGCTTAGCTGGATGCCTTGAAGCAGCAGAATTCCAAATATCAAGAGAAGGTCAACCTGTCTAAGGAGCAGCTCAGCTCAGAGAACCAATAATTCATATACAGTATACACTAGATGACTGACATTTCCTTAAAGGATATATTTTTTAGATTAGTAATGTTACCTTCCAACAACAAAATACTTAAATACATGTAATTTTGTCCTTGAAACATTTAATTGAAACACTGTGGAATTCCATTCATTCCTATGGAGGACTGCTCCTACTGAGGTGTGCCAATATGGCCAACTGTCATGCCCTGGCTCTGGGGACTCTTAAAAGTTGAGCCAGGGTGTGTAGTGTCTGTGTTGTGTTTTCTATGTTCATGTTCTAGTTCGTGTATTTCTATGTTGGCCGGGGTGGTTCCCAATCAGAGGCAGCTGTGGCTCGTTGTCTCTGATTGGGAAAAATACTTAGGCAGCCTGTTTTGCACAGTTCATTGTGGGATCTTGTTCCGTAAGGTTTGTTTTGGTGTTTAACCTAGGACTTCACGTATCGTTTTGTTATTTGTGTATAGTACTCATTAAAAGATGTACGCATATCACGCTGCGCCTTGGTCCGCTTCATATAACGACGATCGTGACACCAACCAGTGGCTTCAAAGCCTCTCAATGGCTAATACATAGCATCAGCAATCCAGGGTTTATACTGCATACATCATTGCAGAGAACCAGAAAATCAGCAGCCTGTGCCAGGATATGGAGAAGCATCCAGCTGCATATTATGCTTGCTGATGCCGTGTAGTCTGCTAAACTCAAAGCGCATGTGCGTGATGCTCAGGTGGTATTTTTGCATCTCAAATGGTAGCACATGTGCTCGCCTAACCTGTAGACGTTTGTTGGTCTCATGTATCGCGTGAGTCAGTTGCATTGTTCCAGGACGTCAATACCAGTAGACACACTAGCTGTGGTCCGGGCGTTATGTTAACCGCTGTTGCTTATACAGCTAGCTAGTACACGCTAGCTAGTACACACTATTTTTCACATTGTAGTATTGTGCACATGCTAGGCAGAGATGGTAGGGGGACTCACAACTCATAAACACATCCTATTTTGTCTATGTAGAGCAAGATGATGGTAAGGATCTTCAACTAATAGGCATAAACCACCTGAATATTGATATTCATTCGATTTTACTTGAAGGTTGGGTGATTTAGAGAAATAAATGGTTATAAAAATAACATTTTCAAACACCAAACAATTGGGTGGCCAACCCTTCTGGAGAGCAAGCAGGATTTTCTTCCAGACCTATTTTAAAGAGATGGTTCACCAAAATTACAAAATACAAAATATTTGTGTCCTTACCTTGAAAGCAGTCTATGGACAAGGAGACTGTAATCTATGATTTGGTTGCCCACGGCCATCAACCATTAATATTAGTATTCCCTGTGCAGAGCATTTGTCTAGTGGTAACACACCCCTGCGCATACAACTAAGAACAGGGATCAATCCCTGCTTCCAACTTTCTCACATTTTCTCCCACTTGCCTGTCTCCCAATGTAATTTAATTACTGTCTGAATAAGTGTCAAACCACCTAAAAAATATTAGCATACTTTAAACTTCATCCCACAAAAATCTAAATGTAAAAAAGTAATTGAATTTTGAGTGTTGTATTTCATGTTCAAAGCATTCTGAATACACCTGACCTGTGATTTTTTTTCACCATGGTCATAGGCCTAAGCAATTTTCCCTCAAACACTGAGCAAATTTCAGGTCTGCTGAGCTCAAACTTGAACTTTGTGAAAATTCTGTGCAACTTTCGGCGCACATTTACTGTGAACACTGAGGCTGTACCCACTTTAAGTTACAGTTTCAGACAATGGTCAAGTAGGCTACTGTGGCTATTTGATCATAATGTAGTCCTACCAGAGTGGCCTACCATCAAAAACAAGGGAGAAAATGCATCCCATAACATTAACATGGAAATAGCTGTTCTATCATTCAGCCTACAGTAGCAGCCAATGTGTGGTGTTCAATGTAGGCCTACATTCCATGAGACTTTTGAAAAAAACATGCAGGGTTTGACATTAACCTGTTTATCAACTTGTCCTTCAGACAAGGAGGTGACTGAAAATGTTGTTGTGTTGTTTGATGCAAGAAACCACTTTACAAAATAAAATGTATTATTATTCCCATACCATTATCACAGAGAATCAGACAAATTATGCTACCCTCTGCCTATTGGCTCCAGCTTATTCAAGCCTGTCTCAAAATACAACACTGCCCCTTTAAGCCAAAAGAAAGCTCTTTACTTGACTGACTTTTCAAACATGTCTAGAAATGTACCGCTTTTGTGCTCTTGTAGGAAGCAATCACTCCCCCATTGCTGACTACAAATGATCTTTAACTGGGCTAATAACTCACTAACTAGCAAAGGATACTGTATGAACAAATGTGAACACGTGGCTACATGCACCTCTCGCTTTGCATCTACTCATGACCACTCATGCAGTAAACACAGTCCAGTTCAAAGTGAATGGCACAGATCCATAAATGGCAATAGTCTATTTGCATATAGTCCTACTGCAGCAATAGAATCCTACATATACAGTTGAAGTCAGAAGTTTACATACACTTAGGTTGGAGTCATTAAAACTAGTTTTTCAACCACTCCACAAATTTCTTGTTAACAAACTATAGTTTTGGCAAGTCGGTTAGGACATCTACTTTGTGCATGACACAAGTAATTTTCCCAACAATTGTTTACAGACAGATTATTTCACTTATAATTCACTGTATCACAATTCCAGTGGGTCAGAAGTTTACATACACTAAGTTGACTGTGCCTTTAAACAGCTTGGATTCCAGAAAATGATGTCATGGCTTTAGAAGCTTCTAATAAGCTAATTGACATCATTTGAGTCAATTGGAGGTGGAGCTGTGGATGTATTTCAATGCCTACCTTCAAACTCAGTGCCTTTTTGCTTGACATCATGGGAAAATCAAAAGAAATGTTATAAATTGATTTGCATTTTAAATGAGGGAAATAAGTATTTGACCCCTCTGCAAAACATGACTTAGTACTTGGTGGCAAAACCCTTGTTGGCAATCACAGAGGTCAGACGTTTCTTGTACTTGGCCACCAGGTTTGCACACATCTCAGGAGGGATTTTGTCCCACTCCTCTTTGCAGATCTTCTCCAAGTCATTAAGGTTTCGAGGCTGACGTTTGGCTACTCAAACCTTCAGCTCCCTCCACAGATTTTCTATGGGATTAAGGTCTGGAGACTGGCTAGGCCACTCCAGGACCTTAATGTGCTTCTTCTTGAGCCACTCCTTTGTTGCCTTGGCCGTGTGTTTTGGGTCATTGTCATACTGGAATACCCATCCACAACCCATTTTCAATGCCCTGGCTGAGGGAAGGAGGTTCTCACCCAAGATTTGACGGTACATGGCCCCGTCCATCGTCCCTTTGATGCGGTGAAGTTGTCCTGTCCCCTTAGCAGAAAAACACCCCCAAAGCATAATGTTTCCACCTCCATGTTTGACAGTGGGGATGGTGTTCTTGGGGTCATAGGCAGCATTCCTCCTCCTCCAAACACGGCGAGTTGAGTTGATGCCAAAGAGCTCGATTTTGGTCTCATCTGACCACAACACTTTCACCCAGTTCTCCTCTGAATCATTCAGATGTTCATTGGCAAACTTCAGACGGGCCTGTATATGTGCTTTCTTGAGCAGGGGGACCTTGCGGGCGCTGCAGGATTTCAGTCCTTCACGGCGTAGTGTGTTACCAATTGTTTTCTTGGTGACTATGGTCCCAGCTGCCTTGAGATCATTGACAACATCCTCCCGTGTAGTTCTGGGCTGATTCCTCACCGTTCTCATGATCATTGCAACTCCACGAGGTGAGATCTTGCATGGAGCCCCAGGCCGAGGGAGATTGACAGTTATTTTGTGTTTCTTCCATTTGCGAATAATCGCACCAACTGTTGTCACCTTCTCACCAAGTTGCTTGGCGATGGTCTTGTAGCCCATTCCAGCCTTGTGTAGGTCTACAATCTTGTCCCTGACATCCTTGGAGAGCTCTTTGGTCTTGGCCATGGTGGAGAGTTTGGAATCTGATTGATTGATTGCTTCTGTGGACAGGTGTCTTTTATACAGGTAACAAAAACTAAGATTAGGAGCACTCCCTTTAAGAGTGTGCTCCTAATCTCAGCTCGTTACCTGTATAAAAGACACCCGGGAGCAAGAAATCTTTCTGATTGAGAGGGGGTCAAATACTTATTTCCCTCATTAAAATGCAAATCAATTTATAACATTTTTGACATGCGTTTTTCTGGATTTTTTTGTTGTTATTCTGTCTCTCACTGTTCAAATAAACCTACCATTAAAATTATAGACTGATAATTTCTTTGTCAGTGGGCAAACGTACAAAATCAGCAGGGGATCAAATACTTTTTTCCCTCACTGTACTGTAATATTAAATGTGTTTAAAAGGGTAATTTCACATGAGCTCCTGCACATGTTTTGAAACACATAATAATAAAATAAAAAATATCTATCCATAAACGTCTTATTTTTAATTGATCTGTTATTTTATATATATATATTTTTTACATATATTTGACATTCAAAAAGTTAGGGACAGAAACTCATAAGCATCATACCATCTGTTTCCAATATTTTATATGATAATTGAATGATGCAATGTTATGTAACAATAAGGCATGTAAGTACTTGGAAGGTATTATTGGGCAAACTTTGAAAGGCAAAAAAAGAGAATGCTAGCAGACAGAGCATGTAAGACAGAGTACACGCAAGCCATGTCACGTTGATGAAGGGAACATTTATGCAAGCAAGCATCAATGATTAATTGCAGAACTGTTGGGGAGTTTCCATTGCCGCCTGACAAGAAAAGCCAAACGAGATAATTTATTGTCACTTGGGGCTCTATTCAATCTGTATCGTGGAAGTTCAGCATTACAGCGTGATTGAAATTTAAAGGCAATGTTTCCACATTAGCGGAGACTGCATTCACGTTAAATGCTGCATAAGTCGGCTCAATCGGAAATTACCTTTCCATTTCTATCACGCCATTTGTAACGCTTCAGCGATACAGATTGAATAGAGCCCTATATTTGGATTTAAATGGAGCAGCATTATAGAAACTGCTAACTATATACTGTACACCAATGGTTAATTGAGCTTGGACTGCTGAGCTTCCAGCTAAAATACTCACATCCTTGATCTAAAGCATTGCAGATTTGGGTCCTGCTGTAGAGACCACATTGTCCACATCTCTGTGGGATTCAGTTTGTGCACCACCATGAGCTCCCTGTAAATGCAGGGGTTGAAGTGTGTCACCCCCTTTTTGAGCCCAAAGGTCTTGAAGCCAGAGTGGTGCGTCGGTGTAATGTTCATCTTCTGTAGGCATAAGCCCACAAAGACATCATCAATGGGGAACAGGTCAATGCTGGACGCTGCCACTCCCAGGCTCAGCACAGTCAGTCTTGACATCAGGTAGCCCCCACCGCCAGCGTATAGAGGATATGGCTTGTTGGGGTACATCTCCACTGGTATGAAATACTTACTTTGTTTGTACCGGACTGGATAGCCAGACATGATGTTCCCAGCATACAGTTGCTCAGAGGGCTTGTTGTCCTTAACATATTCCACCAGATTGCTGGTGTAAACAAAAACATCATCGTCCCCTTTGAACACATAGTGGGCCCAGTAGCACTCCAGGCTGAACCATTTGAGGAAGTGGACCTCCTTCAGGGTCAGGTTGAAAAAACTGTCCTCAAAATCCCACTGCAGGATGTCCCCAAACTGCCTGCTCTCCCACTCCAGTAACTTCTGCAGTGGGTAGCCCTGTATTTTGTCTGAAGACTTACCTACTAGGAACAATAGTTTCACCTTTTTACCCTGAACATATCCCTTCTTCCCCCATGTGCTCCGAAGTGCAATCCTGCGATCAACCTGGATGGCTGTCGACTTAATGGCCAGCAGGAGAAAGACGTCATTCTGACAGGGTGTAGGAGACAGCAGGCGGGGGAATGTCCTGCAGTGTTTGTACATGAGGAAGTTATGGTGGGTAGGTGGGATAGAGGATGGAATGTTGTTCATGGTTTCATTCAGGGAACAATTGAAAACATCCACAGTGGACTGTGACCGTGTTGGTGTGGTGGAGGTAGAAGTGTTCCAGTGCCTGTCTGTGTGGTCCATGCGCAACAGTCTGAAGACGCCAATCAACAATGCAGTACCAATGACAAGGGACCATCTACTGCGGCTTTGGTTTCTGAAGAGGATCATCATGGTTCTGAAAAAGAATTGCAAGCACACCACTTTTTAGCCACAAGGAGACAGAATTGGAACTGGTATATGAAGTAGGCCTGCAATAGGCTACAAGTGGCACAATTTATTTAGTCTCATACCAAAAGTATGTATGTCACACATTATTGTGCCTCTGGTGTAGCCTGTCATGTTTGGCATGGCAAGGAGTGGCACATACCTCAGGGGCTTTCTCAAGTACAGAATAATACTCCTGTATGTGGACAATATACAGGCCCTAGGCCAGCTAGGAAATGTGTGTGACTTGACCTTCTCAAACAGTATTTGATTACCCCTGCCCTAGGCTATGCTTAACAACCCAGCTAACAATTCTAGGGAGAGAGAAAGACTTTGTAACGTTACCCATAATGTTCCCCTGATGTTTGAGTGTCCAGATTTCCACTAGTTTTGGTAACATTCTATGTTTGTTATCAAAAACCTCCTAAGAACCTATTTAGCATGTTTTGGCATTAGAGTTACGCAAAGAATTCCCTTAATGTCAAACAGAACTTATCCAGAACGTGGTTATCACGTAAAATCAAATCAAATTGTATTTGTCACATGCTCCGAATACAACAGGTGTAGACCTTACCGTGAAATGCTTACTAACAAGCACTTAACCAACAATGCAGTTCAAGAAATAGAGTTCAGAAAATATTTATTAAATAAACTAAAGTAAAAAATAAAATAAATATTAACAAAATAAAATAACAATAACAAAGCTATGTACAGGGGGTACCGGTACCGAGTCAATGTGCGGGGGTACAGGTTAGTCGAGGTAATTTGTAAATTTAGGTAGGGGTAACGTGACTATGCATAGATAATTAACAGTCAGTAGCAGCAGTGTAAAAACAAGGGGGGGGGGGGGGGGGGGGGCATTTGGGCATTTGATTAATTGTTCAGCAGTCTTATGGCTTG
Source organism: Coregonus lavaretus (assembly GCF_964263955.1). Taxonomy (NCBI): domain Eukaryota; kingdom Metazoa; phylum Chordata; class Actinopteri; order Salmoniformes; family Salmonidae; genus Coregonus; species Coregonus lavaretus. Next base: position 16,031,028 of record NC_140025.1, on the reverse strand, counting down.
GGGGTAGAAGCTGTTAAAGAGCCTTTTGGACCTAGACTTGGTGCTCCAGTACCGCTGGCGGTGCGGTAGCAGAGAGAACAGTCTATGACTTGGGTGACTGGAGTCTTTGACTATTTTTACATTTACATTTTAATCATTTAGTAGATGCTTTTATCGAGAGCGACTTACAGTTAGTGATTGCATACATTTTTCATACTGGCCCCCCGTGGGAATCGAACACACAACGCTGGCGTTGCAAGCGCCATGCTCTACCAACCGGTTGCATCACCGCCTCTGACACCGCCTAGTATATAGGTCCTGGATAGCAGGAAGCTTGACCACAGTGATGTACTGGGCCATATGCACTACCCTCTGTAGCGCCTGGCCTCACAACCGCAGACCACATGTAACCACACCAGTCCAGGACCTCCGCATCCGGCTTCTTCACCTGCGGGATCGTCTGAGGGGGGTTGGGGGGATGGGGTGCTGAGGAGTATTCTGTCTGTAATAAAGCCCTTTTGTGGGGAAAAAAACAAATTCTGATTGGCTGGGCCTGGCTCCTCAGTGGGTGGGGCTGGCTGCCAAGTGGGTGTGCCTATGCCCTCACAGGCCCACCCATGGCTACACACCTGCCCAGTCATGTGAAATCCCTAAATTAGAGCATTATTTATTTATTTCAATTGACTAATTTCCTTATATGAACTGTAACTCAGTAAAATCTTTGAAATTGTTGCATAATGCATTTATATTTTGTTCAGTATATTTCACGACTAACACCAGCTATGACGGCGAAATCCCTATTTGCTGTTCCATCTAAAAGGTCACTGTGCATCTCTGTCCAATCAGCCCAGCCAGGCAATTGATAAACATGATCTCCACTGTAAAAAAGCATCTAGACAATATCTCCCCTTGCTTTTGGCTAGCATTTGGTTTGACCCACTGTCATCACAACCAATGTTAGTGCTACACAGAGAATACACCAATAGTCGGTAACAATAATTTGGCCCAGGTGGTGACCTTCTTTCCCGGTCTGGGTTCTGCTGAGGTCCTGCTCCTAGTCTACTTTCTGACAGATACAGCATTCTCTCTCTCTCATCACCTTTGTGTGTGTGTGTGTGTGTTCTGTGTGACATGATTTGTGTTATGTTCCAATTCTCTACCTCAGGGGTTCAGCTCGAGAACCAAATTAGGAATTAACTGTCCTCCAATGACCCAAATTAAGAAAAAATAGTATTATATGTGATTATAAATGTATTAACTCGTGACCCACCTTTCACATGCCCAGGGCACACTTTGGGTCCCGACCCACAGTTTAAGAAACTCTGCTTTACCTCCCTAAGTGTGCACTAATGGCACACCTCATCATTGACTTTAAAGCATTGGATTGAGTTGTTCTTTTTTTTCATTCTGGTTTGTATTTAAAACCCAGCAATTGCATATGATTTCAGATTTGCTGATCAAAAAGCACTGAACACATTTTATCTGTCATAATTTTTTAAATAATAACATAAGTTGAATACCAATACACTACCAATGCACAATGCTACACTTTTGGGAAAGATACAATGCCCGTAAGAACCCTGATAATAGTATTTATCGAATTAAGAACTCTTTGTTTGTTTTACAGGTTGTTGAGAGGGTTGCAGAGGAGGTTGTGGAGGAGTGAGCCCTTGACTCCCCTGTACCATAGAAGGTGACCAGACAAGACAATTGTGTAATCCGGTGTGTGTGTGTCAATCAGATTGCAGATTTCTCTGAACCTGTTAACTGAAATTATAAATGTGTTAATTGTTTATATTTAATTGTGTAATCTTGTGTGGTGTGTGTGTGTGTGTGTGTGTACACATCTTCTAAATAAAATGTTAAATATATTTTGTTTAATTCATGCATCCTTATGAGAAAGTTAAGAAAACCATCTATGGGAACCTTTAGGGAGCATTGGCAACATTCAGAGAACATTCCCAGAATGTTCCTAACTTTGTAACCTTCAGAGAGCTTTCCTAACTTTGTAACGTTCCCAGAACGTTCCCCACTACCTTCAATACAACCAAACGTTAAGAAAACCATCCATTTGAACCTTTAGGGAACACTGGTGCAATGATCAGGGAACATTCCCACAACCTTCAGAACCAAAATGTGTTATCTTGGTGTTACTGTTTAGAGCAAGTTTTCAAGGTGTTTGTGGCTGGGCGTTGTGGTAATTCGGCCATTCTAAGGCTCTGGTGGAATTTTCTATACAGCCTGCCAAGTGCAGGCACGATCACGGATCTGGTGGCATTTTGCAGAAGCCCCAGATCCATGCTTTCTTTGGAGAGGTGGATTGTGGATTTTGCTCAATGGGAAAGTTATTTTTTTTAAATGCTTAGGATCAATGTTGTCACAGTTGCTTCTTGTTGAAAAGGTGCTAACGTTAGCTTGCTATAGCTAGCTATCATCTTCCTCAATCCTATAGAAAATGTGTGGGAAGAACTGAAAAAGCGTGTGCGAGCAAGGAGGCCTACAAACCTGACTCAGTTACACCAGCTCTGTCAGGGGGAATGGGCCAAAATTCACCCAACTTATTGTGGGAAGCTTGTGGAAGGCTACCCGAAATGTTTGACCCAAGTTAAACAATTTAAAGGCAATGCTACCAAATACCAATTGAGTGCATGTACACTTCTGACCCACTGGGAATGTGATGAAAGAAATAAAAGCTGAAATGAATCTTTCTCTCTACTATTATTCTGACATTTCACATTCTTAAAATAAAGTGGTGCTCCTAACTGACCTAAGACAGGGCATTTTTACTAGGATTAAATGTCAGGAATTGTGAAAAACTGAGTTTAAATGTATTTGGCTAAGGTGTATGTAAACTTTCGACTTCAACTGTATGTATCAAATGGTAACCTACAATAGCATTTAAATGAATAGGCTACTTTGAATGTCAGTTTCATTGAGGACTTTTCCCCATAAAAAGAGCCACACGAGGGCGTTCCATAACTTTCATTTCACATTTCCACTCCGGCAGCCCCCGAGACTCAATAATTGAGCATGTATAAAACATATCGCTTGATACCGTTTTCTTTAAGCAAAGTCAACATTAGAATGCAGTTTAAACCACCTCCGACAGAATTTAAGTAGGCCAATTTGACAGGAAAAAACGCGAACATGGCACAACACTGGTTTCCGTTTGCTTTTACTTTTAGGTAACCGAGATTAGTAATGCCGCGTTCGAAAAAACAACTAAAAAATTTGCTCCGACTGGGAACAATCGTTTGAACCCTCATCTAACTCGCGAGTTCCAACTCGGAAACTCGGGCCTCTTTCTAGAGCTTCGACTTTCTGACCAGAAAAGATCACTGACGTCATAATATGACCTCGTATTATTCCGAGTTCCCAATTGTCTTGAAAGCACCATAAATATCCTAAACCTAGCTAGCTAGACTGGAGAGAGGAAGGAGAGAATTCACTTTGTGTTTCATCTGCTGCTGGCTTTCTAATGTTTACTCACATACGTATTTCCACATGTAATTTATTACATTAGATTGTTATTCTATAAAGACTAATTGTGTGAATATTGTTGACAAATCATTTGTCGTTTTCCATACTAAAAAGTGAAGTGACACTTACAGTTTACCATGTAGGCTACAGGCAATAGGCTATGTTCCTCCATCTATGTTTACTGTTCTAATTACGTTGGTAACCAGTTTATAATAGCGATAAGGCACCTCGGGGGTTCGTGTAACCTCGGGGGTTCGTGGTATATGACCCATATCTACCATGGCTAAGGGCTGTATCCAGGAATATCTGCTACCATTATCTGCTACCTGGACAAAAAAAATTATTCTTAACCATTTAAAAAATTGTTTCAAACAACATGGTTATTCACTTACTTGTTATTAAAAGAAGACGCAGTTGGACCATCAAAATAGTTGTAGCCTACTCAGGACATTAATTTAGGTGAGAATTGAAGTGTGTCAAACATCCACAGCACAGTCCAAGAGGATAAGCAAGCAATGTTTGTACATCTGTCGCTAAAACGCTCAATTCATAATTTGCTTGATCCCGTTATTATGGCCTACTATACCCGCGATTTTAAAGAAGTTATGCTATTCATCTAGAGAATCATTGGGAATTGACTCAACTATACTATATTCAATGGTTACCAAGTTCCAGTTGCCTACAGTCTGGAATGGGAAGTTGCCTTTATAGTCACCTATAGCAGACCTGAAGGGCGTGCCTTGCGCTTTGTCATTAATGTGCTTCCTGATAGCAAGACCACTTTAGCACTCTTACATACTCATATTATTATTGATGTGCTTGCTGAAAGCAAGGCCACTCTAGCACACTTACATACTCTAATTAATGTGCTCAGTGAAGGCAAGACACAAGATGTCTTACATACTTCTCTTACTGTGCTTGCTGAAGGCAAGAAACTCTAGATTTCTTACATACAGTACTCATATTATTATTATTATTTCATTTCTTCGGCTTGCTTTAAGACATTAAAACAAAACCAACATTCAAATGTGCAGACGTCCCCAACTTAGATTAGTTAAGAAAATATTTTTGATAGCGTTTATACTTTTTGAACTATAACAATATTTAAAATATTCTCCAATGCATTTACATCTAAATCAGGGGGTCATATACAGTGAGCTCCAAAAGTATTGGGACAGTGATACGTTTTGTTGTTTTGGCTCTCAACTCCAGCACTTTGGATATGAAATGATACAATTACTATGAGGTTAAAGTGCAGACTGTCAGCTTTAATTATTTTAGGGTATTTTCATCCATATCGGGTGAACCGTTTAAGGACCCTGGGACCCACCTCCCTCTGCAACTGGATCCTGGACTTCCTGACGGGCCGCCCCCAGGTGGTAAGGGTAGGTAACAACACATCTGCCACGCTGATCCTCAACACGGGGACCCCTCAGGGGTGTTTGCTCAGTCCCCTCCTGTACTCCCTGTTCACTCATGACTGCATGGCCAAGCATGACTCAATACCATCATTAAGTTTGCAGATGACACAACAATGGTAGGCCTGATCACCGACAACGATGAGACAGCCTATAGGGAGGAGGTCAGAGACCTGGCCGTGTGGTGCCAGGACAACAACCTCTTCCTCAACGTGATCAAGACAAAGGAGAGGATTGTGGACTACAGGAAAAAAAAAGAGGACCGAGCACACCCCCATTCTCATCGACAGGGCTGTAGTGGAGCAGGTTGAAAGCTTCAAGTTCCTTTGTGTCCACATCACCAACAAACTAACATGGTCCAAGCACACCAAGACAGTCGTGAAGAGGGCACGACAAAACGTATTCCCCCTCAGGAGACTGAAAAGATTTGGCATGGGTCCTCAGATCCTAAAAAGGTTCTACAGCTGCACCATTGAGAGCATCCTGACTGGTTGCATCACTGCTCGGCCTCCGACCGCAAGGCACTACAGAGGGTAGTGCGTACGGCCCAGTATATCACTGGGGCCAAGCTTCCTGCCATCCAGGACCTCTATACCAGGTGGTGTCAGAGGAAGGCCCTAAAAATTGTAAAAGACTCCAGCCACCGTAGTCATAGACTGTTCTCTCTGCTACCGCACGGCAAGCGGTACCAGAGCACCAAGTCTAGGTCCAAGAGGCTTCTAAACAGCTTCTATCCCCAAGCCATAAGACTCCTGAACATCTAATCAAATGGCTACCCAGACTATTTGCATTGCCCCCCGCCCCCCACCCCCCCCCACCACACACACTTCTACGCTGCTGCTACTCTCTGTTTATTATCTATGCATAGTCACTTTAATAACTCTACCTACATGTACACAATACCTTAAGTACCTCGATTAACCGGTTGAGACTTCAGAGAGGCCCAGCCCTACTTTCTGATACAAAATACAGTGATGTGTGCTGAACCTATCGCATCTATGCTTCAATAAAGTGGCAGCTGGATTCAAACAGATGATATCGCCATAGTCGATAACTGGAATAAATGTTGACTAAACGATTTGCTTTCTGCTATTTAATGAAAGGCATGATCTCTTCCTGTACAGGAAGAGTATTGTAATTCTCAATTTCTTAACTAACTCATCAACATGTTTTTTTTGTAGGAAAGCCTATTTATACTCAGGGACATGATCAATTAGTGCACAATGCAATGTACCTACGTACGCTTAAATCATCAGATTTTTTAAAATGTGATTTAGAAAATAGCATATACTTGGTTTTCCCTGCAATAAGGCCAGGCACCACAGGCTGAAATGAAATTTTTGGATCTACCTATACATTTTGAGATTTGTTGGTATTTTGGTCCATTAATATGTGACTCGTTTCAGGAAACTAGGCGTATGTCGCGCGTCACTACTTCACAGGAGAGGCATTTGAACGTAAACATATGTCTAAACAAAATATTTGTCTAAACAAAATATTCCACTATGCAAGTAACCATTTCACTGTACCGTTTACACCTTCTGTATCCTGTGCATTATTTGATATAGTGTGAGTTTACCAGAGACGGTAATGTGAAGAACAACACGACCTGCACCAAAGTCAAATTAGGATATAACGTTAGGCCAATGAGACAGCGTCAAAGTTCAAAAATTCCCTGGTAGAATGCCCTGCTTTTATTTCGTCACACTCTCAACCGTAAGCTATTTTCTGTAATTAGCTCGCCCTTAACTTGTAAATAATGATCTTGTTGTGAGTTTCTTTTCCTGTAATAATGAATACAAATTAGCTAAAGTTAAGACTTTGTCAGCTATATGATATGGTCATTATTTGAACTGGCTAGCCAGCGAACTTAATGTCAGCTAGCTAGCTAACAAGCTGGTAACTAACCAAAACATTGTTTTGAAAGTTGCTTTTAGTTGCCTGGTTTGCTAGATTAACATATACCAAATACATTTTTAAACTCATGTGTTTATTGGTGTTAAAATACACCATTTATGCTATTTTGGACCACCAGGCTGCTTGACATCAGCATCATTTTTGTGTTTATACTTTTTAATAAGGACAACGACAAGTTTGATGTCGGACGACAATAGAATGTTCATGATGTCACTGCGACAACTGTCTACAGACATGTCGATAGACGTAGTATAAACCAGCCTTTAGTCTTGAAATCTTTGGTTGTTTAGCACATTACCACACTTACTCTGTTTAGCACATGGCCTCACATGTGTTTCCTTAAAGAGATGGGTGGGGCTAAGGCTTAAGAGGGTGTGAATGATGCTGAATGGATGTAAACAAAGAAGAGCTCTCCAGTAGGTGTACCAAAACATGAAAGGGCCATTTTCTCAAAAGTGGAGTTACAAGTTTATCAACTTTCAAAGCAGAATTACTTCCTCATTGTTCTTCAACTGTAATGTATGATAAACCATTTTCGCTCTCTTAGTCTCTACTTTTATCCAATGTAAAAATAAAGAAAATTCAAATGTTGCTACACAAGACTGAATCGAGCCGGTCAGTCACATATTAGTATTTTCAAAAGGTTAACATACATTTTCTTATGATGAAAATGTATATTTTCTTTAGTTTATCATACTTCCGTCATCAACGTTTTCATTCATTTTAACCACTTTAAAATGGACATACATCAACAACTTAAAATCTCATTACATTAAATTACACATAATTTAAAAGCCCATTTCATAGAGAATGTTACGAACAAGACTATATTTAGTACTTTGAAGAGATGGCGATGGGGTCTAAATAGGCATTTGGCAGTCTAAATTCAGTGTACTTCCCTTACAAAAATGTACCATGGTAGTACAATGAAAAAAAAAAGGAAAATACCATGGTATTTTCAAGCCCCGATATTGACCAAAAACCCATGATAGTCCTGTGGTGGAAAAATTATGACATAAGCTTATTAATTGTTTAACCCTGGCTATATGATTGTGTGTATTGGTTGCTATAATGTAATACATCCCAATTGAGATGTTGTGGCAGGACTTGAAACGAGCAGTTCATGCTTGAAAACCCACACATCACTGAGTTAAAGCAGTTCAGCATGGAAGAGTGGGCCAAAATTCCTCCACAGCGACGTGAGAGACTGATCAACAACTACAGGAAGGAGTCATTGCAGCTAAAGGTGGCACAACCAGTTATTGAGTGTAAGGGGGCAATTACTTTTTCACACAGGGGAATTGGGTGTTGCATAACTTTGTTTATGAAATAAATGAAATAAATATGTAATTGTTGTGTTATTTGTTCACTTATATTCCCTTTATCTAATATTAGGTTTTGGTTGAAGATCTGATAACATTCAGTATCACAAATATGCAAAAGTAGAGAAAATTAGAAAGGGGGCAAATACTTTTTCATAGCACTGTATTTGCTATATGATATGTGTTATAACTAGTTACCTTTGTGCTCACAAGAGGAGGAAGTTTCAGTGTGTGTGTGTGTGTGTGTGTGTGTGTTAACCCAAGAGAGAACCTTGAGCTTCTTGGGTGAACACCCAGAAATAGCCTCTGAGAAATGTATCAGGAGCAGGTGTCTTGTTACAACATTCTCTATTTCACCCAAGCCTCCTCCCTTGTGCTGAGGATGAATCGTGTTTATGCGAGTTGTATGTATCCTAGTATAAAAGGTGTTCTGGGACAGTGTTAAGTGAATTATTTAACAAACTATTTCAGTGTCTCTGTGCGTCTCCCAAAAGGTTGTAAGTCTTTTGGGATTTAAGTAACGGACAGAGTCCCAGTCTGCATAGTCAGAGATTTATTCATTGAGAATTCTGCAATCACAATTTCAGAGTCCATCTTTTATACTCATACGTCATACAAAAAACCCCTCCCCTCTGTAGGCGGGCTGTAGTTTTCCACTTTAAAACTGCTCTCCTGACCATCAGTTCACACACACACACACACACACACACACATATACATACATGCATACACACATACATACACACACACACACACACACACACGCGCATACACACACACATACATACACACATACATACACACTTTCTTATCATAGCCTACTCCCTGCATTCCTCAGTTATCGCCGTTCTCACAATATTCTGCACCATGTTTCATAACAGTTTCTCTCCTCCCTAAATTGGGAGGCCTCTTTATCTTGGTTTCTCAGTTGTCTGTAGATAGTTCTCCTTGTCCTTTGTCTGGCCTAACTCTTACTCACATTGCTAAATAGTAGTTCAATGTCATAGTCTTTACTGGTCCTATACTCACACATTCTAACACATTTCACACAGTTTCAGGGTGTAATAATTAGTTATTAATAATTATTATATCAATCCACCCTTTGACTAATATTACACACATACTCACAAAATATATGTTGTTATAGAAATGAATCACATACATTGAAGCTTATAAGTTAATTTGCATATAAAAACATAAAAAATGGTCTCATTCAATACAGGTTCATCAGGGTTACCCCATGATTAAAAGCGTAACGTTACTCTTTAGCAATGGTACCTAACCTGTTTACCCACTATCTGGAAACAACAGTCTAAGCCTATAGTGAAGAACATTTGCTTCATCACATCCTGCAACATCGGTTAACTAGTACATCATACTTAAAACAAGACTTTAATACACAAAAGATCCAGTCTAAAACTATCTGAATCGTCGTCGTCCTCCACCAAGCCTGGTGGGTCATATTCTTCATTCCTTAGGTCGGAGTCCGGGACTGGGCTGTATCTCACCATCTGCTGTGATACTGCTCCAACGCCTTGCTCACCAATCCTCGGACACAGGGAATAAGACAACATCCACAAAGAACAAACATACCCATAGAAGCTAAAGCTGCACCCAGAACAGTTGCAACAATAGCTTTCCATTTTCCAAACATGTTATCAAACCAACCAGTCATTGATGTATTCACCCCCCAGTTCTCAGCCCATTCTTTACATCAATGCAGTGAGTCCTGCCAGTGCTCTAGTTACTGTACCATCTGGGGCTGTAATGTTGGGGATAAACATACAACAATGACCTCCCACCATCTTGCAAATCCGCCCTTCTCTGCTAAAAGCATTTCGAGAACCAAACTATTCTGCAGGTCATGAGTGAGGTGGCGGATAGTTGGCCTGAGATTCTCTTCACTGCATCCCCTGTCTAGTTAACAAACCTTTGTAGATGTAATTAATCCAGTCAACATTTTAATCAATTTTAACCCACCAGAAAAACATTGTTGTAAACCCTTCTCCAATTTGATCTGTGATTCGCATTACTTTGGTGTCTATAACATTGATAATCTCCGGGGTTCATGGTGAATTGGGGTGCCTTAGTATTATCCTTTTTAAGAGTGGTTATTTTAATATCAGAACAATTAGGTGAGGTTTGGTTTGATCCCAAATCTATCACACAAGAGAACATGGTCTGAGGCATAGGTGCAGTTACAAGGGTTGGCCTACCTGTTGAACAGGAATTTCAATAAGTTTGACCCAACACCCTAGCTGTGTAGTTCATCCACCTTACCCAGAAGTTCTCATTTGAAATTCCTTCTACTTCTCCTTGGTTCATTTCCTGCAAGAGGAAATATTCTACCCTTGGTGGTTTAGTGCTATTTAGGATTCCTTCTGAGGGCCTTCCAAAGGGTATTAGATTTGGTACCTCTGGTGATCACATTAGATCTACCTGCTGTTCTGTCTCGGGGGTGGAAGATTCATTTATCTCCTGAAAAATGAACATCAAACATATCTGCCCCGAAATCATCAACACAGGCCCAATAGTTCCTTACTATGTCATCTTGCATAATTGACTTTACCTTTATCACCAGTTCCGTTTTACATTTATCATGGGTTTGTTTAATTCCCCATCGGTGTACTGCGTCCATTCCATTCTCATAGTATGTTCCCCAGGTATGTTTAAACGCCCTTGCCCAAGGACATGAGCGTTCCCCAGTGCAAATGTATTTACTATACCTTCTAGGAACTAACTTTCTTGTACACGTCCCCTTCTTACCAAAGCCCCCAAAACCTGAATTTATTTGCAAATTATGGTGGAAAATAAGTATTTGGTCAATAACAAAAGTTTCTCAATACTTTGTTAAATACCTTTGTTGGCAATGACACAGGTCAAATGTTTTCTGTAAGTCTTCACAAGGTTTTCACACACTGTTGCTGGTATTTTGGCCCATTCCTCCATGCAGATCTCCTCTAGATAGTGATGTTTTGGGGCTGTCGCTGGGCAACACGGACTTTCAACTCCCTCCAAAGATTTTCTATGGGGTTGAGATCTGGAGACTGGCTAGGCCACTCCAGGACCTTGAAATGTTTCTTACGAAGCCACTCCTTCGTTGCCCGGGCGGTGTGTTTGGGATCATTGTCATGCTGAAAGACCCAGCCACATTTCATCTTCAATGCCCTTGCTGATGGAAGGAGGTTTTCACTCAAAATCTCACGATACATGGCCCCATTCATTCTTTCCTTTACACGGATCAGTCGTCCTGGTCCCTTTGCAGAAAAACAGCCCCAAAGCATGATGTTTCCACCCCCATGCTTCACTGTAGGTATAGTGTTCTTTGGATGCAACTCAGCATTCTTTGTCCTACAAACACGACAAGTTGAGTTTTTACCAAAAAGTTCTATTTTGGTTTCATCTGACCATATGACATTCTCCCAATCCTCTTCTGGATCATCCAAATGCACTCTAGCAAACTTCAGACGGGCCTGGACATGTACTGGCTTAAGCAGGGGGACACGTCTGGCACTGCAGGATTTGAGTCCCTGGCGGCGTAGTGTGTTACTGATGGTAGGCTTTGTTACTTTGGTCCCAGCTCTCTGCAGGTCATTCACTAGGTCCCCCCGTGTGGTTCTGTGATTTTTGCTCACCGTTCTTGTGATCATTTTGACCCCACAGGGTGAGATCTTGCATGGATCCCAGATTGAGGGAGATTATCAGTGGTCTTGTATGTCTTCCATTTCCTAATAATTGCTCCCACAGTTGATTTCTTCAAACCAAGCTGCTTACCTATTGCAGATTCAGTCTTCCCAGCCTGGTGCAGGTCTACAATTTTGTTTCTGGTGTCCTTTGACAGCTCTTTGGTCTTGGCCATAGTGGAGTTTGGAGTGTGACTGTTTGAGGTTGTGGACAGGTGTATTTTATACTGATAACAAGTTCAAACAGGTGCCATTAATACAGGTAACGAGTGGAGGACAGAGGAGCCTCTTAAAGAAGAAGTTACAGGTCTGTGAGAGCCAGAAATCTTGCTTGTTTGTAGGTGACCAAATACTTATTTTCCACCATAATTTGCAAATAAATTCATAAAAAATCCTACAATGTGATTTTCTGGATTTTTTCCCTCAATTTGTCTGTCAAAGTTGACGTGTACCTATGATGCAAATTACAGGCCTCTCTCATCTTTTTAAGTGGGAGAACTTGCACAATTGGTGGCTGACTAAATACTTTTTTCCCCCACTGTATAACAATATTTAAAATATTCTCCAATGCATTTACATGGAAATCAGGGGGTCATATACAGTGAGCTCCATAAGTATTGGGACAGTGATACGTTTTGTTGTTTTGGCTCTCAACTCCAGCACTTTGGATATGAAATGATACAATTACTATGAGGTTAAAGTGCAGACTGTCAGCTTTAATTATTTTAGGGTATTTTCATCCATATCGGGTGAACCGTTTAAGGACCCTGGGACTAAACACCTCCCTCTGCAACTGGATCCTGGACTTCCTGACTGGCCGCCCCCAGGTGGTAAGGGTAGGTAACAACACATCCGCCACGCTGATCCTCAACACTGGGGCCCCTCAGGGGTGTTTGCTCAGTCCCCTCCTGTACTCCCTGTTCACTCATGACTGCATGGCCAGGCATGACTCAACACCATCATTAAGTTTGCCGATGACACAACAGTGGTAGGCCTGATCACCGACAACGATGAGACAGCCTATAGGGAGGAGGTCAGAGACCTGGCCGTGTGGTGCCAGGACAACAACCTCTCCCGCAACGTGATCAAGACAAAGGAGATGATTGTGGACTACAGGAAAAAAAAGAGGACCGAGCACACCCCCATTCTCATCGACAGGGCTGTAGTGGAGCAGGTTGAAAGCTTCAAGTTCCTTTGTGTCCACATCACCAACAAACTAACATGGTCCAAGCACACCAAGACAGTCGTGAAGAGGGCACGACAAAACCTATTCCCCCTACGGAGACTGAAAAGATTTGGCATGGGTCCTAAGACCCTAAAAAGGTTCTACAGCTGCACCATTGAGAGCATCCTGACTGGTTGCATCACTGCTCGGCCTCCGACCGCAAGGCACTACAGAGGGTAGTGCGTACGGCACAGTACATCACTGGGGCCAAGCTTCCTGCCATCCAGGACCTCTATACCAGGCGGTATCAGAGGAAGGCCCTAAAAATTGTAAAAGACTCCAGCCACCGTAGTCATAGACTGTTCTCTCTGCTACCGCACAGCAAGCGGTACCAGAGCACCAAGTCTAGGTCCAAGAGGCTTCTAAACAGCTTCTACCCCCAAGCCATAAGACTCCTGAACATCTAATCAAATGGCTACCCAGACTATTTGCATTGCCCCCCCCGCCCCCAATTTTACGCTGCTGCTACTCTCCGTTTATTATCTATGCATAGTCACTTTAATAACTCTACCTACATGTACACAATACCTTAAGTACCTCGATTAACCGGTTGAGACTTCAGAGAGGCCCAGCCCTACTTTCTGATACAAAATACAGTGATGTGTGCTGAACCTATCGCATCTATGCTTCAATAAAGTGGCAGCTGGATTCAAACAGATGATATCGCCATAGTCGATAACTGGAATAAATGTTGACTAAACGATTTGCTTTCTGCTATTTAATGAAAGGCAGGATCTGTTCCTGTAAAGGAAGAGTATTGTAATTCTCAATTTCTTAACTAACTCATCAACATGTTTTTTTTGTAGGAAAGCCTATTTATACTCAGGGACACGATCAATTAGTGCACAATGCAATGTACATACGTATGCATAAATCATCCGATTTTTTAAAATTTGATTTAGAAAATAGCATATACTTGATTTTACCTGCAATAAGGCCAGGCACCACAGGCTGAAATGAAATTTTTGGATCTACCTATACATTTTGAGATTTGTTGGTATTTTGGTCCATTAATATGTGACTCGTTTCAGGAAACTAGGCGTATGTCGCGCGTCACTACTTCACAGGAGAGGACACTGCCCCTTTGTTTCTCTCTGCAGTCGCGATGGTTATGACCTGTTTTGGTACAGTATTTACACGGGGCCACACACCCTCCCTGACTTATTATAGCTCTCTAATCTCTTCAACTCTCTGTGTTTAAATTCTCTAGTCTTTCCTGACTCTCTTCCGAGCCTCCAAAAGCCATACTCTCTTTGTGTCTAGCCCCTCTTCTATATAACAAGTTATTCAAAACAGTTTCACACAACAATTGGAATCACCCCTTCCTGTATAGGAACTAGTCCCCCAGAATTATCTCCTACTCTACGAAGGATTTCATCCCCACAATGTAATCTTGATAATTCCTGACAGTCTCATACAACATGAATGGGTTCTCCCTCTTCTCTATACAACCACCTGGAAGTATTCATAGATGTGACTTTTGAGCAAATATTAGGTCTCACACGTATACAGCCTTACATGATTATTGGTTAACACTATCGGTAACCCAGAGTTTGTAAGGCTCCAGTTTCATGAAACGGATAGAGTTATGGCAAAATCTACAGCTGTTTTTGACTTTACTAATATTCTATTTCTCACACATGCTATTTTAATTCCTTCTGGTGTACTTATTGTATTTGTTTAACCCTGATTATTTGTTGACTGTTCTATAATCTCTTACAGGTTACATCCCATAGGTGTACTTTTAATAGTTCCTTCTATCTCAACACCGGGTAGTTTCTTTTGGTAATGGCCTATTACCGTGAATCGTTACGGACCCACCAACAGGTTGACTAGTCCCCCAGAATTATCTCCTACTCTACGGAGGAATTTATCCCCACAATGTAATCTTGGTAATTCCTGACAGTCCCTTACATTTCACTTAAAATGGCTATGCATTGATCAATTTGCTACTTTTCAATATTTTAGCAAGTTCTCAAATCAATTTCACCAAGTAATGAATAAAAACTACTGACCTTATCCTTGCAGCCGAGATTCAATATAGGTTTGGATTCCGTCACCGTCTCTGTCATTAATCAGGTGTCCTCTGGCCTGTTTTAACCCTTAATGTCAAAGGGCAGGACTTTCTATTTACGAATGTATCATTCGCCCGTCGACGGTTTTCAGAGTTACCTGGAATGACAGAAGCAGGTATTGGAGTCCGGCTCAGAAGGACCAAGCTGTTAAGTGAATTATTTAACAAACTATTTCAGTGTCTCTGTGAGTCTCCCAAAAGGTTGTAAGTCTTTTGGGATTTAAGTAACGGACAGAGTCCCAGTCTGCATACTCAGAGATTTATTCATTGAGAATTCTGCAATCACAATTTCAGAGTCCATCTTTTATACTCATACGTCATACAAAAAATCCCTCCCCTCTGTAGGCGGGCTGTAGTTTTCCACTTTAAAACTGCTCTCCTGACCATCAGTTCACACACACACACATACACACACACACACACACACACACACACACACACTTTCTTATCATAGCCTACTCTTTGCATTCCTCAGTTATTGCCGTTCTCACAATATTCTGCACCATGTTTCATAACGGTTTCTCTCCTCCCTAAATTGGGAGGCCTCTTTATCTTGGTTTCTCAGTTGTCTGTAGACAGTTCTCCTTGTCCTTTGTCTGGCCTAACTCTTACTCACATTGCTAAAGAGTAGTTCAATGTCATAGTCTTTACTGGTCCTATACTCACACATTCTAACACATTTCACACAGTTTCAGAGTGTAATAATTAGTCATTAATAATTATTCTACCAGACAGACCCCCTGGTAGAGCTTCTGACCAATCAGTACTGAGTGTGCAGAGTTTGTTGTAACCTCTCCGCTGGCGTGAATCTTAATAAAGTTAATTTACTAATTGACTTGATGAGTCCTTGATGGTAATTTCCATTACAGTACCACAGTATTTTTTCCACTGTACTACCACGGCAGGAAAATACCATGGTATTTTCCTGCCATGGTAGTGACAAAAGAAAACATTTTTTATTGTACTACCATGGTACAAAAATGCACCATGATAGTACAATCAAAAAAAATACCATGGTTTTGTTTACAATGTATGATGGTCTGTGTCCCACCATTTTTTGGATATAGTGACCAAAAACGTAGTAAGTTACGGTACTCAATGCAACATTGACTACTCACTCTGCAATGGCAAAGCATAGGCCTAGTGTACCCTCTTAAACCCCTTTGGCTCATAGTGAAAAACCACAACACACATGGTCTAGTAGTGGTGTACCTTGGGACCTGGATAGGGTATGAGAAGAATGAAGGGAGTCTGACACTTTGAAGATAAGGTTCACAATTAGTGTATCTGGTGCTTCTCTCTTCAATACAGTTTTCAGTTTATTCAGCCATTATAATGAGCCCTTCCTCCTATAGATCCTTCCACCAGCCTCCACTGTATCCTATGTTTGTAACTCACTCACCATGAAGATAAGGTTTAAAATAATTTGTTTATATGGTGCTTCTCTCTTCAGTTTTCAGTTGGCTCTCTTATTCAACTGACTCACTAACTTAACTAGGCAGGCTAGCACGAGAGCCCGTGAAGCAACCACTAGAGCAGGGGTTCCCAAACTTTTTTGGTCCGTGACCCCATTTTGACTATGTGAAAAGAATGATGTACAAATTTAAGTAATTAACAGCCAATGTTTATTTTTAATTGGGGCTATGGCAGTCAATTGCAAAACATTCTAACAGTATTTCTGATTTTATTCTCAACTCACCATCACATACGTTTAATGTGGGGCTATGACAGTCAATTGCAAATTAGTCTGACAGAATTACTTTTCTCGCCACCATAATGGAGATGGGTGCGCTTGATGCATGTCGCGTCAGAGCTTCTCAAAGTCAGGGGGCGTGGTCGACAGTCCTCATCTCTCTTCTCACATCCAACCAGGATGAATATTTGTTTTTAATGCAGACGAGAGCACTGAATCACCATACCATGAGTTTTAATAATCGGAGGGAGACGGTACAGTATTCCCTTTGAGTCAGGAACCAAAACTCCTAAATAGTGACCCGTGAATGTGTTGTTTGCAGCATTCGGTCACATGACAGCTCGATCAGCTGTTCGATTTCACTTACCAGCATGTCAACTGAGCCAGGATCAGTGGCAATTTTAGAATGTAAGTCTTGGTGGGGCAAACCAAAAAATAAAACACAATTCGATGCATGGCAGCAAAGCCACTACACAACACTAAACAATACATCAATTGCACTATAACGGTGACCACAAACTGTTAGGGCCTATTTGTAAGTCGCTCTGGATAAGAGCGTCTGCTAAATGATGTAAATGTAAACATAAAGCGGTCCCAACAGCAGAGCTTTCTTTTCAGCACCATGGAGTGAATCCTTACCACTGCTACACCTGGCTATCAGCGGAGCCTTGTCTGGCTGCGAAACAGTTCATTCAGCCTCATTTACTGCCTTTAAAAAAAACATAGCTGACATGGCTGACTTGCTTAAACCAAATATGGTTTCTACTGACAATTGGGATGTACAAACTATGGCATAAGGGGATGATGAGCGGATAAGAGGCAATCCGTAATTTTGATTAAGACATTAATGAGCGAGCTAGGACGGACGTAGTCAATATAACTATTTGTTCAGAACTTTTGAAATGTACAGCAACAGAATTCAGAACATGGGCCATTCTTACAGTATTCTCCTTGTACACCAAGTCAGAACCTTAGGATAAATAACACACACTTCTATTGAATTTTGTCAGGCCGCCCAAAAAGTTACATAATGCAGCTTTAAGTATACTTAAAACTGAATACTTATAGACTTTTACTGAAGTAGTATTTAACAGGGTGACTTTCACTTGAGTCATTTTCTATTAATTGTTTTCCAAAATGTTGATGGATCACCAGTTGAGTCAGCATTAGATCTTAGAAAGTAGCTTGATTTCGTTTTTTTTGCCTGAAGAGCTGCCAATCAGCTACCGAGTCAGTTTGCCTACATTTGAGTAATTTAGCAGATGGTCTTATCCAGAGCGACTTACAGGAACAATTAGGGTTAAGTGCCTTGCTCAAGGTCTAGCCTTGGCCCAGGCCTGATTTCTCATCATGAAGAGATCAGAGTTCTGTAGAGAACCAAGGATTTGTTCTATTTTTTTTACTTTGAGGCACTTGAAGGGGAAATGTTTGTCTACCAGATAACAATAATATGAATAATAATAACAACAATAATAATAACAACAGATTGGAAAAATTCTAGAGCCAAATCAGGGTCAGGCATGCAGCTGATAGAGAAAAGCTCTGAAAAATACAGATCATGAAGGAACGCCTAGGGCGAGAAATGTTTCAACATTTCTCTTCATAATTATACGAGGATTAGAGTTTTTCAGTTTGGTAACTCTAATACAAGCAATAGGACAGTGGTCACTGAGATCATTTGCAAAGACACCACTGGCCAAGTACTTATGGGGGCAATTTGTCAGGATTAGGTCAATCAGCGAGGAGTTCTTTTTTTCTTTTACATTAATCCGTGTGGGTTTTGAAATCCCCTACAATGACAAATTCCGATGACAGAAAAGGTCTAAAATACTCAGAAAGAGTACCCACAGCATCCGCCATCTACCTACTTTTTCAATGATAACTAGTCACTCTCATTACTACTGCAGTCACTACAAATACTCTAATTTATTTTACATAAATACTTTAAGACAAGCTAGCAAGGACATTTTATTTAGGAAATATACTTTTCTATTATTATGACTACTATTCGTACAATTTTTGTTTTTGTTTACTAGTCCTCTTGAACCATTTAAGCTACAGTGCCTTGCAAAAGTATTCATCTCCCTTGGCGTTTTTCCTATTTTTATTTCCTATGATCTCAGGATATATACAGTGAGGGAAAAAGGTATTTGATCCCCTGCTGATTTTATACGTTTGCCCACTGACAAAGAAATGATCAGTCTATAATTTTAATGGTAGGTTTATTTGAACAGTGAGAGACAGAATAACAACAACAAAAATCCAGAAAAACGCATGTCAAAAATGTTATAAATGTATTTGCATTTTAATGAGGGAAATAAGTATTTGACCCCCTCTCAATCAGAAAGATTTCTGGCTCCCAGGTGTCTTTTATACAGGTAACGAGCTGAGATTAGGAGCACACTCTTAAAGGGAGTGCTCCTAATCTCAGTTTGTTACCTGAATAAAAGACACCTGTCCACAGAAGCAATCAATCAATCAGATTCCAAATTCTCCACCATGGCCAAGACCAAAGAGCTCTCCAAGGATGTCAGGGACAAGATTCTAGACCTACGCAAGGCTGGAATGGGCTACAAGACCATCGCCAAGCAGCTTGGTGAGAAGGTGACAACAGTTGGTGAGATTATTTGCAAATGGAAGAAACTGTCAATCTCCCTCGGCCTGGGGCTCCATGCAAGATCTCACCTCGTGGAGTTGCAATGATCATGAGAACGGTGAGGAATCTGCCCAGAACTACACGGGAGGATCTTGTCAATGATCTCAAGGCAGCTGGGACCATAGTCAACAAGAAAACAATTGGTAACACACTATGCCGTGAAGGACTGAAATCCTGCAGCGCCCGCAAGGTCCCCCTGCTCAAGAAAGCACATATACAGGCCCGTCTGAAGTTTGCCAATGAACATCTGAATGATTCAGAGGAGAACTGGGTGAAAGTGTTGTGGTCAGATGAGACCAAAATCGAGCTCTTTGGCATCAACTCAATTCGGCGTGTTTGGAGGAGGAGGAATGCTGCCTATGACCCCAAGAACACCATCCCCACCGTCAAACATGGAGGTGGAAACATTATGCTTTGGGGGTGTTTTTCTGCTAAGGGGAAAGGACAACTTCACCGCATCAAAGGGACGATGGATGGGGCCATGTACCGTCAAATCTTGGGTGAGAACCTCCTTCCCTCAGCCAGGGCATTGAAAATGAGTTGTGGATGGGTATTCCAGCATGACAATGACCCAAAACACACGGCCAAGGCAACAAAGGAGTGGCTCAAGAAGAAGCACATTAAGGTCCTGGAGTGGCCTAGCCAGTCTCCAGACCCTAATCCCATAGAAAAACTGCGGAGGGAGCTGAAGGTTCGAGTTGCCAAACGTCAGCCTCGAAACCTTAATGACTTGGAGAAGATCTGCAAAGAGGAGTGGGACAAAATCCCTCCTGAGATGTGTGCAAACCTGGTGGCTAACTACAAGAAATGTCTGACCTCTGTGATTGCCAACAAGGGTTTTGCCACCAAGTACTAAGTCATGTTTTGCAGAGGGGTCAAATACTTATTTCCCTCATTAAAATGCAAATCAATTTATACCATTTCTGACATGCGTTGTTCTGGATTTTGTTGTTGTTATTCTGTCTCTCACTGTTCAAATAAACCTACCATTCAAATTATAGACTGATCATGTCTTTGTCAGTGGGCAAACGTACAAAATCAGCAGGGGATCAAATACTTTTTTCCCTCACTGTGTGTGTGTGTGTGTGTGTGTGTATACATATATATATATATATATATATATATATATATACATACACACACACACATACATACACAAACACACCTGTTCTGAAAGGCCCCAGAATCTGCAACACCTCTAAGCAAGGGGCACCACCAAGCAAGCGGCACCATGAAGACCAAGGCGCTCTCCAAACAAGTCAGGGACAAAGTTGTGGAGAAGTACAGATCAGGGTTGGGTTATAAAAAAAATATCCGAAACTTTGAACATCCCACGGAGCGCCATTAATTCCATTATTAAAAAATTGAAAGAATATGGAACCACAACAAACCTGCCAAGATAGGGCCGCCCACCAAAACTCACGGACCAGGCAAGGAGGGCATTAATCAGAGGCAACAAAGAGACCAAAGATAACCCTGAAGGAGCTGCAAAGCTCCACAGCGGAGATTGGAGTGTCTTTCCATAGGACCACTTTAAGCCGTACACTCCACAGAGCTGGGCTTTAAGGAAAAGTGGCCAGAAAAAAGCCAGCCGTTGCTTAAAGAAAAAAAATAAGCAAACACGTTTGGTGTTCGCCAAAAGGTACTCTGGTCAGATGAGACTGAAATTGAGCTTTTTGGCCATCAAGGAAAACGCTATGTCTGGCGCAAACTCAAGACCTCTCATCACTCCGAGAACACCATCCCCACAGTGAAGCATGGTGGTGGCAGCATCATGCTGTGGGGATGTTTTTCCATAGGCAGGGACTGGGAAACTGGTCAGAATTGAAGGAATGATGGATGGCGCTAAATACAGGGAAAGTCTTGAGGGAAACCTGTTTCAGTCATCCATAGATTTACATTTTTACATTTTACATTTTAGTCATTTAGCAGACGCTCTTATCCAGAGCGACTTACAGTTAGTGAGTGCATACATCATTTTTTTTTTTTATACTGGCCCCCCATGGGAATCGAACCCACAACCCTGGCGTTGCAAACGCCATGCTCTACCAACTGAGCTACATCCCTGCCAACCATTCCCTCCCTTACCCTGGACGACGCTGGGCCAATTGTGCGTCGCCCCATGCGTCTCCCGGTCGCGGTCGGCCATGACAGAGCCTGGATTCGAACCAGGCTCTCTAGTGGCACAGCTAGCACTGCGACGCAGTGCCTTAGACCACTGCGCCACTCGGGAGAGTCATCTTTGGATTGGATTTGAGACTGGGACGGAGGTTCACCTTCCAGCAGGACAATGACCCTAAGCATACTGCTAAAGCAACACTTGAGTGGTTTAAGGGGAAACATTTAAATGTATTAGAATGGCCTAGTCAAAGCCCAGACCTCAATCCAATTGAGAATCTGTGGCTAGATGTGCCAAGCTTATAGAGACATACCCCAAGAGACTTGCAGCTGTAATTGCTGCAAAAGGTGGCTCTACAATGTATTGACTTTGGGGGGGGGGGGGGGGGGGGGTGAATAGTTACAGTGGGGAAAAAAGTATTTAGTCAGCCACCAATTGTGCAAGTTCTACCACTTAAAAAGATGAGAGAGGCCTGTCATTTTCATCATAGGTACACGTCAACTATGACAGACAAAATGAGAAAAAAAATCCAGAAAATCACATTGTAGGATTTTTAAAATTATGGTGGAAAATAAGTATTTGGTCAATAACAAAATTTTCTCAATAATTTGTTATATACCCTTTGTTGGCAATGACACAGGTCAAACGTTTTCTGTAAGTCTTCACAAGGTTTTCACACACTGTTGCTGGTATTTTGGCCCATTCCTCCATGCAGATCTCCTCTAGAGCAGTGATGTTTTGGGGCTGTCGCTGGGCAACACAGACTTTCAACTCCCTCCAAAGATTTTCTATGGGGTTGAGATCTGGAGACTGGCTAGGCCACTCCAGGACCTTGAAATGCTTCTTACGAAGCCACTCCTTCGTTGCCCGGGCGGTGTGTTTGGGATCATTGTCATGCTGAAAGACCCAGCCACGTTTCATCTTCAATGCCCTTGCTGATGGAAGGAGGTTTCACTCAAAATCTCACGATACATGGCCCCATTCATTCTTTCCTTTACACGGATCAGTCGTCCTGGTTCCTTTGCAGAAAAACAGCCCCAAAGCATGATGTTTCCACCCCCATGCTTCACAGTAGGTATGGTGTTCTTTGGATGCAACTCAGCATTCTTTGTCCTCCAAACACGACGAGTTGAGTTTTTACCAAAAAGTTCTATTTTGGTTTCATCTGACCATATGACATTCTCCCAATCCTCTTCTGGATCATCCAAATGCACTCTAGCAAACTTCAGACGGGCCTGGACATGTACTGGCTTAAGCAGGGGGACACGTCTGGCACTGCAGGATTTGAGTCCCTGGCGGCGTAGTGTGTTACTGATGGTAGGCTTTGTTACTTTGGTCCCAGCTCTCTGCAGGTCATTCACTAGGTCCCCCCGTGTGGTTCTGGGATTTTTGCTCACCGTTCTTGTGATCATTTTGACCCCACGGGGTGAGATCTTGCGTGGAGCCCCAGATCGAGGGAGATTATCAGTGGTCTTGTATGTCTTCCATTTCCTAATAATTGCTCCCACAGTTGATTTCTTCAAACCAAGCTGCTTACATATTGCAGATTCAGTCTTCCCAGCCTGGTGCAGGTCTACAATTTTGTTTCTGGTGTCCTTTGACAGCTCTTTGGTCTTGGCCATAGTGGAGTTTGGAGTGTGACTGTTTGAGGTTGTGGACAGGTGTATTTTATACTGATAAGAAGTTCAAACAGGTGCCATTAATACAGGTACGAGTGGAGGACAGATGAGCCTCTTAAAGAAGTTACAGGTCTGTGAGAGCCAGAAATCTTGCTTGTTTGTAGGTGACCAAATACTTATTTTCCACCATAATTTGCAAATAAATTCATTAAAAATCCTACAATGTGATTTTCTGGATTTTTCTTTCTCAATTTGTCTGTCATAGTTGACGTGTACCTATGATGAAAATTACAGGCCTCTCTCATCTTTTTAAGTGGGAGAACTTGCACAATTGGTGGCTGACTAAATACTTTTTTTCCCCCACTGTATGCATGCTCAAGTTCAGTTTTTTTGTCTTATTTCTTGTTTGTTTCACAATAAAAAAATACTTTGCATCTTCAAAGTGGTAGGCATGTTGTGTAAATGAAATTATACAAACCCCCCAAAAATCAATTTTAATTCCAGGTTGTAAGGCAACAAAATAGGAAAAAGGCCAAGGGGGGTGAATACTTTCGCAAGCCACTGTATCAACACCAAATCAAATTTTGAAATGTGCAGATTGACCCAACTTAGATTGCTTGCATCCAGTTTGTTGATACTATTTCTACTTTTTGAACTATGACAATTTAA
The DNA here is from genome assembly GCF_964263955.1 of Coregonus lavaretus. NCBI lineage: Eukaryota > Metazoa > Chordata > Actinopteri > Salmoniformes > Salmonidae > Coregonus > Coregonus lavaretus. The sequence continues at coordinate 16,007,174 of NC_140025.1, read as the reverse complement.
AATGTGTTACATTAACATGGGTTTGAATGAGAAACATAGTGGTAGCAATTAAACAATACAGCTGTTTTAGTAACTGCATCAACTCCTTTCATTAAGCTAACTTCCCACTGTTGAATTAACTGCCATGGAGCTTTCATAATTCCTAATTATAGCACATTCTAATTAAGTGATAATTCCAGAGAAGCCGGTGTTTGGAGGATATATTGGCACGTTCATTACTATGGGATAGCAGGAGATCGATTTTGAATATTGAAACAATGTTGCAAATGTTGGAGAGACAGACAGCAAGGTTTATACAAATCTCCACTGTTGAAAACTAAATGTTAGTCTAAAAGAAATGTGAGATAATGTCTAGATGCTTTTTATAGTGGAGATCAAGTTTACATTTACATTTTCGTCATTTAGCAGACGCTCTTATCCAGAGCCACTTACAAAGTGGTGCATTCAACTTATGATAGCCAGTGGGACAACCACTTTTCTTTTTTTTATGGGGGGGTGGGGGGGTAGAAGGATTACCCCCCCCCCCGGCTAACATGGGACGTTACAAATGAATAGCAACAGTAGAACTTGATATATCAAGAGATGAGTTAGGTCACGAATTCAATGAAACCAACCTTTCACTAATTTCTACTGCGCTCACTGGGCAACAAAAGGGGACAAAAACATAACAGTACATAAAGAGTACAGTTCAAAACTCCATTCTACAACATGGAAATGTTGTAGAATGGCTGGGCTGAGCTGATGAGACAGTGGATTGCGCAGTCAGATGGAACAGAGTAAATAAGCATTTTAACGTCATAGAGTGGGTGGTAACTTGTGGAATAGACACCGGCTGGAATGCGGTTTTAAGCAATCAGCATTCAGGATTAGACCCACCCGTTGTATAAGACTGATTATGCCACACAGCTCACTCCAACCCACTAAAATAACCATACCAACCACACATGCACTAAACACTTCAATAGCTACCCCACTTATCCTAGCTAACCCACTTGATTACCTGACTATAGGCCTACCTATCTACTGTAAAACAGTAACTATTACTACTGCAGTGTAGGGGAGAGCCTAGACGAAAGTAACACTGGCAAAAGTAACATGCCCATTTTCTCAGATACCACAGAAGCTAGAACGAAGTAGTGAAGTCATCACATTCCTAATGTGGAGGACGACCTCCCTGCAAAAAAAACAGACCAGCCTGACCATGTTTCGCTGAGTTATCAACAAAAAGTGGTTTTGAGCGATGTACAGTGCCGTGAAAAGGTATTTGCCCCCTTTCTGATATTCTCTATTTGTGCATATTTTTTACACTGAATGTCATGAGATCTTTAGCCAAAACCTAATAATAGATAAAGGGGACCTCAGTGAACAGATAACACAGAAATTGGATACTTATTTCATTTATTTCATAAGCAAAGTTATACAACACCCAATGTCCTTGTGTGAAAAAGTAATTGCCCCCTTACACTCAATAACTGGTTGTGCCACCTTTAGCTGCAATGACTGCAACCAAACACTTCCTGTAGTTGTTGATCAGTCTCTAACATCGCTGTGGAGGATATTTGGCCCGCTCTTCCATGCAGTACTGCTTTAACTCTGCGACATTTGTGGATTTTTGAGCATTAATTGCTCTCTTCGGGTATTACCACAACATCGCAATCGGGTTTAGGTCTGCTTTTCAGCCATTCTGATGTAGACTTGCTTGTGTGTTTTGGATCATTCTTACTGCATGACCCAGCTGTGCTTCAGCACCAGCTCAGTTTCCTTAAGTCAAGCCATGGAAATGTGATAAGCGATGAGTTTGCTGTTTGTGAAGAGAATAAAGATGTTTAATTCTATCAAGACACGAGGAGCGCGCATGACAATGACCGCTGGAGTGTGCACAATGGCGCCGGAGGGGTTGGCTGCCGTTTTATGGGCTCTTAACCAACTGTGCTATTTTGTTTGTTTTTCGCATTGTTTGTAACTTATTTTTGTACATAATGTTGATGCTACTGTCTCTTATGACCGAAAAGAGCTTCTGGACAGCGATTACTCACCTTGAACCGGACTAATAATTTTTCTTTAATGAGTCGGACGTGAGGGATTTGCTCCAGACACCCGATAGGGCCCTCATCCCCGTTATTTGCAGTAGAAAGAGACAGAGATATCGCGGAAGGAGATCGGGGTGCCTGGTAAGGAGCCGGTGACGAGTGGCTAATCTGCCTTTGCCATCGGTACTATTGGCCAATGGACAATCGCTTGATAATAAAGTGGACGAACTACAAGCACGTATATCCTACCAACGGGACAACTGTAATATCTTATGTTTCATCGAGTCGTGGCTGAACGACGACATGAATAACATACAACTGGCGGGATATACACTATATCAGCAGGATAGAACATCAGCCTCTGGTAAGACAAGGGGTGGCGGTCTATGTATATTTGTAAACAACAGCTGGTGCACGATATATTAGGAAGTCTCAAGGTTTTGCTCGCCTGAGGTAGAGTATCTCATGATAAGCTGTAGACCACACTATCTACCATGAGAGTTTTCATCAATATTCTTCGTAGCTGTCTATTTACCACCACAAACTGATGCTGGCTCTAAGACCGCACTCAATGAGCTGTATAAGGCCATAAGCAAACAGGAAAACGCTCATCCAGAGGCGGCGCTCCTAGTGGCTGGGAAATTGAATGCAGGGAAACTTAAATCCGTTTTACCTCATTTCTACCAGCATGTTAAATGTGCAACCAGAGGGAAAAAAATCTCCAGACCACCTTTACTCCACACACAGAGACGCATACAAAGCTCTCTCTCTCCCTCCATTTGGCAAATCTGACCATAATTCTATCCTCCTGATTCCTGCTTACAAGCAAAAACTAAAGCAGGAAGCACCAGTGACTCGTTTAATAAGAAAGTGGTCAGATGAAGCAGATGCTAAGCTACAGGACTGTTTTGCTAGCACAGACTGGAATATGTTCTGGGATTCTTCCGATGGCATTGAGGAGTACACCACATCAGTCACTGGCTTCATCAAAGACGTCGTCCCCACAGTGACTATACGTACATACCCCAACCAGAAGCCATGAATTACAGGCAACATCCGCACTGAGCTAAAGGGTAGAGCTGTCGCTTTCAAGGAGCGGGACTCTAACCCGGAAGCTTATAAGAAATCCTGCTAGGCCCTCCGATTAACCATCAAACAGGCAAAGCGTCCATACAGGACTAAGATCGAATCGTACTACACCGGCTCCGACACTCGTCGGATGTGGCAGGGCTTGCAAACTATTACAGACTACAAAGGGAAGCACAGCCGCGAGCTGCCCAGTGACACGAGCCTACCAGACGAGCTAAATTACTTCTATGCTCGCTTCAAGGCAAGTAATATTCCAGTAACACTGAAAGATGCATGAGAGCATCAGCTGTTCTGGAAGACTGTGTAATCACGCTCTCTGTAGCTAATGTGAGTAAGACCTTAAAACAGGTCAACATTCACAAGGCCGCAGGGCCAGACGGATTACCAGGACGTCTACTCCGAGCATGCGCTGACCAACTGGCAAGTGTCTTCACTGACATTTTCAACCTCTCCCTGTCGGAGTCTGTAATACCAACATGTTTCAAGCAGACCACCATAGTCCCTGTGCCCAAGAACACTAAGGTAACCTGCCTAAATGACTACCGACTCGTAGCACTCACGTCTGTAGCCATGAAGTGCTTTGAAAGGCTGGTCATGGCTCATATCAACACCATTATCCCAGAGACCCATGACCCACTCCAATTTGCATACCGCCCCAACAGATCCACAGATGATGCTAAGCGAAGGACCCTGGGACTAAACACCTCCCTCTGCAACTGGATCCTGGAATTCCTGACGGGCCGCCCCCAGGTGGTAAGGGTAGGTAACAACACATCCGCCACGCTGATCCTCAACACGGGGGGCCCCTCAGGGGTTCGTGCTCAGTCCCCTCCTGTATTCCCTGTTCACTCATGACTGCATTGCCAGGCACGACTCCAACACCATCATTAAGTTTGCCGATGACACAACAGTGGTAGGTGTCATGTGAATTTCTATCTCTAATTCAACCTAAGCTTGAATCATTACCAGAGGTTGTAAGGCTCTGGTTTTAATCATAAATGATTCAAGGTCCATAACCACGAAGAAGGATTTTTTGTATGTTTATTCATGGAGAGCTCTGACGCCAAAAACACAAACATACCATTTTATACCTCCTGAACTTGACTCCTCCCACCTTTAGGTGGCTTTTCTAAACAGTTTCCGCCTTCCCCTTCACCCTTGAATGTTTAGTACCGCCCCCTCTGTTAGTGGGTTGACACTACATGATAATTCTAACATTTATACTGTATTTGGGGTGAAATCCTTTAGTCATTATTCTTAAAATCCAAATTAATCTAACAATCCACCCCTTTGACTAAATATTCCCACATTCAGGATAAATGTATTTTACAAGCATGATTAATCTCAGAGATCACATCAGAACTAATAAACATTTCATCCAATTGCGGTCTTTCAGGGTCCAAATCCTCGTCATCCACCAAGCCTGGAGGATCGTTTTTCACATTCCCCTGGTCAGAGTCCGGAGTCAGTCCATCTCTCATCATTGTTTAGATACTGCATTTCACCAACGCCTGACTCACCAATCCTCGGACACAGGGAACAAGACAACAACCACATAATACAAGAATACCCATACAAACACTGACCGCTCCTAAGATGGTGGCTGCTTGGGTTTTCCATTTACCAAATATTTCATCAAACCACCCTATCCACAATGTACTAACTTCTGAGTTCAGTTCATCCTTCACTTAGTGCAGTTAATTCTGTAAGAGCTCTGGTGACTGTCCCATCCAGTGTGGTGTTGTTAGGGATAAATGTGCAACAATGGCTTATCTTTCTATAGACACCGGCCCTTTCTGCCTGATCTAGAACCAACCTCTACTAAGTTATGAGCGGGATGGCGGATAATCGCTCAGAGATCCCCATTTACTGCATCTCTAGTCTGGTCAATAAATCGTTGTTGGTTGTAATAGATATAATTTATCCAATCCATATTTTTGTTTATTGTCACCCACCAGAAAAATGTTGTGGTAAAACCCTCCCATATTTGATTCATAGCTTTGTATTAGTCTGGAACACCCCTGGGGATGCCGATACCATCTATCCAAATTGGGCTATTTCCTTCCTGACCTATATTTCTTTTTCTCTTGTTTATTCTTCCTTTCACTGGTCTTTGATGACCAATTCTTACAGGTTGGACCAACAATACTGGTGCACAAGTACCCACCCATCCCTCTGGTAATGTCTGCCGAATGCTCCCTTTGTTAGTGCATGCCCACCACACATCAGTCAGAGGGATGGTTAGGCTCCTAATTTTTTTTCCTCCCTTCCCATATCTAAATCAGTCACATTAATTATCTCCTTACAGCCATCAAAATCACCCAAGTTACGGGTGCCATTTCTATGTCTGTAACACTGGTATTCGCCAGGAGTTAAAGTGAATCTAGGTGGGCTGGCCGAGTATGTCAATTTTGCCAGCCCAATCCCTGTGCAATTTGGCTCTTTTTGATTGGACCCCAGGTCTAATACACAGGGAAACATTGCCTTTGGCATTGGGGCGGTCAACATTGTCGGTCGCCCAATGGAGCATGCATAACAATTGGTCTCCCCCAAGGCCCTAGCGGTGTATTTCATCCACTTTAACCAGAGATTATCATCAGGGACCCCCTCCACTTCCCCTTGGTTCCATTCTTGGAGGAGAAAATCTTTCATAGTGGACGGGTTAGTCGAATTGACTCCGTCATCCCTTGACTGATCTACTCGGTCTATTGCTGTTAGTGGATTAATGACAGTACCTGTGCTTTCCATATCTTTTGACTCCATCAAATGTAATCTTAGACAAGTATCCCATCCGTATTTGTCCGCGCAAGCCCAGTAAGTTCTGTTCATGTCCTCTTTAGTGACCTTTACTATCGTTACTACCATCTCCGTGGGGATGTCGTTATACCTTCTTATCCTCCATCTGGACGTCCAGCCCCCCCCCCGTCTCATATCTCCGTCCCCCAGTATGTCTAAATACCTGAGCCCAGGAACAATCCGCCGAGGGAGCTGAACATAAATACAATGGGATTTTATAATCCCACGTTGCTTGCTTATCTGCCCTGATAAGATTCCTGATCCTAATTTTGAATCTTACTCCCCACCCTTCTCTGACCTTCTCTTGCCGAGACTATGATGCAGCTCAGGGTCACCCATATTCCCAAAAACCGCCAACCCTCTCCTGTCTTGAGTCCTTCTGCTCGGTACCACCCCATACTCACACCCTAGGAACACACTACAGTGATGATAGGTCTGGGTAGGAGATCTTCGTTGACAGAGGTGACCCCCGGACCCTGTGGCCCAGTTCTGCTCGCCAACTCTGCGTGTGCTAAGTGGTGCTTGTATGTGGTCTTACCTTCTTGCAGTGGGTAACATGGACCCAGGTTCCTCTCTCTGCTATTCTAATGGCCAAGGCGGTGACCAACATAACCTGATAGGGCCCTTCCCAACAGGCCTGCTTCCAGTTTTCCTTCTAGTGACTGGATGCTCACCAGTCACCTGGTTAGATAGTGGGTCACCTTCTCCTTTAGTTCACCTGTGGGGCACAAAACCTCTGACATACGGGTGTGGTTAATAAACTATCTTCACACATGTTCAGATTAATCTAACAATTTCTGACTGTATTCTCTTTTTAGACTGTATCTAAAAAAATGTTTGTTTTTTTAAAAGTATTTTGTCCTCTCCTTCGTATATTATTTAATCCTACAATTAGCCTCTTCCCTCCTCTTGACACATAGTTCTGCTTATGTCAATATTACCACCTTCCTAAACATTCCCTTAGGTAATTTATCAACCAATTGCCATGCCTTTCATTTTTGAGATTGTCTTTTGCTTCTTTATTGCCCCTCCCACTTCCTTTGTCTTTATGGCGGCTAAATTTGACTTTCATTCAGTTCAGAATCAATTAGTAATCCAATCAATCAATCTCTTATCTTGTAAAAACACTTATGTTTAGTTCAACCTCTGTTCTACCCCGGCTCTCCCGGGCTTGACCTGAAGACTGATTGTTGGACATGACAAGTCCATATTTAGGTCACCTAAGTCTTCTGCCTAGCAACAAAGAATAAAAACCTCTATGTTCGTGATTAACCCAGTTATCTCTAATAGCCCACCAAAAAAAAAAACATCATCTTTAAATCACGACCAATGTCATATCCCTCTTTACTCTCTACCATTTGGGTAACGTCCCTGATATATGTATGCCTCCCTAGAGTTCCCAATGATTTTACCATGGGCCGCCATTGCCTTCCCATAGATAAGATCACTTAATTTACCCGTATGCAGTACATAATGGAGTACCCAAGCTTTACAGCAGTCTATCCTTACCAAAAAGCTCATCATTCTTCATCAAAAAATTTTTTTTCTCTAGTCCCTATCTACCTGATCCTATTGCTAAATCAATGATCTAGGCAATAGTTGTCTCGCCTTAGATTGTACATTCCTCTGATTACTGCAGCTTATTCCATTAATTTAGGTTCAAATATCCCCCAACCAACCGTTCCATCCTACAGCATAGTAAACACCACCCATGAACTGTTGAAAATCCCCTAAATTCAACATAACAACCCTTTATAAACATCATGCTGGGTGTGTTTTTTATTTATTTGAAAAACCCAATTGAAAAATAACAATCAAAGATAGTTAGGCTCAACTTAATTTGGTAGCTCCCTCTTATGACCTAAATACTGCCTAACTTCACTACTGCTCCCCCTTGCCCTGAGCAATATTCCAATGAGATAAGCTAATCTCTTTCTCCTGGTTATACATTTTGTTAACCTTCAATTACCATCCGTAATCTAAAGATGGTAGTACACACAAAACATGATACAGATATCCCCAGTCCTAACCCATCAATAATGTTTGTATCAATCTAATTCCTTATAACTAATCCATAAAACCACTCAAAATTCTTCGAGTATACAATTATTATTTAATTATTATTTAATTGATTACCCTAAATCTGCTACATGTGATCTCATTTCAAATGATCCATTATCAATTATTTGATCCACCCCCTAGTAAAATCTCTCTCCCCTTCTATTCTGGAGTTCTACCTCTACCAGCTATTTCCCCTAGTGGCCATTAAATACTCTGCTCCCGTCTGTTCTTTTTCTTACTCTGTTAGTCTCTGCTTTTCAAGCTCCAGAAACTGTTGTCTCTGTCTCTCAACCTGCTTGTTTTTCAAACCTAAACAGTTGCCTTCTCTCTATTTCTTTTATTCCCCCCCTAAACTGTGTACTTATAACCAATGTTTTTTCAATCCATCATCCTAATAGTAAAAACGATATCCCATTGTTCACATAACAAAATTAAATTATTTTTTTTAGAATCCACCATTTATTTTCATCCACCACTGGTGTTACTCAACCTATACAATAAAGTAATAACCATTTGAATTTATCAAAGCACTTCCTCTCAGTAAAGTCTCCCGACCTCCACTTTTTCCCGCCAACCAGAGCCATAAATGATTATCCTTTGTCCTACTCAACTTTCACAGCTCTATCGCTACTTCAGCTATCCAATTTCTTCAACTGTTCTCTCTGATTCGGCCCTAATCAATAAAACAAATACTTGATATCGTTGATAAGCATACACTTAAGGATGATATTCCATAATGTCATTCGTACTTGTAACATGTTTTCATAGACCTATCTAGAATACTACTAAAGCTATCTTATGCAACTTTTAATACACGTAAAAACTCTCTCTCTCTCCACCCATTCCCTATTGAATAAGTGAGTTTTTAACCCCCAACCACGCTCCAAATCTTCCCTTTAGCATTAACCAACCAAATACTAAGTAGTATCCGGTTACCATTCATCCCAGCCGTTGAATTCCCTCATACACACATATTTCACCTTATGCCATTCAAATGCCCAACACAACATAATAGTTCAATGCAACCCTCTATTGGTTCTGCAAGTCGCTCCGGACCAGAGCTGTCACGGTTCAGACAGACGACCAGAGGACCACAATTGCGTCACACCAGAAAGTTTATTAAAACTTAAGGGAAATGGGAAGTAGGGAGTGAATGAAGGCTCCAGGGGTAACAGGGATCCCGTCCAATGTGCTGGGTCTGTGCCCCCCCCAGTGGCAGCGATGCGTCCTATGAAGCCGGTGGTGGGTGGTCCAGAAGTCCTGGGGGGGGGAGACACAGACACAACAGGGCGGAATGAAACAAGGCAGCAGTACAGTTCAAGGGAAATCCAAAATACGTAGTAGCAAGGCAGAAGGCTGGTCAGAGTTACCGGGAATGAAGAGTAGTCAGGAGTCGTTATGGCAGAAAGCAGGTCTGGATCTCCTGGGGCAGAAGAGTATCCAAAAATCAGGCAGGTCCGGGGTCACAAAACCAGGGTGAGCCAGAAGCGCGAGCAAACAGGTTCCGGGTGTGAGCTTTGCAGACGATCTGACACAGGAGAGCTGAAAGACAGGGCTTTAAATACTGGGAGAGGTAGTGGGTAATGCAGCGCAGCTGGCAGAGTAATTAGAGCAGAGCAGAGCAGGGACAGGTGGAGCTAGTTAGGCTGAGTAGAGAGAGTGGTGAGCAGAGTGGAAGAAAATAAAGGTGGTAACCCGGTGGAGTGAGAGGCTCATGACAGAACCCCCCCCCCAAGGGACGGCCCCAGAAGTCCCAAGAGCAACACCACGCCGGGCGGGAGGAGGGGAGCCGGAGGAGGGCTAGAACTCCTCCGAACGGTCCGAGTGAACGTCCTCATCCTCGGAGGAAGCCGGAGGGCCGTGGTCGGGAGATGGGACAGGTCCCGAGACAGGATCAGGCACAGGACAGGAAGCCGAGCGGGCAGGACGGTTAGGGACCCCTCTGGGGCGGCCCCTACGGATTGCAGGTTGATCAGGATGCCGTTGGTGGAAGGCGGTGATGAGAGTCCTATCCACAATCCGACTAGCTGGCACCCAGGTCCTTTCCTCAGGTCCATAGCCCTCCCAGTCAATGAGGTACTGGAGACCCCTACCCCTCCGTCTGGACCGAAGCAGGCGGCGGACGGTGTAAACCAGACCACCATCGACGAGCCGTGGAGGAGGAGGACAAGGCGCAGCAGGGACCAGCGGACTCTCATGGATGGGCTTAATCTTAGACACATGGAAAGTGGGGTGCACCCTCAGGGAATTAGGCAGTTGGAGCCGGACAGCAGTTGGGCTAATCACTCTTATGATAGGGAATGGGCCAATGAACCGAGGTGCCAGCTTCTGCGACTCCACCCTGAGTGGCAGGTTCTTCGATGACAACCACACCCTTTGACCAACATGGTAGGTGGGAGCAGGAATTCTCCGACGGTTGGCCCCGGTAGTGTAGCTGGCAACGGATCTGAGGAGTGTGGCTCGGGCTTGTGACCAGGTGCGGCGACATCGACGGGCAAAAGCAAGTGCAGATGGGCAAGTAACCTCCTCTTCCTGGCTGGCAAATAGAGGAGGCTGGTATCCATAAACACATTGGAAAGGGGACATACCGATGGCAGAGCAGGTCAGAGAATTGTGTGCGTACTCCACCCATGTCAATTGCTGCGACCAGGAGTGGGGGTTGCGTGAAGTCATGCATCGCAGTGCCTTCTCGAGCTCCTGATTTGCCCGCTCTGACTGCCCATTGGATTGGGGATGGAATCCGGAAGTCAGACTGACTGTGGCTCCCAGCAGGTGACAGAACTCCTTCCAAAAAGCGGAGGAGAATTGTGGACCACGGTCAGAAACTACATCCTTTGGCAGTCCGTGGATCCGGAAGACGTGTTCCAGGACCACCTGGGCGGTCTCCTTGGCGGTTGGGAGCTTGGGGAGGGGAATGAAGTGTGCCATCTTGCTGAAACGGTCAACTATGGTGAGAATGACGGTCATGCCACTTGAAGGGGGCAGCCCCGTGACAAAGTCAAGGGCGATGTGAGACCAGGGACGTCTGGGCACAGGCAGGGGCTGCAGCAATCCGGCTGGGGGCTGGCAGGACGACTTGTGTTGGTTGCAGATGGGGCAGGCTTGGACGAATTCCCGTACATCCTTTCTCAGAGAGGGCCACCAGAACCTCTGGGCGAGCAGGTTGTAAGTGCGGGTGGAGCCAGGGTGACAAGCTAGGCGGGAGTCATGTCCCCACTGAACGACCTGGGACCTCAGGTTTTCGGGGACAAAAAGGCGGTCAGCTGGGCAAGTGCTGGGACCTGGCTGGTTACGGAGAGCTTCCAGCACCTGTTCCTCAACAGCCCAGGTCAGAGCTGCTACGATGCAGGGACTTGGCAGAATCGACACAGGGTCCTTGGAGGGGGTGTCATCCTTCTGGAATTGACGGGAGAGGGCGTCTGGCTTGGTGTTGCGTGATCCCGGCCGGTATGACAGAGTGAAATTAAACCTGGTGAAGAACAGGGCCCAGCGGGACTGCCTGGAGTTCAACCGTTTGGCCGTGCGGATGTACTCCAAGTTCTTATGATCGGTCCAAACGAGAAATGGAATGGTGGACCCCTCCAGCCAGTGACGCCACTCCTCCAAGGCAAGCTTCACAGCCAGCAGCTCACGGTTCCCTATGTCGTAATTGCACTCAGAGGGGGACAACCGACGTGAGAAAAAGGCACAGGGATGGAGCTTCCTATCCTCCGCAGCCCACTGAGAAATCACAGCACCAACTCCCACATCCGAGGCGTCCACCTCCACAATGAATTGCCGGTCCACATCAGGCATCTGGAGGATGGGAGCGGAGGTGAACCTCACCTTGAGGGTACTGAAGGCCTTGTCGGCTGCTGGGGTCCAGGTGAAGGGTTGCTTGGTGCTGGTAAGAGCAGTGAGAGGGGCAGCAACGGTACTGTAGTTCCGGATAAACTTTCTATAGAAGTTAGCAAACCCCAGAAACTGTTGCAGCTTCTTTCTGTTCTCCGGAACTGGCCATGAAGTGACTGCTGATACTTTGGCAGGATCCATTTGGATACTTCCCTCTGCCACTATGTACCCCAGGAAGGCCACTGTCTTGACGTGAAACTCACATTTCTCTGCCTTGGCGTAGAGGGAATTCTCCAGAAGACGATGAAGGACTTGCTGGACATGGCGGGTGTGTTCAGACAGGTTTCTGGAGTAGATTAAGATGTCATCCAGGTAAACGAAGACAAACTTGTTTAACATGTCCCGCAGTACATCATTCACTAGAGCCTGGAACACAGCAGGAGCATTGGTGAGGCCAAAAGGCATAACCAGATACTCGTAGTGGCCTGTTGGTGTATTGAATGCGGTTTTCCATTCATCTCCCTCCCGGATCCGCACTAGGTGGTAAGCGTTTCTGAGATCCAACTTGGTAAAAACAGTGGCTCCCTGGAGCAACTCAAAAGCAGAGGTGAGCAGAGGCAGAGGGTAACGGTTTTTCACTGTGATGTCGTTGAGTCCCCTGTAGTCGATGCAGGGGCGAAGAGATCCGTCCTTCTTCCCCACAAAGAAGAAGCCAGCACCAGCAGGAGATGAAGATGAACGGATTAATCCTGCGGACAGAGAGCCATTGATGTAGTCCTCCATGGACTTTCTTTCAGGAGCAGACAACGAATAAAGACGGCCCTTTGGAGGGGCTGTTCCAGGGAGGAGGTCGATGGCACAGTCGTACGGTCGGTGAGGGGGCAGAGATGTGGCTCTTGCTTTGTTAAACACTTCTCTGAGACCATGGTAGCATTCTGGGACATTGGAGAGGTCAGGAGCGGAGTTAGTAGGTACTGGCCGAGGGGGTAGTGCGGCAGCAAGCAGGCAGGTTCGGTGGCAGTCCTCTCCCCACTCCCTGATCACCCCGGTCACCCAGTCGAGCTGAGGGTTGTGCCGGCGGAGCCATGGGTAACCCAGGATGAGGGGTTGGCCGGGAGAGGGGAGCAGGTGAAACTGGATAGTTTCTTGATGGTTTCCGGACAGACCCATCGAGACCGGGGCCGTGACATGAGTGACCGATCCGAGTAAGTGTCCGTCCAGTGCCCGGGCAGGAATAGGAGGTGTCAAACGGAGGTTCTCCAGTCCCAGTTGGCGTGCCAGCTTGATGTCCATTATGTTGGCTTCGGCGCCAGAATCCACCAGAGCAGCCAGGGTGTGAGTTGAATCAGAGAGGCGGAGGTGAACTTGCAGCAGGGGTTTGCGGTCGGAGGACTGGATGGTCATTGAACTCAACCGGACTCCCCCTATGCCCGGTGAGCTTCGGCCCTTTAAAGGGCAGGTTACTCGGAGGCAGGGCTGGTGGGCAGACTGGCTGGGGTAAGGTTGGTGAGGAGTTGAATGATCATGGCGAGTTGTTGTTGCTGCTGCTGGAACTGCTGCTCATGCTCGTCGGTTTCCATGTCGGGGGAAGTGTGCGCTGAGTCCATAATGGTCAGATCGTACTGTCACGGTTCAGACAGACGACCAGAGGACCACAATTGCGTCACACCAGAAAGTTTATTAAAACTTAAGGGAAATGGGAAGTAGGGAGTGAATGAAGGCTCCAGGGGTAACAGGGATCCCGTCCAATGTGCTGGGTCTGTGCCCCCCCCAGTGGCAGCGATGCGTCCTATGAAGCCGGTGGTGGGTGGTCCAGAAGTCCTGGGGGGGGGAGACACAGACACAACAGGGCGGAATGAAACAAGGCAGCAGTACAGTTCAAGGGAAATCCAAAATACGTAGTAGCAAGGCAGAAGGCTGGTCAGAGTTACCGGGAATGAAGAGTAGTCAGGAGTCGTTATGGCAGAAAGCAGGTCTGGATCTCCTGGGGCAGAAGAGTATCCAAAAATCAGGCAGGTCCGGGGTCACAAAACCAGGGTGAGCCAGAAGCGCGAGCAAACAGGTTCCGGGTGTGAGCTTTGCAGACGATCTGACACAGGAGAGCTGAAAGACAGGGCTTTAAATACTGGGAGAGGTAGTGGGTAATGCAGCGCAGCTGGCAGAGTAATTAGAGCAGAGCAGAGCAGGGACAGGTGGAGCTAGTTAGGCTGAGTAGAGAGAGTGGTGAGCAGAGTGGAAGAAAATAAAGGTGGTAACCCGGTGGAGTGAGAGGCTCATGACAAGAGCGTCTGCCAAATGACAAAAAATACAAATGTAAATATTCTCTACTTTCTCACTCATGACGTACGTCTACGTTTGAGTGCGAAAGTTCATACATATGCATCGTTGGAATTTTATAGGTACCTCTCAAATAATCGCTTTGTGGTGTTTTTAGCCAATTCTTAATTGACACCAATCATTTTTTCTAACATTTTACCCGTTGAACCAAAAAATTGACTGTCCTATTCCTTTTCTTTACCCCTGCAGTCACGATGGTTAAATATTCCTTTGTTACCGTTAAAGCACTTTCGCGCTTAAAAAAAACACTCGCTCTCTCTAGCCCCTCCTTTCGCTGTTTTTTCAAATTCATTTTATATGCATCTGCCTAATCATATAACTTCTAACTTTTTACTTCGAGATGCCCAATAAATTCATACCTCTTCTCCCAAATGGATCCATAAAACATATTTCTTCGATCTCTTCCTAACATATATCTTTCATCCCCCGTTAATTCTCGGACCTCTTTAGAAGATTTATTTCCCATGGTGGAAAAATAAAAATCCCCCCCTTTAGTAATAATTCCCAGAATGATTCTTCTAGGAGCTATTATTTTAGTGCGTCTCTTGAGCCAATGTATGATCTGCTTTTGTAATTAACCATTTAAAATTATTTAACCCCTAACCCAGAGTTTTTTATTTAAAACTCCGGTTTCATGAAAGGGGTCGATAACCATTTTTTCTCACGCGACCAAATTTTTTTTTTAGCTCCTTCCTTGAAACAATTATCACGTATACTGATGGATTCTCAAGTCTCACACGTACACAACATTATACAGTCATTTGCTAAACCTATTTGTAACCTAGAGGTCGTAACTGCTCTAGTTTCATGAAACACACAGAGTTCTAGCAAATCCCCAGTCGTATACGCGACTTTTGACCTGTTTTATGTATCCATAGCACACGACAAAAATCATCCCTTTCCCTGTTTATCGTAGCACTGTACCCAGTACAGTCTCAATAAAAACTAGTTTACATTGGTGATGGCCTCTCACCCCTTGTCATTTCGGACTAGATTATTCTGGTAATAGCTATTTACCTAGGGTCAATTGCGGACCCTCCCCGTTTCTTAATAATTATTACTTCCTTTGAGATTTTGGTAACTATTCTCTGCCCTCCACAAGAATTACTATTCTCATACAAGTTCAAATCATTTCACCAAATCCATGAATACAATTTACTGACCTTTTCCTTGCAGTTTGGATTTAAATGCTTTTTCAAACTTGTTAACGTCTTTATCGTTCATAAAGAGTAATCACCGGCCTGTTTATAACCTTAACGTCGAAGGCCAGGACTCTTTCACGGATGCTATCACCCGCTCGTGCACGGGTTTCGGTGTCCTTAGAACGATAAAGACGTATTTAAGCTCCGCTCAAAGGACCAATCTGTCATGTGAATTTCTATCTCTAATTCAACCTAAGCTTGAATCATTACCAGAGGTTGTAAGTCTCTGGTTTTAATCATAAATTATTCAAGGTCCATAACCACGAAGAAGGATTTTTTGTATGTTTATTCATGGAGAGCTCTGACGCCAAAAACACAAACATACCATTTTATACCTCCTGAACTTGACTCCTCCCACCTTTAGGTGGCTTTTCTAAACAGTTTCCGCCTTCCCCTTCACCCTTGAATGTTTAGTACCGCCCCCTCTGTTAGTGGGTTGACACTACATGATAATTCTAACATTTATACTGTATTTGGGGTGAAATCCTTTAGTCATTATTCTTAAAATCCAAATTAATCTAACAGTAGGCCTGATCATCGACAACGACGAGACAGCCTATAGGGAGGAGGTCAGAGACCTGGCCGTGTGGTGCCAGGACAACAACCTCTCCCTCAACGTGATCAAGACAAAGGAGAGGATTGTGGACTACAGGAAAAAGAGGACCGAGCACGCCCCCATTCTCATCGACGGGGCTGTAGTGGAGCAGGTTGAGAGCACCAACAAACGAACATGGTCCAAGCACACCAAGACAGTCGTGAAGAGGGCACGACAAAACCTATTCCCCCTAAAAGGTTCTACAGCTGCACCATCGAGAGCATCCTGACTGGTTGCATCACTGCCTGGTATGGCAACTGCTCGGCCTCCAACCGCAAGGCACTACAGAGGGTAGTGCGTACGGCCCAGTACATCACTGGGGCCAAGCTTCCTGCCATCCAGGACCTCTATACCAGGCGCTGTCAGAGGAAGACCCTAAAAATGGTCAAAGACTCCAGCCACCCTAGTCACCCTAGACTGTTCTCTCTGCTACCGCACGGCAAGTGGTACCGGAGCGCCAAGTCTAGGTCCAAGAGGCTTCTAAACAGCTTCTACCCCAAGCCATAAGACTCCTGAACATCTAATCAAATGGCTACCCAGACTATTATGAGCATTACAAACCAGAAACATGGAGATAAGACAGATATTGTGCAAAGCTGTGTTACTCCCGCCCCGCTGGCAGGTATAAAAGTAACATTGCGGTAGTTCTGTTCTCAGTCTATTTAATTTAAACTCATTTACCCTAGAAATGAAATTACAGTTGATAATGGTAGAGGACATGTACAAGTTGTTTGCCATAAAATATGGTGTCTCTAGCTCTATCGATCTCAGAGTAATTAGTAAGAAAACAAAAAGTGTTACTTTCATCTTGGTTATCGCCTACTGCTACTACTATTAGGCTTACTTCTACCAGTAAACTATACTACTACAATTACTATTTCCATCACTAGTGCGGTCACAACTTCTACTGTTATTACCCCACTAAAGGCTACTATCCCACTACTATTTATAATACAGCCTCAAATTCAGCACAAAGCTTCTTTTTTACCCCCACTATAACTTCCCAATTCATTTTGGCAGAATGCAGGCTTCAACATTCTAAACTGCAATCACTGCTACATTCAGAATGTATAAGATCTTTTGAGATCTTGAAAACACATTCTATTGCTTATGATGCTATAGTACTCACTCTACCCTAATATACTAACCCACTACAGTAACTCCACACCCACATACCACAGAAAAATAGCTCACTATAACTTACCCATAGCTTACGACACCCAATCGCACACATTTTAGGAAATATCATTTTCTGTCTGCTTACACTAAATATATTTCTATATACATGAGGTTTCATAACAAAAATATATGTTATACTGTAAGAGACAGAGCTTTTTCATCAAAGAAAAACCAGTGTGCTTTTGACAGTTATAGACTGTTTGCAAAGACAAAGGATAAAAGGATATTGCAATATACCTTGCTCATCGAATTATATTGGTTCCTACTAGTAGCTGCACAGTAATATGAACAAATGTGTCAGATTACAATAGTGTTCTTACTGAATTATCACAAAGTTTCACACCAGTAAAATGTATCTATAGTAAACAGTGTGAAACTGGTCATGCAATCTCCATACCTGGCCTAGAATGTTCTCTTGCTTGGAGCTGTGAAACTAGTCATATGCAATCTCCATACTTGTTCTAGATGGTGTTCTTACCTGGAGCAGGGAAGGTGAAATTGTCATGTCAGAAGGCGCAGCGGACAAATGTTTCATACTTTCATATTACATCTAAGAAAAATGACAGATCAAAACAATTTGAAGATGAAATAATCTATTAATTCAAAAGGATTTCATGCAATGCAAAATGTAAATAGCAAAATTGTTTTTTGTCCATACAATCTACTTCAGCTGCTCAAACAGTTTTGTATCCAGACTATCCACCTATGCGTCATAGCATTAGTTTTTTCTACCTCCAAAAGCTTCAAAACACACTAGCAAAGCTTTGTATTCCCAGACCCCAAACCTCCACCACAAATGCCCATACACCCTTCCATGTTGGATCCTCCACAGTTCTTGAACCGTTTATGCTACAAACCCCAAATCAACGTTGACATGTTCACACGGACAACTTAGATTGCTACAACAGCTTTATTAACTATGAAGCTTGTTCTATCCCCATTCATTTCAATGGCGGAAGAACTGCCACAGAACTGTCAGAATGTTCAAACTAAAGCTATTAACACGAAACCAACTTCCAAATGTGCAGACTACCCCAACTTAGATTGCTTGAGAAAATCTTTTTGAAAGCATGTATACTTTTTGTACTACAACAATATTAAATGAGCTCCCAATGCATTTCAATGGCAAGAAAGGGCCATAAACTTGAATGGTAAAAATAAATTCTAGACCTATCTCCTCTTTCACCATTTAAGTTATCAACACCAAACCAACGTTGAGACGTTCAGACTGACCAAACTTAGATCGTCTGCATTCCGATTTTGTATCCTATTTATAGTTTTTGAATTATAACCATTTTAAATTAAAATGGGTTTGAATGAGAACCACAGGGTTTGAATTAGTGGCAGCTATTTAAAATTGTCCTGCTCCTTGGCCAATTAAGGAACAAGACCAACTATAAAACGTTCAGTAAACTATAAACAATTTGTTAAAAAAATCCCCCTAGGTTCCTCGATATTAGGGAGTTTTTCATGTCCATTGTGCTTTTGCTTCCGCATTGGTTTCTCTTTCGGGTCTAGACTGGGTAACCGTAAAGCACTTTGTGCAAACTGCTGATGTAACAAGGGCTTCATGAAATACATTTGATTAATTACTTGTGCTTTACTGAGGGGACAAAAAGTTATATTGAATCTTTTTGTGCATTCTGCAATGTATTTTTGTTCTGTTTATAGTTCAACAACCATTCCCAATAACTCTGGGTCAGCGAATGTGTATCTATTGATCTGCAACAAGAATGTTGTAGCAAAGGGATCATCAACTACATTCAGCCGCGGGACAATTTTTTCTTGAGTGGATGGTCAGGGGGCTGGAACATAATTACAAATAATTTGTAGACTGCAAATTGACCGCAAGAAGCCCAAACAGATATAATATTTGACTAACACAGTCATTTCAAACCTTGCTTATATTTGTATATTATGTGTAGGGATACTTTGGAACAGATTTCCAAAACTAAAATCACTTGGAGCTGACTTGCTGTACTTTTTATAGTCTTTTATGTCCAACAATAATAAATAAATACATTATTTTGCTTAGAAAACTTGGGTGGCCAGATAAAAATCACCCGCGGGCCGTCTGTCATTCACCGCGTCCATAAGATCATTATTCAATTTTACATTTACATTTTGGCCATTAGCAGACACTTATCCACAGTGACATACAGTCAGTGCATTAAACTAAGGTAGGTAAGACAACTGCATATCGAAGTCATTATTCACGTAAATAAGGTCATTTCAATAAACATCCTTTCATTTTTTCTCTCTTTCTTTATTTCAATAGATTTTACACTATCTTGCTGGAACCAAAACATTTGACTATAGTAACATAAAATAGCACAAAATATACGCACAAAGAAAACAGAAAAATGGTTACATCAAAATTAATTATCCAATGAGGGTCTTGTCTTTTTCACTATAGATATTTTTTGCAAAGTAGATGGGATACTGCATTTCTGATGGCAAAGCAGTCTCAATTCATTACCTGGGTAATATTCAATAGTGCACACCGTAGCGAAACGATTTGCAACGGAAAACGAAAACAAGCGTTTCTTATTGGACAAGTTCAGCTTGTCCCTTCCCGCTTCGGCATGTTTGCTTCCTAGTGAATACGACCCTGGCTGCAGTCCTTTTAGGGACCATTCAGCATGGCATGTTGGCCACAGCCCTCATCGTCAAGCTCTCAACAAGGAGAGAATAGGGCCCTGTTCCAATACTTTAACAAATGCATTGTTCCTTCCTCCCATCCTTGAAGAAATACCTAATCTGACATGGCTGGATTGGGGAAAGCTATGTGATAGAACTATTGCTTACACCTATTAAATTGTGTTAGATCAGTAAGTAAGTAAGGAAGGGTGTGTTATTAAAGTATTCGAACGGGGCTTAGGACACAAGACTGCTTTCTGTACAGCAGTCGATCCTTTTGGCTTCACCTTTCAAAAACGCAATTTTAAAAAAAACAAACAATATATATATATATATATATATATATATATATATATATATATATAAATACTTTTTTGCGTTTTATATATATATATACATAAATAAACGAAAAAGTCTGTTCAGTAGAGACCAGTTTACAGCCTTTTAAAAACGTTTCTTAACAGCTCTGGAACATAAAACCTTAAGCACGATGGACTTTCGATAAGGCAAAGTGTTTGGATAAGCTGTGTCTGCCCAGCTGACCCAAGTGCTTATACATTTCTCTCTTACCATCAGTCAGTCAATGTCAACAGATTTCATTTCAATAAAATACATTTCTCAGTACAATTCCATTCACTTGGGCACAACCATGGACCCCATTAAAGGACAACTCAGATTTTTGTCTCGTGTGCAGACAATGTGTTTTTCGGTATAACTAGAAACATTCAGTACGTTATCATTTATTAATAAAAACAATGTTTGTGTTTTTCATGCAAGATGCTCAAAGGTTATTTCTCTGATACGAACTGGTAGTGATTATTAAACAGAATGACTGTGTTACTGGTGTATAGTAACTTTGCCATACCTAATGAAATTGGCATCGGTAATAATTAAATACTTTTACTTTACCGGAAGAAGTGCAATCCTTAACTGATGATAAACAATCTAACAAACTACATTCATAAATATTTTTCCATTGGTGTGCATGAAACCAGTGGTCCTTTCTCAGGGGAAAAGTTGTACATCTTAACTTTTCAATTAATAGATCATTTGTTATAATTTTATCCTAAATATCATTGGTAAATGTGTCTATTACGTCTTACACAAGTGTTAAAGTTACACCTTTACAGAGGCTGCTAAGGAAAATTGTCATAATCACGACAAATAAGACATGTTGAAATCTGCTTTACAATCTAGTGATGTATGCAGTGTTCTAGAAAAAAAGTCAACTTAACGATTACATAATTTACAAAAATACAGAACTTTAGTAATTGCAACTTTATGTTGCCACAGCAACAACTTAATATTGTTACGAAATACTATCATACTAGAGTGAAAAGTACATATTTTAAAATATTTTTTTGGGTAAAATGTCACCTATACAATTAACATTTTCTTATTTTATTTTCTCTTTTTTTTTTAAACAATATAAGCAATTCTAAAGCCTTGCTCATTACTGTAATGCGATGACCTGTGTTGATGACAAGGCAAGGGAGATCCAGTAGCTTTCTATTGGTGGCTTTTTAAGACTCCACCCCCTTGCTCCAGATCTGCATCTCATTGGCTGACCAATGAGACCAGACCTTGTAGGGATGCACAGCTCAATAAATTACATTCATTTCAAAATAGAATAGGATATAACATCATTCTGACTCATTTGACAAAACAGTAAAATACGATAAATTAGAAAATAATATATTCGATCACCTTCCACACCAAAAATTACATTAAAACTAACTTTTTTGAAGAAAATCTGTGGAAGTGACATTTAAAAAAAAAAAGAAAATCAAAGACCAGTGTCTTATTATTTTTGAACCAAAGGTGTCTTGTTGTGGATTGTCTGTGTTGATCAAGCACCATGAAAATATGTCATGATTCTGATCCTTTTTGTTGAACACACATACACACAGGGAAAATAATAGGCTGTGTAGTATCAAGAAATGTGATTTAGAGTCAAAATACATACATCTCATAAAACAATTAGGTAATAACATGGAGGTTGGTTTAAAACAATGCTCGTACACAAACTATATCATGACATAAAATAATGGATTGTTCTGGTGACACACATACCTTGATGCTTAACATTATAAAACAAATTGAAATAAATTTGAATTAATTGCTGCTACAACCATGAATATAAACTCTCAAAAGTAAGAGACACGTTACATTTATTACACACACACGTCACAATTTCCTGTATTCTCAATCACTTTTTCCAATGTAAACTACTAAAAACCTATGGTAAGAACAAAATATTACATAATGGAATATTTATCAAACATTCTACCAAGCTATCTTGGTTAGTTTATATATATTTTTTGTCGTGTTAAATATATGTTTACAATAACACTAGGGTACTGCTTTAACTATGGCATGTGCACGAAAAGTGAATTGTCTTTTTTTTTCTCTAAATAGGTCAACATACTTTTGGGAACTTGAACCATCCTTTGATATATTCTTATTTTTTCTTTGACATAAAGTACGTTTCTCCAGATGCTTGTTGTTTTAAAGTTAAAGGATTTTTAGGCACTTCTACAGTTTTTCTCGAATAGAAACAGGATTCTCGGTGATAGCAGGGTGACGACTGACAGTCACAGATAGCCCTCCAGTCAATAACTTCAAGTCATCTCACGATGATGACGAGCATCGTCGAATGCACCTTTTTTTGAGTCGTAGCACTTGTTTCACCCCTCGCCGATCCCACCCTTATCCCTCCTTCTAGACCCACCACTAACCCTCCCAAAGGCCTTGCCCCTGTGGTCTTGACTCTGGGGCCTCTGGTGGACTCATAGTCTATCTGTTCCAGTCTGCTGGCAGACGTCCATGGCTTGGCCCACCAGGCTGAGGCTCCATCCCGCCGAATGCTTTCGGCCAACCGCAAGCTTTCGTTAAACCCTTGGCACACAAACCAGGGCCCATATAGGCTAGTAGCACTCCCTGATGCCCAGTATAACTCTCCCCAACACCGACCCCTCTGAGGCTCACACCCAACCAACCACACGCACAGATACTCCCACAACCCAATGTCAGCACCCATCCAAAAGAAACTGAAAATGTAACTAAGGAGAAGAAATCGAAATTCTAGGTTCATTTTTTCAAACGTGCACAAAAACAAGGCCCGACTGCATGTGTGGGCCACGAAGCTGTTCCACGTCTGTTTCCTTGCAGATCGACTCCGATCGCTTCTGTCCGTCCATCTGTCAGTCGCGATGACTTTTGTTTGGCAAGCCGTTGGTTTTCCAGAGATGAAATGTTGGCAAGTGGTTCATATTGAGCGCATACCACGCCATTTTAAAGGGTGATGGGGGAGCACGTTCAAACCATCGTTAAGAGAACAGTCATTGAGTAAACATATGCCTGTCGTCTGCCGTAACATTTGTATTTTTAAAATAATTAAAACAAACAAAAAGTAAAACAATCCCTCTAGCTTGGCCTGGAGTGCCAGTTGCAACCAGGGGCTTCTCTGTGACTAAAAACAATTAAGCACTTTTGACAATAAGCACTAGTTCTCTTTTAGTGCAAATAAGGTGTTTTCCATGGGTGAACATTTGTGCAGATCGAGGTTCCGTTTCGAAAACAAAATATAAAATGACCTACATTACTTTAACAGAGAAAACAATCGTTAAAATGAACTCATCGCCATCTCTCCACTAAGTAAGTGTATGTAGTTCAGTACATTTTTTTTGTCGTCCTTTTCATGGCAATAGTTTCCTAGCAATACATATACATCTTTTTGTTGTGTGCATCTTCTTACACCAGCACTCAAGTCTTATGGTTATTGGTAGTATTACACTCTTAGCATGCAGGTTGCTGTAGTGGAAGGGGAAGGTAGTATGTACAGAAGAAGGGCTGTTTTGGGCTTCGTAGTGCAGCTTCTTGACACACCATTTCTTTCCTGAGAGTTACTTCAGGATAATCTGCGGGAGAGGTGAAGAAAAAGAAAAATGGAGAACAAAACGTCAGTTCATCGCCTAAGCCTTTTCAACTAATTGGCTCCATCTCAATTTATGTTTCCGTGATTCCTCACATCTGATCCCCTCGCCTTCTCAACCATATTGGAGAAGAAGAGCCAAGTTCCCTCTGACCTTCTTCTCCAATGCCTTTTGAAAAGGAGGCGAGTAGAGAGGATGCAAGGAATCCAGGAAAGATTGAGAAAGTGACAGATTATCGTCGTGGGGTTGCTAAAAAGCCAATCCCTAACATACACTACATTACCAAAAGTATGTGGACACCTGCTAGTCGAACATCTCATTTCAAAATCATGGGCATTAATATGGAGTTGGTCCCCCCTTGGAGGCTGTGGAGGCTGCTATAACAGCCTCCACTCTTCTGGGAAGGCTTTCCACTAAATGTTGGAACATTGCTGTGGGGACTTGCTTCCATTCAGCCATAAGAGCATTAGTGAGGTTGGGCACTGATGTTGGGCGATTAGGCCTGGCTCGCAGTCGGCGTTCCAATTCATCCCAAAGGTGTTCGATGGGGTTGATGTCAGGGCTCTGTGCAGGCCAGTCAAGTTCTTCCACACCGATCTCGACAAACCATTTCTTTATGGACCTCGCTTTGTGCATGGGGGCATTGTCATGCTGAAACAGGAAAGGGCCTTCCCCAAACTGTTGCCACAAAGTTGGAAGCACAGAATAGTCTAGAATGTCATTGTATGCTGTAGCGTTAAGATTTCCCTTCACTGGAACTAAGGAGCCTAGCCTGAACCATGAAAAACTGCCCCAGACCATTATTCCCCCTCCACCAAACTTCACAGTTGACACCATGCATTTCGGGAAGGTAGCGTACTCCTGGCATCCGCCAGACCCAGATTCCTCCGTCGGACTGCCAGATGGTGAAGCGTGATTCTTCACTCCAGAGAACGAGTTTCTACTGCTCCAGAGTCCAATGGCGGTTAGCTTTACCCCACTCCAGCTGATACTTGGCATTGCGCATGGTGATCTTAGGCTTGTGTGGGGCTGCTCAGCCATGGAAACCCATTTCATGAAGCTGACGAACAGTTCTTGTGTTGACATTGCTACCAGAGGCAGTTTGGAACTCAGTAGGAGACACGATTTTTACATGCTACGCGCTTCAGCACTCGGTGGTCCCGTTCTGTGAGGTTGTGTGGCCTACCACTTCACGGCTGAGCTGTTGTTGCTCCTAGACGTTCCACTTCACAATAACAGCACTTACAGTTGATCGGGGCAGCTCTAGCAGGGCAGAAATTTGACGAACTGACTTGTTGGAAAGGTGGCATCCTATGACGGTGCCACATTGAAAGTCACTGAGCTCTTCAGTAAGGCCATTCTAATGCCAATGTTTGTCTATGGAGATTGCATGGCTGTGTGCTTGATTTTATACACCTGTCAGCAACGGGTGTGGCGGAAATAGCCGAATCCACTAATTTGAAGGGCTGTGCACATACTTTTGTATATATAGTGTATGTGTATGCAATGTAGATCCTACAAGCTCATAGTAAGTCATTTTAATGGCGTGAGTGGAGTCATTTGACTTATGATTATGAAGAAAAAAAGAAATAAAACAAAACAAAAAGCTGAATGTTATATTGATGTTGTGTGATGTCCCGTTGGCTCCTAGTTGCTTACCGCTGGTTACCCAGACAGAGGCCCTCTCCAAACCCCTTGCCTCTACCCCCCTAGGCACTTGCATAGATCCAAGAAGACTAGATGGGTGTAAGTAATTTTAGAGGGAAAGGTGGAGCTACACATATCAATTTCTTTCAAATCTACAAAATAGATCAACTGTTTAGGTGGTAGGGTCTAGGGGTCGTTTTTGGACAGGGCCACATAAAGCAAATTATTGGCTTCAGCTTAGAAAGCAGACAGATACAGTAGATGAGCCGGCTGATGCATGGAGGACCACCATGATGCGTTGTACCAGCTACAGCATTGAAATAGAATGACTTTTCCGCTTTTAGACATTCTATTTCTACGCGTTACAGGCCAATGCTAGCAAAGGCAAAAGGTAATTTCACACACATGCATGCATGCTAGGAAATGCAGTACCACAGATATCACTAATGAGGACAGCAGTAACAACAGCGAATCAGATAATCAGTAATATGGAGTGAGTGAATGAGCCATGACGGACAGAAAAAAGGAAATGAAAGGTCAGGGGTGGATGCCTGACCCACCATAAAAGAAAAGCAAACACTAGATGATCTTGGAATAAATGTGTGTGAGACACTGATTGCACTGTATGTTTTTTGTGCCTATGATGGCACTTTACGGAAATCCTTATTGCAGACTGCAGCCCCAAAGGGGACATTGTAAAATCATCCTGCAAATATGTGAACCAACTTACTTTTTCTAACCAATGTGACAAAACTGCCACTAGTGTATCTTGGTGTATTTCCCAATTCAGCCAGAAGAGGGCGCCCCCCCACATCAACATCAGGGCAGTGAGAGGATTGACCTGCAGGTACTTATGATCAAGACTATTGTCTGTAAGGCTGACCCAAATTAGTTGACTCGTCGATTGTTTGGTCATTAGGCTGTTGGTCGACCGAGATTGTTTTAGTCGAGCAGTAACAAATATATATATATATATTTGCGCCCCCTCAGTGAACTAATCCATTGCGGAGGCATAGACTAAAAGCCAATTTATGCTTGATCCGAAAATGTGGTCGGAGGCTCCATATGGAGGTTGTGACGCAAATGCCTCCAGAGGCATGCAGAAGCCAAATCGAGCTCCGTGCCGCATTGCCATGCGCCTCCCAATAGTTTTTTACAATGCAGAGGGCTCTGCATAGCTCCGCATTGACATGATTGGTTGATGGTAGGTGGGGGCGGTACACCCTGTAGAAAACACAAACTCACTTCCTTGACAACAGTATGAAGTATGAATGCTCTAACTTCTGCTGAGGCCGTATCACCGTAAATGCTGCATGGCCAATGAAGACGTCGGATTGACCGTGACTTCTCTCTCCAGAATTTGTGCACATTCATTGTTTCATAACTTCATTGTGTGTATTATTTGCGTTTGATTGTTAGTGTATATCAATTCCCCATTACATATATCACCAGTAGTATATTTACCGTTAATTCCTATCATTTCTAATCTACAATGTTTATTACTTTGGTTAAGGTCATTTCTTTTAATGCATTCAATATATTATTATTCCAATCTTCCTGTTATCATTGTCGGAGTGGACACATTGTTCGCAGAGTGCACAACCTATGCTACACTTGTGAGAAACAAGTTTTGGTTTATATAAATTCCAATTGTCAATTTAGTAATTGTCTTTTGTTTGGAGTGCTCCTGTCAATGTTGAGTAAGGACGCGCATACATAGAATTAGGCCTATTGGCTACCTGGCCTGCTAGCAAATGTAGGCATATAAATGTGCCCATTTGGGGATCTGATAGTATTTCTGATTGGCTTAACGCACCAACACTAAATGACCTGTGGAGCTTCTCAAAGTAATATTTTCTTCAGCTCGAACAGCAAGCAAAGTCTGTTTTAAAATCCATTGAGGATTACAATAGTTCCTCAATGTATTTGAAAAATCTTTCCAGCTCTCTCCCTTTCGATAACCACTCAGCGTGAAAGGGAAAAATCTCATGCTCTGATCCAGTGGAAACGTCATAAAATAGGCATTTACATTTTAGTCATTTAGCAACGCTCTTATCCAGAGCGACTTACAGTTAGTGAGTGCATACATAATTTTTTTTATTTTTCATGCTGGCCCCCCGTGGGAATCAAACCCACAACCCTGGCGTACCTGATTACTTCTCATCAGTGCTTGACTTGGACTGAAATTAGGTTCCAGTACTCATTTTGGGTGCTGGTACTGTTTATATTTAGGTGCAGGAGCTCCACAACACTGAGCTAATATTCTATAAGAGGAACAGGAGCTCAAGCAGTAGAACATTTGAGGTGCCGGTACTCAGCAGCTCCGGTGAGCTTGTGCCCAAGTCAAGCGCTGCTTCTTATCCCTTGCGCAAATAGCTTACAGTTGTGTCTGTCCTGAGCTCACTGGCGCTGGAAACTGAGGGCCCAGAATATTTTATACAATGTTGCAAGTTCACTAGCACAAGCTTAGGCCGGACCCAAGTTAATAGTTGATACAATGTTTCAAGTTCGTTGCAGACAGGCCATGTGTAGCCAATGTGATTTATAGGATATTTATTTTTATCAGGATATTTTCTACCTACAGGCAGCAATGTTTTTATTTGTTGGCTTTACCGTTACGAAAAAAAGATTGCAGTCAGAGTGCAGTATAACTGCAGTTTGCTGCAAATACTGCAGTAAGTTTACTGCAGTAAGTTTGCAGTGTAACTGCAGTTAGAGTGCAGTATAACTGCAGTTATTCTGCAATTACTGCATCCAAAATACCACAGTCGACTGCAGTTACTGAACTTTTACTGCAGTTTCAAAACTGCAATCTTTTTTTGTAAAGGTATGTAGGCTATTTTTACATAGTTGGCAATAGAAGTTACTTTTTAGGTTTGTATCATTTTCATTTAGATTTGGATATAATTTTTATTAACCACATGAAAATGATTTTGAGATATGAAGACGTTACTATAAATATAATAAAACTGTTTCACAAAAATGTGCATATGAAAACCATAACCGGCACGCATATCGGTAGAAATGGTAAGATAAATTGGCATTCCAAATAAGAAAGGTTGCTGACTCCTCGTGTAGCCTATTACCGGCAACTTCAGGAGAGTATCTGAGAAAGCCAGCAGGAGCGGGAGGAGAATAGTTTGTTCAGGTTACGTTTTTCTTCTGGTTATCTTGATCTCTGGCGCCCTCTTGAGGTATTTGTCTTATTTCATCAAACCGTAAGCTTAAAGCATCAGACAAGCTCAAGCATATAGTTGATTTTATTAAAACACATAGGGTGTGTCTATACATGGAAAAATACCCGTTTTAAAAATGTCAACCAATCGACTGGTCGAAAAAACGGACGACTTTCTGTTGACAAATATTTTTTGTTGTTGTCGGGGACAGCCCTAATTGTCTGTATTTCGAGATGACCTCTAAAGCTAAAAACAGACTATGTCGATGAACGGTTAAAAGCATCGGGTAGCATATTGAATCGCTACATGTTGAATCAGCACCGTTCGTCGACATCCAGCAGGCCAACGTCCATTATGGTGTGTCCTGTTCTTTAAAGGTCCAATGCAGCCGTTTTAATCTCAATATCAAATCATTTCTGGGTAACAATTAAGTACCTTACTGTGATTATTTTTGACCATTTTAATTGAAAACAAACAAAAATAGCTTTTTAGCAAAGATCAATTTCTCAAGCAAGGATTTTGATAGGACTGTCTGGGAGTGGTCTGAGTGGGGAGGAGAAAACAGAACATTTGCTGTTATTAACAGAGAGGTTTGGAACACTTTCTTATTGGTATATTAACACATTTACCGCCTGGTGATGTCACCAGGCAGGCCAAAACTCCATCCCACCAAAACAGGCAGAAATTACAGGCGGTCTTTTCAAACAGCTCTTACACTAAAAGGGCATTATCCTCATGATCACAATTTCACAGTATTATTCCAACCTCATAGTGTGGAAATATATATAAAACACACATTTTGACTGCACTGGACCTTTAAAAGAGGATCTACTTCACCTATGTCAAACATGTTACGCTGTTCCAAACCAAACTATTACAAATCTTACTGTGAAAACACAATGTGTATGGTATATTAGATAGACAACTCACGTAATACTGTAGCTGGGTTGTGTCTGGACTGTGAAGACATATACCCTGAATCCCTATCCATTGCTTACACCTATCCACTCTGCTCAGATCTACACAAGTGCATAGGGGCTAGGGGGTGATTTGGGATTCAGGTCCCCCCGCCATATGGAACCCTTTTCCCTGAATAGTGCACTACTTTTGACCAAAGCCCATAGGGACGGACGCAGAATGCAGAATGCAGACAGGGAGAGGGCGTGTGAAGGGAAGGCTATGGCTGTCTTTACAGCTCCTGTAAGACCCAGGCACAGTCACAGCCTGCAGCTGTTAGCTAGTGTCCATGCATCATGATTAGAGCGATGCGTTTCACTGCGATGATGAGTCAGCGATGATGACGAGATCCACATTGGAACATTAAAAGCGCTCCCCCCCTCAGTTTCTCCCTGCCCTTCTCTCTTCCTCCCCCTCTCTCTCTCCCACTTTTCCTCAGAGACAACACCATCGCCATCTGAGACTGGGAGGCTGCATGTGTTTGTGTGCCGTATCCTCCCCGACACACACCTCGCGGTCTGATCATCAGCTGCCTCACCTGAACACAGGCACAGCAGCAAACCTTACAGATGTGCTACTCTGAGGGTGGTGTGATGTTAGGGATGCGTCCGAAATGGCACCCTATATAGTGCACTACATCACTGATCAGTGATTTTGATGTGTTACAGCCTTAATTTAAAATGTATTGAATCAAGATATTTTTGTCACTGGCCTACACACAATGCCCCATAATGTCAAAGTGGAATTATATTTTTCCAAATCTTTCCAAATTAATTAAAAATGAAAAGCTGAAATGTCTTGAGTCAATAAGCATTCAACCCCTTTGTTATGGCAAGCCTAAATACGTTCAGGAGTAAAACATTTGCCTAACAAGTCATATAAAAAGTTGCATGGACGCACTGCAATAATAGTGTTTAACATGATTTTTGAATGACTCTCTGCTTCAGAGTGCAAGCGGACCTTAGACTGGGGCGAAGATTTACGTTCCAACAGGACAATGACCCCAAGCATACAGCCAAAGCAACACTGGAATGGCTTCAGAACAAGAATGTGAAAGTCCTTGAGTGGCCCAACCAAAGCCCAGACTTGAATCCCATTGAAAATCTGTGGAAAGACTTGAAGATTGCTGTTCAATGCCGCTCCCCATCTAACTTAAGAGATCTTGAGAAAATCTGCACAGAAGAATGGGAGAAAATCCCCAAATCCAGATGTGCAGAGCTGAAACAGACATACCCAAAACGACTAAAAGCTGTAATCGCCACCAAAGGTGCATCTACAAAGTATTGACGCAGGGGTGTGAATACTTATGTAAATGAGATATTTCTGTTTTCATTTTCAAAAAGATTTCTAAAATAAAAATAAACATGTTTTCACTTTATCATTATGGGGTATTCTGTGTAGAGGCTGATATTGATTTTCATCCATTTTGAATTCAGGCTGTAACAACAAAATGTGGATTAAGTCAAGGAGTATGAATACTTTCTGAACGCACTGTATAACCTAACTCAAAATCACGCAAACAAAACTGAACACTGATGAAACACTATATTGGTCACAAAGACAACACACAAATGTATATTTAGGCACACTCACCATGACACTAAAGAGGCCAATTGGGTCCCTTTACTAGGAGTCAATTTTTTGACCAAATAAAGCCTGGGATTGAATGTAGAATGATGTGAAACCCGACGAAAAATCAACCATCACTTTCTACACTGAGAATCTCTCAATATAAACCAATTTGAGGGAACAGTGTGAAATAATGATGATTCACCGACAACCGGAAGTCTTGATGATCATGGATCGACGTCATCCGTCCAATACATTTCTGGGAAAGCTCACTGACGACAGATGTAAATCAAATCTCATCAAGCCTGTAACGTGGCCACGCCCAAGGCCTTGCTAAGTGGGGTTAATGGCAGACATTGTTTGCTGCTGGCCCTCCACCTGGTTGGCAGTGCGCTGTAATTGTCAGGTCTAAAGTGGTTGTGTATGTGTTTGCGTCAACCGACTTCCGCACCAAACTGCACCTTCCCGGCCCCTGCTGACACAGAGCCATGTGTCTAACTAGTAACTGTTCCTATCTGGAGCCATTTTAGGCCTTTCCGGAGACGTCCTTCCTGTCTCCTGTAACAGTAATATAGCAGATATGGCCACCCTGGATCAACAGTTCCCTCAAGGCTTTCGTCCTCACCCATCACCGCCAAGCAGAACAGGGAGTCAGAGAGTGAAGCTGTGTTTGCTGACAGGAGCCAACATGGTGGATGGAGATGGAGTGGCTAGGTTTTTTTAGGTGGCAAAGAAGTGTGTGTGTGTGTGTGTGTGTGTGTGTGTGTGTGTGTGTGTGTGTGTGTGTGTGTGTGCGTGTGTGTGTGTGTGTGTGTGTGTGTGCGTGCGTCACAAGACATACAGGTGATGTTTCTAACGCAGGTGAAAAGGGAAACTTGACATTAACGTAAAGTGGATGAAAAACAACATAGATGCAAAACAAAAACTAGGATCTAATGCAACACAAGACAACAAAACTATTATTTGCAAATGTGAGAGCTCTGAATAAGTGCTTCACTGGGCCATTGTGTGACACGGCCAATAAAATACTAGACATATACTTGTTCAAAACGTACGGGAGTCCCGTGAAATAATAGCCAACACATTCTGACACGTGTGGCAGACATTGAAATATACCACAGTAGCAGACTAGACTAGACCATGAATGAGTTTCCCTGTTGGGACAATAAAGTTTGAATTGAAGGATGTGGAGATTGGGCTCAGCCATAGAGTTGGATAGATGGCGCACTTGGCCCAAAGCCTGTTTTGGCATAGGCAGTGCCATTGAGGGCTTTTGCCATTTTTAAGTAGTCTACTCTTCAGCACTCATAGAAGTAAAATAAGAAATTGACTACTTTACTTGAAATTATAGGAGATAAGCTCTCTAGTGTATCTGTATGGACTATGGTCATCAAGCACTTATTTAGAGCTCTGGGACTGGATGAAAGAAAGCTTTAAAATGAGCAAACCTGATTGGCTGGCGCTGCTGCTGCGTAGGGGACACTTGTGGCAGGAGTTGTTGTTGCTGCAGAGATAGTAGCAGGCGTAGCACTGTACATCATGGGTACTTTTTCGGAAGGGGGGGGGGACCATGGAAGCAATGAACAGTTAGGCAGTGGAGGCAGTGTAGTAACCATGGCAACGGGTGTTGATTGTTTGGTTGTTGTTTTTGGGCATGATGCATATTACAGAGAGGGGCGAGCCATCGTTAGGTTAGCCCAGCAGAAGGCGTGCGCATCACAATGCAAAAGCGAGAGAAAGCATGGGAGAAAAGAAAGAGAAGAAAAAGCTGATTATAATCACAAGTAAGGAAATTTGGCCCGACAATCAGTTGTTCCCAGAGAGGACTGAGTGAGATATGATGAGTGGTATTATAAGATTGAGATTAACTAGAAAACAATTAAAGCCCCCTCAAGATCGAGAGCTTTTCTACCAATTGTGTTCACCTTCTTTCTTTTTTCTCTGGGAAACTGATTACATTTCCTAATCAGAACAGCAAAAACTTTTCAACAACCAATTCATTTCGAATTACTTTTTTTAAATAATAGTAATACTGATAATGATAAGAATAACACTTCACATTTCATAATTAGGGTATAAGACAGTAAGTAGCTAAGTAACAAAATATATTAAATCCTAATTGAGAATAATCTCTTACAGGTGAGCTCAAATTGACGTGTAGGACTTTGCATCACTTTGTGGAGCATTTCAGTAAAAAACAGTCATGCACTCTAGCCCAATGTTCTACAACAGTGCATCTCACTGTGTCACAACATCCATGACCTTTGTGTCACCTGTAAGCGCTGACATCTCCCGGCCTATGGCCTGCTCCCGCTCTCCCCCCAATTTAAAGAGGCTCCATGGTGAAGTTTCCCCTAGGTACAGATCTAGGATCAGCTTCTCCTCCCCCAATCCTAACCTTAAACATTAGTGGGGAAAATTCAAAACTGACCCAAGATCAGAGTCTAGGGGCAACTTCACCCTGTACCTTTAAAAGCATATGTGAGAGAATGAAAAAGGGAAAGGAAGGAACCTACCAAGGCTGCTAGCAGGAGTCATGCACAAGACTGACCCTGTGTGATCATGCAGTGGAGGAGAGTGAACAGAGGGTTAATAAGGGGAGGAGAAAAACATGTTAAGAGAGAAGAGAGACAGATTTTGGTGGTTGCCTGGTCCCAAATCGGTTTGTGCTGTATGGCATGACATTGACCATAGGAGTCGGCAAGAAAGCACAAACAGATCTGGGACCAGGCTACAGATTTTGGAAGCAAGCTATATAAACAACATGCCTTTAAACAAATTTCACAAGCCTGCAATTGGTATGATTGCACTGTGCAGTTTGGTTCCACTTGTAGTCTTATGCCATACACTATGTCTGGTCTGGGGCTAAACATTCTCAGTCAGAGCTCAATTTGATATACAGTACAATAAAGCATGCAAAAATATTAACTGTTCTGGAGGGGGTGGGAAGGTAAGGTCACACATACTACAAATGAGCCTTTTTCGGTGTCAGAGGAGGTTTATTAGCCTCAGATCGGTGTGTCCTATCTTGCCAACTCCTATGATCTCTGTCACAGCAGACACATGGCGTGACAATGGCAGTAGGAGCTGGCAAGACAGCACACACATATCTGGGATCAGGCTAGAGAAGGTTAAGGGCTGGATGCTTGGACCATGCAGTGAGAACGAATCAGACCTGGGTTCAAATAGAATGTCTTCTTTCAAATTACTTTATGCGTTGGATTGGGCCTGTCTGGAGTGCCAGATGGACAAGGTTGCATTTATGGTTCCGAAAGTGCTAGGCGAGCTCAATAAAGCACAGTTTGAGTATTCGAAGGGAAAATTATATTAATGGAACCTAGGTCTGGTGTGAACACACCATTCTGAACAAGCTTCCTACACTGGGAAATAAAGTGGAAGGAGAGGAAGGGTGTAGAGGCCATGGAGGATGATAACACTAAAGAAGGGAGTAGGTAGGGAGGGATAGGGGGTTAGGGAAGGTAGTCTCATCCACATTTATCTACTTCCCCAGAGTCAGATGAACTCGTGGATACCATTTGTATGTCTCTGCATCCAGTATGAAGGAAGTTAGAGGTAGTTTTGCGAGCCAATGTTAACTAGCATTAGCGCAAGATAAGCGCACAGACTGGAAGTCTGCCGTTTTATAAGTAGGCGTTAAAATGCCTGGTCTACTATAATCATACAGTAATATATCCTATCATCAGCCACAAAATAGTTTTACCGCTGTGATCAAAGGATATCCATGCCTTTACCTTGTCCTGGCACCTGGCTGCAATTACACATTTATATGATAGGCGAGCATACCGTTGCTGTGTCCCAAATGGCACCCTATTCCCTATATAGTGCACTGCACTAGCTTTGAACAATGCCCATATCAACTTGATTTCCACTTGAGGAAAAGCGGTTGATCACTCCTGTTGGTTTAAAGAGAGACTGGCCTCAAACTTTAGGAGAAGATATGGGGGATATCCTATTTCCTCACTAGCTCACCTGGTGAAACCTTTTAAGGGTTTTATACTTGAACTTTGCACTTTGATGCTTTTATGGGGAAACGGAAAGTTAGGGAAGCTCTATCCAGCGTGTGTCTACATGCTACATGTCTGTGTATCTGTGTACAAGAGTGTGTACAAACGTGTGTGTGTGTACATAAATGTGTATAGGGGTGTGTGTGTGTGTGTGTCTACATGCTACATGTGTGTCTGTGTGCATGTGTATGAACATGTGCATCTGTGTGTGTGTGTGTTGCGGGCAGGCGGGTGTACCCCCTACCTGTGGGAAAGCCACAGAAAGCTGTCTGCTGCTGCAGCTGTGCGTTGGCCAAGGCCTGCTGGTAGTGCAACATACTGGGGTGAAAGAGCGAGCTGGCCCCGTTGCTCTTCTCAAGTGCTGGTCTCTTTGGTAGGGGCTGCAGGCAACCGTGGGGGAACGCCTGTACGGGAGGGACGAGGAGACGTTAGATATGAGGCGGAGGCCTCAAAAATGACTACATTCACATGACTATTCTCGATTCTATAACACAAGAAATCACACTGCTGCTCTGGGTCTTTTGTGGCTACTAGCTACAAAACAGCACAAAGTTACGACAGAGTTACGACAAAGAAGTCACAATGGCAACTTAGGTTTAAATAACCACATGGGGACAATGAAGGAACTACACACGATATCTAGCAAGGCACTTATAAAATAATAATTTACAGCACAGTAACAAACACAAAGTGATACTTGGGAATTAACATTATCATTGTTGTTATACGATCAATCAATATAAATCATACTAAAAGAATAACTACAAGAATCATATTGGTGGATATTAATTGCATAATACAAATATTTGGGTGTTTAAAAAAAGCAAAAAGCCAAATTAAAATTATTGTGAGTTGCTACAGTACATTAAAGAAGCTACATGCAAAGCAAAAGGTGAAAGGTCAAAGTACCAGTTCTACAGTTGCCTCGAGGGGTCGCTTCATTGCTTTGGCAGTCGACTGAGTCTTTAAATAGCAGGCAGCGAGCACATGATGTCAGTGGGCCAATGGGAGTCAAGCGTATTAACATACAGGTAACAGCAAGCAGAGGTGCGTCATGGGGGACAGCATTGCATTGTGGATAGGTGAGAAGGAAAAACAAAACAAAATAATCTGAATGCAGTATACCACGTACAAAACAATAGGCATGCACATAAACAAAAAATAGTTTGTTGTTGTTTGTTTAAAGAAACATATTGCTTAAGATCTGAATTAGTACGAAAGCAAAAAAACATCTACTATACCTACAGTTAAAAAGCAAAAGACATTCAAAGATTTTCAAATGTACTTATGAAGTAAACAAACTATTTGCATAGCAGTTATTCGTTCTGTAAAGCTAGCTACTTCTTTACAAGTAAATCAGTTATCTAATCAATCAATGTATCAAAATATCTTGGGGTATTATTGATATAAACACAATTGACATTCAGTTGGGCCGAATCGTAACTTGAGATCTGTGCGCACAAGTCAACATTTCGCATAAATTTGACATTGTGATTTACGTGAACGTTTGAGTTATGTTCGCAGATCTAAAAAGGTAGGATTCGGCCTCTTCTGTATACACACTTGTACACTATCTGCTGTATGGAATATTGTTGTCTTTGTTGGTGCTTTGGTGTGACTGGCCACCATGACAGAATAGGATGTGAGGGCAACATACATTTCTCACAGAAAAACACTAGTTCTTTGCTCTAGCCCTTACTAGTGTGTTCAAAGAGCTGAAAGGACTGGATAGGTGAAAGCAATAGGAAACATATTAGAGGGCTAGGATGGAACCATCACTTAAAACTTATCCAGTCCTTTTAGATCTGAGAAAACAAAAACAAGACAAGGGGCTAAGGGAATGGGCTAATAGGGACTAGATGTTCTCAGCAAGTGAGAGTTTATGATCAATGGACAATGGAGGATCAAAAGTATTTTTGATTGGACAATGAAGGACCACAGGTCTTGTTGATTGGAATTATTAGCTTTTACAATAAAAGCAGTGCAATTTGGAACCAACACACATTTTATGGAGACCATTATGACCAATGCTTTAATAGAAGATGCCCTATGGCAGACAATGGTAGACAGGAGAATGTTTTGGCAGCCGGTCACATCCATTTCTGTCATGGGATAAAACATTCTGATTTAGGTGGTAAAAGCAAAACTATTGGTTTTCTTTCCATAACTGCACTAATACATGAGTGAACCCAAATGTGTAACTTGTTAGTGTGTGGTTAATGGGCAACTTTGGAGAGGTGAAAGTCAAAATGTGAATTGTAACAATATTAGTTATTAGTTACATTTCCTCTTGAATTCTACAGCAAAAAAATTGATATTTGCTCAACGAAATAACATTCAAAGAAGATTGTTTTTAAATGACGTTTGAAAAGAGTTTGTTAGCAAGCCTTCTGAATGAAACCAATCGATGACATTGCACAAAGGAAACAGCAAACATTGATGGGACAACCAAGGCACTTATGATTACTAGGCCATGCACAAGCCTTTGCTTTACGTGTAGGATAATACTACGTTTATTCGGTAACACTTTACATTAAGGTACCTTTTATAAAGGTACTAGGTATTTTATAAAGTGTTATCGTTCATTCCAAATGAATACACCTCAGATTCAGTGTTAGATTCAGACTGAAATGTTATGGTTAATGGAAGCGAATGGAGGAGGGGCTAGAAATATTCTGTTTTAATCAAGGGGGGGGGGGCAAGCAAAGATGACACCATTCAACTTGCGACACGATGGAGCAAAATGAAATCAAATTACACCTCAGTGTAACTGTACAGTTGAAGTCGGAAGTTTACATACACTTTGGTTGGAGTCATTAAAACTCGTTTTTCAACCACTCCACAAATTTCTTGTTAACAAACTATAGTTTTGACAAGTCGGTTAGGACATCAACTTTGTGCATGACAAGTAATTTTTCCAACAATTGTTTACAGACAGATTATTTCACTTATAATTCACTGAATCACAATTCCAGTGGGTCAGAAGTTGACATACACTAAGTTGACTGTGCCTTTACATTTACAAAATGATGTCATGGCTTTAGAAGCTTCTGATAGGCTAATTGACAT
Source organism: Coregonus lavaretus (assembly GCF_964263955.1). Classification (NCBI taxonomy): domain Eukaryota; kingdom Metazoa; phylum Chordata; class Actinopteri; order Salmoniformes; family Salmonidae; genus Coregonus; species Coregonus lavaretus. Next base: position 15,969,036 of record NC_140025.1, on the reverse strand, counting down.
CATTTGAGTCAATTGGAGGTGTACCTGTGGATGTATTTCAAGGCCTGCCTTCAAACTCAGTGCCTCTTTGCTTGACATCATGGGAAAATCAAAATAAATCAGCCAAGGCCTCAGAAAAAAAATGTGTAGACCTCCACAAGTCTGGTTCATCCTTGGGAGCAATTTTCAAACGCCTGAAGGTACCACATTCATCTGTACAAACAATAGTACGCAAGTATAAACACCATGGGACCATGCAGCCGTCATACCGCTCAGGAAGGAGTCGTGTTCTGTCTCCTTGAGATGAACGTACTTTGGTGCGAAAAGTACAAATCAATCCCAGAACAACAGCAAAAGGACCTTGTGAAGATGCTGGAAGAAACAGGTACAAAAGTATCTATATCTACAGTAAAACGAGTCCTATATCGACATAACCCGAAAGGCTGCTCAGCAAGGAAGAAGCCACTGCTCCAAAACCGCCCAAAAAAGCCAGACTACGGTTTGCAACTGCACATGGGGACAAAGATCATACCTTTTGGAGAAATGTCCTCTGGTCTGATTAAACAAAAATATAACTGTTTGGCCATCATGACCATCGTTATGTTTGGAGGAAAAGGGGGGCAGCTTGCAAGCCGAAGAACACAATCCCAACCGTGAAGCACGGGGGTGGCAGCATCATGCTGTGGGGGTGCTTTGCTGCAGGAGGGACTGGTGCACTTCACAAAATAGATGGCATCATGAGGAAGGAAAATTATGTGGATATATTGAAGCAACATCTCAAGACATCAGTCAGGAAGTTAAAGCTTGGTCGCAAATGGGTCTTCCAAATAGACAATGACCTCAAGCATACTTCCAAAGTTGTGGCAAAATGGCTTAAGGACAACAAATTCAAGGTATTGGAGTGGCCATCACAAAGCCCTGACCTCAATCCTATAGAAAAGTTGTGGGCAGAACTGAAAAAGCATGTGTGAGCAAGGAGGCCTACAAACCTGACTCAGTTACACCAGCTCTGTCAGGAGGAATGGGCCAAAATTCACCCAACTTATTGTGGGAAGCTTGTGGAAGAATACCCGAAACGTTTGACCCAAGTAAAACAATTTAAAGGCAATGCTACCAAATACTAATTGAGTGTATGTAAACTTCTGACCCACTGGGAATGTGATGAAAGAAATAAAAGCTGAAATAAATCACTCTCGACTATTATTCTGACATTTCACATTCTTAAAATAAAGTGGTGATCCTAACTGACCTAAAACAGGGAATTTTTACTAGGATTAAATGTCAGGAATTGTGAAAAACTGAGTTTAAATGTTTTTGGTTAAGGTGTATGTAAACTTCCGACTTCAACTGTATATCCTAAAACTCCACACATACCAGGATCTAACCACCTGTACCCGTTGTTTATAATCTTATGTACTATAAACTTGGTTCTGTCTGGGGCATATTTCCAGATGACCAAATCTTTGGGGAATGTAAGCTCATGATACATTTATTGTTGGTACAGTTGCGGGCACTAAAAAGTTACACAACGCATGAGCAACATGGCACTTGGGCTCCTTTAGATAGTTTGTCACAAAAAACTGTACTGTGGTCCAACTTTTCAGCGCCCGTAACTGTATCTAACTTAGGACAAGAGTCTGGTCGAGTTTCCGGAACCATATGCTTCCCCCTGCGGCAGGGATTTCGGTTCTTGCTCCTATCCTGTCATAACATTTATAAATATATGTAAGTTCTCCTTTAAAAAAAACTAAAACAGTATTTAACTTACTGTACCTTGTGCCAATACATTGTAATGGCTTTATAGTACATGGTACATTTGAGAGAATTGCAGTGGGGAAATGCTCCCATAGAGCTGACTAAAAAGCTCTCTGTCCTCCGGTAAACCATTAACCCTGTCGCCCTAATATCTTATCACAGGTCACACCAGCTTAAGGAAACAGAGCGCAAGTTGTCATAAACTCATAATCATGTCTTCAACACTGGATGACGTGTGTTTTCCTATTGTTTTTGTCCTTTTCCTTTTAAACCTTAACTGTACTCGAGTCATATTTTCACCCAGTGTCAGTGGAGGTGCGGTTGGGGTTTTAGAGAGCAAGCAGCGATGGAGGAGCAAGCTGATGAGATGAAAAGCATGCCGGACGATGCCATGGAATCAGACAGCAGCGCGAGAGCAGTGACGGCACAATGTGAGTGGCAGCGAGCAAGACAGAGCCAAGTTCGCCCATTCAACAGCCACTGACTCGGACCAATGTGGACACGGAGTATAGAGTGGGGAGGGAGGGTCACAGCCAAGTGAAAGTACTACTGCCAAAACCTGCTCCTGCCTGCCCGTCTCCTTGCCTGCCTGCCCGTCTCCTTGCCTGCCTGCCCGTCTCCTTGCCTGCCTCAGCGAAGGGTCCAATAATGAGGGAGTGGACCAATGACCAACCAGAGCCGTAATGTCAGTTTAGCCTCGCTTTGTCATCCGTCTCTTGATTCAATTTGTACTGATCTTCAGAGAGCTACACTTATCATTGAGAGGAGGGCGGGTCATTGTCTTTGTATGTATGATCAAGGGCATTGGAATAAAAGAGCTCCTAGCCTGAAGCTAATAATAGACAGCGTCCCAAATGGTACCCTATTCCCTATATAGTGCACTACTTTTGAACAGAGGGCTCTGGTCAAAAGTAGTGCACTATGTAGGGAATAGGTTGCCATTTGGGACGCAGCCTTAGACTGTTGTGGTCGTGTTATACAGTCGCTTTACCTTTTCTAAAGCCTGAAAACTATAGAGCCTTACAATGTCCTGAGTATGGGTTCAGTGGTCACATTTCCGTGAATTGTGTAGAAGCGTCCATAATAGTATTCTAGGAAGGTGGTATATCAGCTGTATGGAATAATAAAGCAGTGCTCCACATTTTATGTCCTTGTGTTCTTTTTTAGATGTGTAAAGTAGAATATTTAAGATTTAAGTGTGTACACTTTACCAAACTAGTCGTCTATAGTGGATTACATATTATAAACATTAGAAATAATATGCAAATATAGAGTGTATTTCCACATGATCTGACCCTTTGTCAGGTGTGCTGTCTAACATTGCTGGGGCTACAAAAGTCTTCTAATTTTCCCAAAAGTCCCAGGTTTTCCAGAAATCACGGTTCAAGGATTCCTGGATTCCCTCCTGATTTCAGGAATATTTCAACCAGGATTTCTGGAAAAACAGGGAATTTGGAAAAGTTAGCAGATTTTTACAACCCTACTCTAGTGTGTGTGCTGTGAGGTACTACTAACTCTACACTAGAGGCTGTGAGGGCAGTGGAGGGTCTCACCATGGCAGCGGCTTGCACGGCCACAGCCGTCTGGTTGGCCTGGTGCTGCGCAGCCTTGATCTTGGCCTGCAGGTGGGCCGGAGGGTGGAAGTACTTGCACTTCTCCCTGGAGCAGCGTGACTTGATGTAGTCCATGCACACGGTCACCGTGTTGTCGCTGGTGTCAATCATAGGGCTGTCGCTGGGGTGAGCGAAGCGGCAGTCCGTCTCGCCACGCGCGCAGTTACCCCGCTGGAACTCACGGCACACCTGTGAAGGAGGGTGGGGTGCACACGGACAAACAGACATGCACACGTACATGGACAGACACAGTCACACACACACAAAAATATTAGCTTACTTCTAACACTATTCTCATGTATAATCCACATATCTCATACAACATAATAACACATACCAATAACATATCAACAACTTATCATTATGTTTATAACTATGGACTGAAAAATGTACAGACTGAGGTGTTTATCTATTCAGAGCCTGGGCGTAGTCAATCACAGGGGGCTTCACTCACAGCCTGGGATGTAAAACATAACACCGCACACTCACTAAGCGTGGGGAGAACACGTACGCATACGTGCACGCAAACACACACGCAAAGACAGATACACACACAAAGCATGGAGAGAACACACACACACACCCTCCACACACACGCGCAGAAGGCGGTAAACAGTGTGGGAGTGTCTCCATTCCTCAGTGGAACACGGCCTCTCATTAGCAACCACATCGCTCTGTTGCTAAGTGACGGTACTTTGAGAAAAACACACAACACACCTACACTCCCAGGTCTGTCTGTGCTTACCATCCTTCCAAGGCTATTCTTTGTTTTCATTAACACAAAACGGTCTAGCTGCTTTGTTGTGGTATAAACAAAACCCCCATTGAAATAACCTCATCTATCTTAAGTAGATGTAATCAACGGTGAGGTATAGAATTCTGTTGGCCAGCGCACAAGTTCTTAAAGTTAGGTATTCTTTCAAAGTAAAGGTGTGAAAGGTGTGTGGAAAGGGAGTATGTAAAATATATGTTTTATATCTCTGATTGGTGAGGTTAGGACTAGGTAAAATAAGATCTGTGATAAGGGGTAACTTTACCTCAACCTAGGTGTGTAAGGATGGTGTCATAAGAGAATAATTGTGATTGGTTAGTTTGTGATGTCCATGGAGAGGCTGGCTTTCCCAACTCCTCGTAATGCAAACTCTTGATTCCTCTTATTGTGACTGGTTACTTTGTGATGCCCAGAGGCCGGCTCTCCTAACTCCTGGTATTGTAATTGGTTAGTTTATGATGTCTCCTAACTGCTAATATACTACGATATACTACGACTTCTGGTATTCTTATTGGTTAGTGGTGGTGTACCTCCAGCTTGTCCGTGCGTAGCAGCTTCTGGTTGGAGGAGGAGCTCTGCATGGAGCAGGGAGGGCTGCCGGGGACAATGATGCTCTGGGTGCTGGGCTGGAGCATCTCAGTGGGCATCATGCCCATGCTGTGGGTCATGTGGGTCAGGTAGGGAGCGTAGCTCAGCCCTGGGTTGGAGCCCAGGCCCTGGCTAATAGGAAACGACTGCTACCGAGGAATAGGGGGCGAGGTGGGGGGAAGAAGGGAGACAGAGAGGGATAGAAATGTTAAAGAGGTGAGAGAGAGACAGCAGGGGGAGAGAGAGAGACAGCAGGGGGAGAGAGAGAGACAGCAGGGGGAGAGAGAGAGACAGCAGGGGGAGAGAGAAAGGCAGAGAGAGAAGGGGTTGGATGGAGGAAGAGAGAAAGGGAGAGACACCGAAAGGGGAGAGGTAGAGAGAGAGGTAGAGAGAGAGAAATAAACAATTGGACACATTGCACTTTACTTTCACCATCCCCGCTGAGCCAAGGAAGTCTGCTAGTCGCCTAGTAGTCCGTTACTCACCATGGTAGGCTGCATGGTCGTGCCAGGGAACATGAATGGCATCTGTTGAGCCAACATGGCTGCTGCTGTCTTCTGTTGTATGAGGTTGTTGCGGCCGTTGATCTCCAGCTGGGTCTTCAGGTGGGCCGGTGGGTGGAGGTATTTGCAGTTCTCTCGTGTGCATCGGCCCTGAAAAAATACAATTAAAAAAAAATACATTAACACAAGTTAAAGACCCTGATCGGGTTGTCACTACAGAAATACAGAACCTGCCTAAAGGAAACCGAGAGGAGCGCAGCTAAACTAAAGCAGTAGATTATGAATAAACCCTAAAGACAGGTCAGAGGTTAGGCATATGCAGACAGTCTTCAATACATTGAATACTGAGGGGCAACATTGATATTCACAGCTGATGCTTTTGCAGCGACTAATGGGGGATCCTAATAAATATAAAATATCAAGTGATGGGGAGTTTGGTGCATATTGGCCTCAGCGGCCGGGCGGGGCTGTGCGTAGCTAGCTCAGAGGTTTGCGCTCGTTAGCTAGCTGCTTCAATAAAGGATCTTTAAAACCGTACAATGTGTGGCTTGGCTTCAACGTCTGTTAGCAAGATAACGACGCCACAGATAGAACAAGGAGCCAGATGTTTCACCGGATGTACAGTGAGGGAAAAAAGTATTTGATCCCCTGCTGATTTTGTACGTTTTCCCACTGACAAAGAAATGAGCAGTCTATAATTTTAATGGTAGGTTTATTTGAACAGTGAGAGACCACAAAAAAATCCAGAAAAACGCACGTCAAAAATATTGATTTGCATTTTAATGAGGGAAATAAGTATTTGACCCCCTCTCAATCAGAAAGATTTCTGGCTCCCAGGTGTCTTTTATACAGGTGAGCTGAGATTAGGAGCACACTCTTAAAGGGAGTGCTCCTAATCTCAGTTTGTTACCTGTATAAAAAACACCTGTCCACAGAAGCAATCAATCAATCAGATTCCAAACTCTCCACCATGGCCAAGACCAAAGAGCTCTCCAAGGATGTCAGGGACAAGATTGTAGACCTACACAAGGCTGGAATGGGCTACAAGACCATCGCCAAGCAGCTTGGTGAGAAGGTGACAACAGTTGGTGCGATTATTTGCAAATGGAAGAAACACAAAATAACTGTCAATCTCCCTCGGCCTGGGGTTCCATGCAAGATCTCACCTCGTGGAGTTGCAATGATCATGAGAACGGTGAGGAATCAGCCCAGAACTACACGGGAGGATCTTGTCAATGATCTCAAGGCAGCTGGGACCATAGTCACCAAGAAAACAATTGGTAACACACTACGCCGTGAAGGACTGAAATCCTGCAGCGCCCGCAAGGTCCCCCTGCTCAAGAAAGAACATATACATGCCCGTCTGAAGTTTGCCAATGAACATCTGAATGATTCAGAGGAGAACTGGGTGAAAGTGTTGTGGTCCGATGAGACCAAAATGGAGCTCTTTGGCATCAACTCAACTCGCCGTGTTTGGAGGAGGAGGAATGCTGCCTATGACCCCAAGAACACCATTCCCACCGGAGGTGGAAATATTATTTACATTTTAGTCATTTAGCAGACGCTCTTATCCAGAGCGACTTACAGGAGCAATTAGGGTTAAGTGCCTTGCTCAAGGGCACATCGACAGATTTTTCACCTAGTCGGCTCGGGGATTAGAACCAGCGACCTTTCGGTTACTGGCACAACGCTCTTACCCACTAAGCTACCTGCCGCCCCATTATGCTTTGGGTGTGTTTTTCTGCTAAGGGGACAGGACAACTTCACCGCATCAAAAGGACGATGGACGGGGCCATGTACTGTAAAATCTTGGGTGAGAACCTCCTTCCTTCAGCCGGGGCATTGAAAATGGGTCGTGGATGGGTATTCCAGCATGACAATGACCCAAAACACACGGCCAAGGCAACAAAGGAGTGGCTCAAGAAGAAGCACATTAAGGCCCTGGAGTGGCCTAGCCAGTCTCCAGACCTTAATCCAATAGAAAATCTGTGGAGGGAGCTGAAGGTTCGAGTTGCCAAACGTCAGCCTCGAAACCTTAATGACTTGGAGAAGATCTGCAAAGAGGACTCGGACAAAATCCCTCATGAGATGTGTGCAAACTTGGTGGCCAACTACAAGAAACGTCTGACCTCTGTGATTGCCAACAAGGGTTTTGCCACCAAGTACTAAGTCACGTTTTGCAGAGGGGTCAAATACTTATTTCCCTCATTAAAATGCAAATCAATTTATAACATTTTTGACATGCCTTTTTCTGGATTTTTTTGCTGTTATTCTGTCTCTCACTGTTCAAATAAACCTACCATTAAAATTATAGACTGATAATATCTGTGTCAGTGGGCAAACGTACAAAATCAGCAGGTGATCAAATACTTTTTTCCCTCACTGTATACATCTGAAGCATCCGGTATCTATCTCCTGCTGTTGAAATGCCTCAGCTCCACACCACCAGGCAGTAAGGGCAGAGTAGTGAGAGCGCAGTGACCTAATTAGCAGAGCGTCAGCTCCCCAGTCACGGGTCCATTCTGAAATAGGACATTCTCCCTACCAGTCCACTGACAGACCAGCATACAGCCAGCCGCTTCCATGCACACGCTGCCTAGCTAGCTCTGCGGTATTTTGAGGAAGGGGCCCACTGACTGGACCAGGCAAAGAGTACCCCCCCAATTCTCCCTAGTAAGTGGTTCCTTCGAAGGTTGTTGTTTCTCTGTAATACGATTTTAGCACAGATGCAGAGAAGCATATTTAATTTCTTAAACTACAGCCAGCTCAAGAGGTATGCTTTACGTAACCTATGCAGAAAAATATACATATTTTTTGACAGAATTAGACATAATGATTATGGCTCTAGATTGCGGGAGAAAGATGTTTCCAAATTGCTGAAAGGGGGACCACCCCCCCTCCATCCTCATGTACTTCGTGCCCACTCTAAAATAATGGGTGCATGACGCCCCTGCTTTTAGCCAAGGCAACATGCCAGAGAAGATTAACTGGACCACATTCTTGATGACTGAATATTTTTATTGACATCACATGTCAACATCAATCCTATAAGGGTGGTTGTAAATCCGAACCACGCTTTACGGTTCCCCCGTTTCAACATCCAGCTTATTGTTCCGGTCACGAACGTGAGCGGACCTTTAATCAAGGAGGGGTTATTGGACCCCGGGGGGTCCGCAAAGCAAATAACGTGTAATCACGCTGCTCAGCCGGGTGTTGTCAGCCCGAGACTAAATGAGAAACCTGATGAAAAGTGCTTGTTGTTTTTTACCCCACTGTGATTCAAAAGCACCAGTGGGAGCATCAAACTTAGAGCAGGCATTCACATTGATTTGATTTTAGATATGAAGTTTGGCATAGAAGGCCAACTTAGGACCGAGCTGAGCCCAATAAAGCTATAGCTAGATATAATATGATTATAAGTACTAAACCCATCATACAATAATCTCTAAGACAAGTCTGGGGCAAAGTAGTCTACACTGTTAAAAACAAACACTGACAGTTATCTATCATCATGGGACTAATGCAGAGCTATTTTTCTGCTTCGGTGGTTAAAGCATAGGCCTCATATAAAAGGAATGCAATCATGCACTATCCTTCAAATAACTCATATTTCAGGATATGGTCATTTTCCCTAGTGGAGGGGCACAGAGGTCTTGGATCAGTGTGGGGGAATTCAAGTCGCCAGTCAGATGGGGTGCCACAGGGCAGCACTCTACGCCCCCTTCAATTTCTCCAGCTGGTTCGTGCCAGTGTTGCACTGTACTCCCGCTCAGTTTCTCCACTGGCGCATAATAGTGCTATCGATATCCCTCCTCCGCTCCACTTCATCCCCAGCCAAAGAATAATGTTATCGCTGCACCTTGCAGCCAAGAGCCTGAGAGGTGTCAAAACCAATCAGAGCCTCTCTCACTGACGCCGCTCTGGGCAGACAGACTCCATGGCGACTGCTGGGAGGGGAAGAGTGATGGGGATGCGGTGCTGCAGAGGCTGAGCTTTGGATGCCTTCCCTGTGACTGTGAGGATAGCTTGAAGGGCATTAGATTGTCAGGGGTCACGGTTCTATCACATGCTTGAGTAAGGCCAGGGTTTCTTTTCTTTTTTCTGACCACCTGGACCAAACCCCAGACCCTAGTTATAGCCTATTTCATGTGGTCAGGAAAAAAAACACAGAAAAACCTGGGTTGTTTGGTTAGAAACAAGCCAGATGACAACAATGCTTTCTTGGTGACATTTTGCTGCCAGTGTCGTGATTGATTCAACGCATTCGGTGCCAGTTTTGAGCATCGTTACTCACCATTTGAGGGAGGAGTTAAGCAGCCCTAAAAACCACTTGGGGAGAGCGTTTCATTTGACACATTAGGAATTTATCAAACATTGGGGGTTATAATCATAAGTGTTGAGCACAGCGGTTAATATGCTCTCCCCCTACATGACTTTACTTCTGCTTATTAGCATTGAAGGAGCGGTGTACATTTTAACAAGCGGTATTAAATGATAATCACAGGGTCCTTTTCAGTCAGGTACTAATTAACTTACAGCCCATTGGCTCACGACATCACAGCGATGCTGGCTAGAACACTTATGCAGTAGGGACACGTGAGATGACGCAAGCAGGGTCGGTCTGTTCAGAGGGAGTCGTGCCACTGACTCTGCAGATAAGAGACGACGAGAGAAGCGTTTCTGGCTGGCTCCACTCTCTGAGCAGAGCTGCTGGAGAGCGCCCCGGAGCATACCTCATGTAACAATGACAGTGCTAAAAAGCTGCCTGTCTCAGATGATGAAACACTGAGCGAGAGACTGTCATTAGAGCTCGAGTCAGATGTTATCTTGCCCGGGGGGGGGAATAGAGAGAAGCCCCGTTGTCTTAACCACCCACACTGACGGAGCCTCGGAGCACGCATTTATGAAAAGGGGCTTTTGAAATCTGAGGCACATGATTACCCCGTTAAATAAACCCCTTTCAGACGCTACATCGTTCAGATGTAATGACACAGCGGATCCCTTCTGCTAGCTGGGTCTGTTTCAAAATTACAGCACGAAGTCAAGGATCTATGCATCTAGCTAACTTGTGATACTAGGCCTAATAATATAATAGGGTTAAGAAGATAATTATCTCTTAGGGGTTTGAAAAGCGATGACAATGAGGCCGGGAGTATCCTACTACTAAATGCTGGCCCCTTTTTACATACTTAACCACAGGACCAGGCCTTCTTGCCACCCACTTTTAAAATCCTTGCTCTAGGGAGACTAAACCATCCTTTTTCTACCCAGTTAGAGGTCGCCCTTCCCTACCCATCCCTACCCAAACGAGTTTCTATGAACAGCCCATGTACACTACCGTTCAAAAGTTTGGGGTCACTTAGAAATGTCCTTGTTTTTTAAAGAAAAGCAACAGTGAAGAGGCGATTCCGAGATGCTGACCTAGGCAGAGTTGCAAAGAAAAATACATATCTCAGACTGGCCAATAAAAAGAAAAGATTAAGATGGGCAGTCTGAGATATGGCTTTTTCTTTGCAACTCTGCCTAGAAGGTCAGCATCTCGGAGTCGCCTCTTCACTGTTGACGTTGAGACTGGTGTTTTGCGGGTACTATTTAATGAAGCTGCCAGTTGAGTACCTGTGAGGCGCCTGTTTCTCAAACTAGACACACTAATGCATTTGTCCTCTTGCTCAGTTGTGCACCGGGGCCTCCCACTCCTCTTTCTATTCTGGATAGAGCCAGTTTGCGCTGTTCTGTGAAGGGAGTAGTACACAGCGTTGTACGAGATCTTCAGTTTCTTGGCAATTTCTCGCATGGAATAGCCTTAATTTCTCAGAACAAGAATAGCCTAACGAGGTTCAGAAGAAAGTTATTTGTTTCTGGCCATTTTGAGCCTGTAATCGAACACACAATTGCTGATGCTCCAGATACTCAACTAGTCTCAAGAAGGCCAGTTTTATTGCTTCTTTAAATCAGCACAACAGTTTTCAGCTGTGCTAACATAATTGCAAAAAGGGTTTTCTAATGATAAATTAGTCTTTTAAAATGATTAACTTGGATTAGAAAACACAACATGCCATTGGAACACAGGACTGATGGTTGCTGATAATGGGCCGCTGTACGCCTATGTAGATATTCCATTAAAAATCAGCCATTTCCAGCTACAACAGCCATTTACAACATTAACAATGTCTACACTGCATTCTGATCAATTTTATGTTATTTTAAATGGACTAAAAAATTGCTTTTCTTTCAAAAACAAGGACATTTCTAAGTGACCCCAAACCTTTGAACGGTAGTGTACATTAGATTAATCCCAGGGGGACGGAGATGAATGCCTCTAATTTCATGAACAGATTAAGATTATGCTCACTTAGCCTCCAAGGGGCCAGGCCTAAATGGGTTAACTAATTACGCCTATTAATTGTCCATGTGAATCCAAAGTCTTTAACCCCGAGAAATTGGGGGTTTCACATGCATGTTGTGATCGATTCATGGCAAGTCATTCAATCATGGCACTTTTCCCTTGTCGTCATATTGGGGTAGTCAAATGGAGCCAAAGTTGTTTCTCTCAAGAATCTCAATAATAAACTAGCCTAGTTAGTCTCTTCCCACAGCTGGAAGAGACTACTACTACACTGTATGATCCCTGCAGTAGCTATAGCATTTTGCTACATTACCAAAACCAGCAACAGAATGACACTGCTGCCCTCGACGAGGCCTTGGTGAGGAGGGAAAAACATGTACAGTTGAAGTCTGAAGTTTACATACACCTTAGCCAAATACATTTAAAATCAGTTTTTCACAATTCCTGACATTTACTCCTAGTAAAAATTCCCTGTCTTAGGTCAGTTAGGATCACCATTTTATTAAGAATGTGAAATGTCAGAATAATAGTCAAGAGAATGATTTATTTCAGCTTTTATTTCTTTCATCACATCCCAGTGGGTCAGAAGTTTACATACACTCAATTAGTATTTGGTAGCATTGCTTTTAAATTGTTTAACTTGGGTCAAACATTTCAGGTAGCCTTCCACAAGCTTCCCACAATAAGTTGGGTGAATGTTGGCCCATTCCTCCTGACAGAGCTGGTGTAACTGAGTCAGGTTTGTAGGCCTCCTTGCTCGCACACGCTTTTCAGTACTGCCCACAAATTTTCTATAGGATTGAGGTCAGGGCTTTGTGATGGCCACTCCAATACCTTTACTTTGTTGTCCTTAAGCCATTTGGCCACAACTTTGGAAGTATGCTTGGGGCCATTGTCCATTTGGAAGAACCATTTGCGACCAAGCTTTAACTTCCTGACTGATGTCTTGAGATGTTGCTTCAATATATCCACATAATTTTCCTTCCTCATGATGCCATCTATTTTGTGAAGTGCACCAGTCCCTCCTGCAGCAAAGCACCCCCACAGCATGATGTTGCCACCCCCGTGCATCACAGTTGGGATGGTGTTCTTCGGCTTGCAAGCTTCCCCCCTTTTCCTCCAAACATAACGATGGTCATTATGGCCAAACAGTTATATTTTTGTTTCATCAGACCAGAGGACATTGCTCCAAAAAGTATGATCTTTGTCCCCATGTGCAGTTGCAAACCGTAGTCTGGCTTTTTAATGCCGGTTTTGGAGAAGAGGCTTCTTCCTTGCTGAGCGGCCTTTCAGATTATGTCAATATATGACTCATTTTACTCTGGATATAGATACTTTTGTACCGGTTTCCTCCAGCATCTTCACAAGGGCCTTTGCTGTTGTGCTGGGATTGATTTGCACTTTTCGCACCAAAGTACGTTAATCTCTAGGAGACAGAACATGTCTCCTTCCTGAACGGTATGACGGCTACGTGGTCCCATGGTGTTTATACTTGCGTACTATTGTTTGTACAGATGAACGTGGTACCTTCAGGCGTTTGGAAATTGTTCCCAAGGATGAACCAGACTTGTTGAGGTATACACATTTTTTTCTGAGGCCTTGGCTGATTTCTTTTGATTTTCCCATGATGTCAAGCAAAGAGGCACTGAGTTTGAAGGTAGGCCTTGAAATACATCCACAGGTACACCTCCAATTGACTCAAATGATGTCAATTAGCCTATCAGAAGCTTCTAAAACCATGACATCATTTTCTGGAATTTACCAAGCTGTTTAAAGGCACAGTCAACTTAGTGCATGTAAACTTCTGACCCACTGGAATTGTGATACAGGGAATTATAAGTGAAATAATCTGTCTGTAAACAATTGTTGGAAAAATTACTTGTGTCATGCACAAAGTAGATGTCCTAACCGACTTGCCAAAACTATAGTTTGTTAACAAGAAATTTGTGGAGTGGTTCGAAAACGAGTTTTAATGACTCCAACCTAAGTGTATGTAAACTTCCGACTTCAACTGTACCTTAAAGGCAACACTGTGGCTGCCTGCTGCTGTACCGGCATGGCACCCCCTGCCCCCTTCCTAGAAAAAAAAAAACTCTTTGACCCCCCACCTTCTCAATCAGCTGTGCACTGAATCGAGACAGTGATAACTACGTGTCTGTGGGTGGCACAGCACAGAGGGCCGCTTTACCAGAGGCAGCAGAGTGGCGCTTCAGTTGAGGCCTCCGCTAACTACTCTCCATTTGCATTTTCCTTTCAATGGGGCTCTATTCTGCCTCGCCCGAGACAGAGGTTCGCCGTCTCTCCAGCCGACAGAGGTGAAAAAAAAAAGTTAAACTAGACCCTAATTCCGGGAAGGCTGGGTGGCATGGCGGGCCCTCTCGTTATGGGGGGTGGTGGGGGTTCAAACCCCCCACTTGTCATTGTTATTCATTATTCACTGTGTATTTATTCCTCATGTTACTATTTATATGTTTTATTAAATGTTTTATCTTATATTAAACTTGTTGAAAAATTACCTGTACGTAAGCATTTCACTGTTATTCTACACTTGTTGTCTACGAAGCATGTGACAAATTAAATTAGATCTATATGGCTTCGGGGGAGAGAGACGATTTTAGAGAATAAGAGTTATGAGGGAAGTGGTGGGGTTCTCTCTCTCTCTCTCTCTCTGTGTGTGACTAGGGTCAGACACAAGCTACTCATTCACCCTCAGGAGAAAGGCGCTGTACAGGGTTCGCATAGCTGAAACCCACATTATGACATTATCACCAGCCTGACAGCTCGACAGCCAGGATCGATGGCCGTTTGCCATTTCAATCAAGGGAGAAGAATCTGGTGAGACATAGCGGAACGCCACGGGCTAGGCATTTCTCTGTACGTTACAGTTAATGTGCAAAACATTATTTCTTCATGCCTTTGCGTTTCCAGAGACATCCACCACAACTCCTGAGATGACTGCACCTCTGGAGAAGCTCTGACAACACAAAGTCCTCTCTCTTTATCCGTTTGTCCTTCTCCCCATGGACGAGGGGAGGGCTTTGCTCGCTGTGAGAACTGACACTAATTTCTCTGACAAGAAGCCGGCAATATCTGTAATCCCCTTACACCATATCAGAGGGGCTCTTGTGTCTCCACTGACCTGGCCGGGTGGCCTCTTCCCTTCCTCTTTCTTTCTCTCACCGTCACTCTCTCTGCGTCTCTCCCTCTCTTCATCTTTCTCTCTCCATCTCTCTCTGGGCATTAATGGCTGCTGACACGTCAGCCTTATTCCCAGTCAGGTGTGACATTTTAGCGAAACCTCGTGCAACGAGAACCCAACAGGATGGGCACTTACTGAACACGTTATGGCCCAGAAAACACAGGTCCTGACACCACTCTGGAAGAAAGCAGAACGGTTCTTGTTGCTGGATGCACACAGACAGGAGATCCCTTCATCCTCCTTAGGGGGAGTAGTGTCCCTTTCTGGTGCCCTGTTCCACCCAGGCCCACTAGAACAGGTTCACTTTCCATGAATACTACTCAAGGTGCCATGACATCCGTAAGCAGTACTGGGCACCATAGCAGCAAATGGCTCTCATGTTGAGGCATTCAACTCCATGCACACAGGTCTTCTAAAAGGAAATAAGCACTAATGGAAATGCTGTACTTCCATACTGAAATTATATCCTATGGCTTTTAATCTTGACAGTTGAGAAGATGGACTATACCTATTAGCGTTTCCTTTAACTTAAAGACTTTCTTACACCATATAAATAGTAAAAAGTAGAATCGAAGAAAGAACAGTAGATATATCTGTAACAAACCTTGCCCATTTTGTATCGGCCTACATGTCTGGCGAGTCTCATCATAATGCTTAAACACAAATGAGAGCCACCCTTTTAACAAAAATGTATTAGGGAATAAAGGACTTTGTTTTTGCTTTTTGTCTCACACACACACACGTCTCCCATTGCATTTACGCACTGCCTACTAGATTCCAGTGTTGTCTCGGCGGTAATTACATATGCCTTTGTTTCAACACCCGTAATCCTAGAGATGGGCGAGCGGTGCTGCCGCTGACACGCCTGAGATTACCACAGGAGTGTGGCAAAGAGCCTCCTAAGCCTCCTGGCTTTCCAGTGCAGAGGAGAGGAGCGCGAGAAAGAGAGAGGGAGAGAGAGTGAGTGCTACAGATAGGTGGGGATAATTCCCCCTCCTGTTCTCTCAGACGCAGACACACACACACTGTGTCATCTGTGTAGGGACGCTACCCGGCAGGGGTCCCTCTATCACGGGCCCACACACAAACACACACTCTTCACACACTCCCAAAAACACACATTTCCATCTGGGGAGAGGGCGTTGTATGAAAGTGTGGCAGGCAGTACTGTGTGTGCATCATAATTAGAACACTAACTCATTCTAATTATTTGACTAACATCAAGGAGTGTATTCAGAGTGAGATGCTGCCTGGAACATTGAGCACGCACACAGTTTCTGTGAAAGACGAGGACAGAATACAGCTTAAAAATAGCAGGGTGGCTCTTCATACACAGATGAAGCTTGAGATACAGCAGAAATATACACACTCAATCTTTGACTAAAAGCAAGTCTAACTTCTGTGCTTGTTGAAAGAGGACTGTCTGACATTTTATTGTTGTGGATGAGTTATGAGGGAGCATCCAGACCTAAGAGCGAGTGCACGTTTTTTTTGTGCATGTGTGTTACAGAGTTCAATGTGTGTTCTGCTTGCCTGTCAACATGGAGAGAGATAGGATTTGTGTGTGACTGTGTGTGTGTGTGAGTTACATCATCAGCTTTGTGTGTGTGTGTCTTCACTGCTCTTACTGCAGGTGGCTCCCAGCCTTATGCTGTAGCCCAGTTGGCTGGGCTGGTAATCCAGTGAGCCCTGCCCTACTCCAGTTAATCTGATCATCTGTGACCTGCTGAGACATGAAACCCACCCTGTTGAGCTGCACTAATCTAGCGTTAAATACACACAGGCACGCACACACCCACAGGCATGCACACACGTACCATCCCCATCTCTGTGTTGACAGGCCAAGGTAAAGGACTGAGGCAATACTCCTTACAACTAAGCCTAACTGTCATGAGCACTGAGTCCATTTCAGACACAGTTGTAGATTTGCCTATTCGTCACTGACACCTAGGAGGAAAAGGATTGTAGAATAAGTACACTAAAAATTAGGGGTTCAACAAGGGTTCTTCTAAGATCCTCAAAGTTCCTCGAAGAACCTTAGGGTTCTTGGCACTGAAAATTGCCCCCAAAAGGTTCTTCCAAGAACCCCATAGCAGGTGGGGTTCATCGATTAACCTCATTAGTTGGTGGGGGTTCTTGCAGGAACCTAACTGTCCAACTGAAACATTTGAATTTGAAAGGATAGCAGGTGCAGGCACTTAACTGAAAAATTTTAAGATCTCCTAAATTTAAAGTAAGGTTTGTCCCTTGTTTGATCTAAATTGATATTGTTTTATGATGATACCATCTATCTTTTCATATTTGTGCAAATCTTTCTGAAACAGAAAATGGATACAGTTCAATGGATATCAATCAACAAAGAGTTAAGAATCTGTATGCTATAAGAATATGTTGAAGGCTAGCTGCATTGGGTGCAGATTACTGAACTGCTCACTTTTGTGTCTGTAGGTTTACAGACGAGGAGGCATACAAAGGTACGTCAATTGGTATTGGTATGTTATGCAGATCACATGTACCATCCTCCTCCCTTACCTCTTCAATTAAAATCCCATAGGCCTCTACATTATGGACAAGGTATGTGTATGAAAACCATTATCAAAATAGTTTTTTTCATTCACATTTACCACAAAAACCAAGGTATGACTACTGTCGTGTGCATGTTTTGTTAATCATCTGTATAATAACTATTTTTTGGATTCACAGACCCTACCTACACCTCTGATGAATATAAAAGGAAACCATGCACGGCAAAATCATTCTGGCTATGGATACGGAGAACATCAACACATAAACATCAACATGCCAGAGGATATTCCCATTGGATTTGGGGCTCTGCTGGGAGTTTACCTTATATTTTGATTTTTTTATTCTGCTTTGCCACTAAAATCATAATAAACACTGACAAATAAAATATTGTGTTATTGTTGGTATTGTTAAGAGTATTAATAATAATAATAGGGGAGGGGGGAGAGTAGTTCAAAAATTAACCCCAAAAGGTTCTTCAAAAGGTTCTTCGAGGATCCATTAAAAGGGGTTCTTTGAAGAACTTATAGGGGTTCCCCCACAGTTTCAATTTGAAGAACCCCTAAAGGATCCTCCAGGAACCTTTACTTTTTAGAGTGTACTGGCCAACGTCAAGCAGCAATTAGAGAGAAATAGCCATCTCAAGAGTCTATGGTGTTGCCATTAGTCTAATTAAGAAAATGAACAACAATTGCTAGCCTATCTATTTACAGTGCCTTCAGAAAGTATTCACACCCCTTGACTAATTCCATATTTTTTTCTCAAACATCTACACACAATACCCATAATGACACAGTGAAAAAAAAAAAGTGTTTACATTTTTGCAAATGAAATACATAAATATCTCATTTACATAAGCATTCAACCCCCTGAGTCAATACATGTTAGAATCACCTTTGTCAGCAATTACAGCTGTGAGTCTTTCTGGATAAATCTCTAACCTGGATTATACAATATTTGCGCATTCTTTTTTTAAATTCTTCAATCTCTGTCAACTTGGTTGTTGATCATTGCTAGACAGCCATTTTCAAGTCTTGCCATAGAATTTCAAGCAGATTTAAGTCAAAACTTTAACTAGGCCACTCAGGAACATTCAATGTCGTCTTGGTAAGCAACTTCAGTGTAGATTTGGCCTTGTGTTTTAGGTTATTGTCCTGCTGAAAGGTGAATTTATCTCCCAGTGTCTGTTGGAAGCAGACAACCAGGACTTCGCCGGTGCTTACCACTATTCCATTTATTTGTATTTTTAAAAAACTCCCTAGTCCTTGCCAATGACAAGCATACCCATAACATGATGCAGTCACCACCATGCTTGAAAATATGAAGAGTTGTACTCAGTGATGTGTTGTGTTGGATTTGCCCCAAACATAACTCTTTGTATTCAGGACAAAGTTAATTTCTTTGCCACATTTTTTGCAGTTTTACTTCAGTGCCTTATTACAAACTCAACGCATGTTTTGGAATATTTGTATTCTGTACAGGCTTCCTTCTTTTCACGCTGTCATTTAGGTTAGTATTGTGGAGTAACTACAATGTTGTTTATCCATCCTCAGTTTTCTCCTATCACAGCCATTAAACTCTGTAACTGTTTTAAAGTCACCATTGGCCTCATGGTGAAATCCCTGAGCGGTTTCCTTCCTCTCCGGCAACTGAGTTAGGAAGGATGCCTGTATCTTTGTAGTGACTGGGTGTATAGATACACCATCCAAAGTGTAATTAATGACTCTAAAGTGATATTCTATGTCTGCTTTATTTTAATTTTTTTACCCATCTACCAATAAGTGACCTTCTTTGCGAGGCATCGGAAAACCTCCCTGGTCTTTGTGGTTGAATTTGAGTTTGAAATTCACTGCCTGACTGAGGGACCTTACAGATAATTGTATGTGTGGGGTACAGAGATGAGGTAGTTATCCAAAAAGCATGTTAAACACTATTATTGCACATAGTGTGAGTCCATGGAACATATTGTGACTTGTTAAGCAAATGTTTTCTCCTGAACTTATTTAGGTTTGCCATAACAAAGGGGTTGAATACTTATTGACGCAAGACATTTCAGCTTTACATTTTTTATTAATTCCACTTTCACATTATGGGGAACTGTGTGTAGGCTAGTGAGACAAAATCTAAATTTAATCAATTTTAAATTCAGGCTGTAACACAACAAATTGTGGAAAAAGTCAAGTGGTATGAATACTTTCTGAAGGCACTGTAACTCTCACATGTTAGATGCCTTTAATCAAGACTCTAGAATTTCAATTGATAGTCTAAAAAACATCAGTCACACCAGGGAGCCTCTGCAGGTACTCCTCACACTCAAACCATAAAAACCACAAACTTTGCACTTATTTTTATTCATTTCAACAAGGAATTCATTCAATTACGTTGTTTTTTGTTTTGTTTTTTTCTCTGCCTCCTTGATTTTACCTTTTTATGTTTTGAGTACATGCTTAATTCTATAGCCAAGTAATTTTTTCTCTTACGCGCCGGCCACCATTCACCCAAGCCTGAGCGCAGACCCTCACACTGCTTTTCTAGATTCATACAGTAAAACTGAATTCACATTTGTACATAAAACGCTACATCTTCTTTTCTCCAATCCTCTGAGGCTATTGATAGCGTGTTGAGTGTTTCAGAGTGATGTAAATCCATAGCCCAGACCAAGGGGGATAATGAGATGGAGGGGTTGGAGGGAGGAATGGAGGGATGAGGTGGAGGGAGAGCAGGAGCCGATCTATTCATCAAAGCCCCTTTCCAACACACTCAGCAAATGGATGAGCATAGATGCGTCCCAAATCGCACATCATTCCCTATTTAGTGTACTACATACCCATAGGGCTCCAGTCAAAAGTAGTGCAATAGGGTGACATTTGGGACGCAGACCAGGAAATCTGTAATATGGGAGACACGGCTGACGCAGGCCAGTGTGTCCAAGGTTACAGTGTTGGGTTGTGTTATGGGCCTTTTCTATTATTTGCAATTCACTGAAGGAGAATGCTGTATTAGTGAATCACTCTCAGACTACGAAGTGGCGCTTATAAACAAGACATGATATCAGTCATCCATATGCATTGAAGTAGCACCATATTCCAGCCTCTGGTCAAAAGTAGTGCAGGTAGGGAATAGGGTGCCATTTAGACACCCTGATGAAGGATGTCATCCGGTAATGTAAAGAAAGAACCATTTTTTTCCATCAACATCAACTGCCCTTCAAGAGTGGCTTAGTATATGTGACTCATTTCAGGAAACTAGGCCTATGTCGCATGTCTCTACTTCACAGAAGAGCCATTTGAACGTATTTTTTTTTTTCATGTGCCTTAATAACAAACTTGTATGTCATCTGTAAATACAAATAAAATTGTTAAAATTATGAGCCTAGTTGGTTTAGCCACGGAAAAAAGACTGGAACCTTACCGCTAGCCATGATTGGCTGAGATAATGGATGAGCTGGACATGCCGAGAGATGAGTTTGGATTGGTCTGCCATGTAACACGCTTCTGTCTATAACATGAGCTGGTCAGTATGTGATGGTAATCCTTTCTAACGCAGCTTTTTTAAAAGATATCACGTAGTAGAACTGCATAAAAGTGTTCTCCACTTTCTGGAGTACCGAGTTTTGAACTCAGTAGAATTAGAGTATGATAGCTAAGGATTGATTGCCGTTTGATTGCAAATATGCAGAGGGAGTTGAAAAGAGAACACACAGAAGGCTATTGTATAAAACACCTGTCTCCAGATTACATCTTCCAACTAAGGCCAACCATGGCATCCGTGAGAGAGAGGGAGAAGCGTCCATCCATGTATACGGGTAAGAGAGTCTAGCTAGCTACATTTTCAGATATTACGCGTTTCTAATTTTGTCAGAAAGTCGTTTTCATTTCAAGTTAAAGCGTACTGTTAGCCATCTAGCTAACGTTAGCTGGCTGGCTCGCTAGCTAACGTTATGTTTATGATCTGTGTAGTAATAGTATTTGTATCTCAGAGCCATTTGCATTGCTGGTTATAGCCTATGTTAGCTAGATAGTTAACATTGAACCTGGTTGGTTAGCTACATGCAGATTCATGCAGGGTAGTAACGTTATGAGTTGGGATTATGGTTAATTGCTTAGCTAGCTAACTACATGTCTAAACAAAAAACTCCACTATGCAAGTAACCATTTCAATAGAATGTTCATGATGTCACTGCGACAACTATCGATTGACGTATCTGGTCAATTTGCTCTGGCTATCTACTCCGATTTCAGAGCACTCTCGTCTGAGTTTGCCAGAGCGCAGAATAACTGACAAATTTACAAACGCTCAACACCTGTTGAATATGGCCGGTGTCATTAAACGTTCGCAAAAAAATGTTGCCAGCAGCACAGTTAGTCACCAACGCTCTGGATAACATAAAAACAGCCTAACCAGCTCTGCTAGGGCGAGTAAAATGGTCAGTGAGCTGTTCTTGTGTCTGGAAGTAGTTAGCAAGCTAGCCAACGTTAGCTTGGGTGCTTGACTGCTGTTAGGTCAGAACGCTCGGATCAACCCTACTCCTCAGCCAGAGCGTCCAGTGTGAGCTCTGAATGCTCCCAGAGCGAAAAGCTCTGAATTTACAAATGGACAATCTGACAATGCTCTGAGTTTACGAACACCCAGAGCGCACTCTGAGTGCACTCTGGCACTCCAGATTGAATTTACGAACACACCCGTAGTATAAACCAGCCTTTAGTCTTGAAATCTTGGTTGTTTAGTACATGGCCTCATGTGAATCCTTAAAGAGATGGGTGGGGCTAAGGTTTAAGAGGGTGTGAACGATGCTGAATGGGTGTAGCCAAAGAAGAACTCTCCAGTAGGTTTACCTAAACATTCAAGGGCCACTTTCTCGAAAGTGAGGTTACAAGTTTATCAACTTTCAAAGCAGAATTACTTTCCCATTGTTCATCAACTGTAGAGTATGATATACCATTTTCTAACTCTGAGTCTCTACTTTTATCCAATGTAAAAAAAAAAACAATTTCAAATGTTGCTACATAAGACCGAATCGAGCCGGTCGGTCACATTCTCACATAGCCTTAATTCATGCAACTTGCTTAGGCATATACCATTTCCTCTACCCTGTGCATTGCTGTCATCTATCTATAATATGGCACTTTTTATCCAAAGCAACTTGCATTACAGTGAGTGCATCTTTATTATGTTTATGTGACCCTACAGAAACTGAACACACAATCTGGGCATTGCTAGTATTACCCTTACCAACTGAGCCACACAGGACCACAGGAGTAAGAGTGAGCGGGGAGACTCCTTGTGCGAGCATGCCAACCAAGTGAGGGCAGAATGCATACAACATGTTGTTTTCTGGTTGGGATAGTGTGGCCCCCTGGTGACAGATTTCTCCCTGTATAGCTGAACTCAAAAGCATCTCAGGGCTTAGAGACGCAGTGGCACCTCCTCTTCAGGGCCATGTTCATAAGGCATCAAAAAACATGAAACAGACTGAAACAGGGAGGGACTACCTTGTTTTCCTTTGCAAAGTATTTTAAAATGATGCATGCCCTAATGAACACGACCCAGAGGTAGGTAGGTAGCTAGGTAGGTAGGTATGTACTGTATGTAGGCTCTCCGGTGATGTGGGCCGCAGGCTCTAAATATAAGCCCAAGGTTGCCTCGCGTTACAGGAAGTGAATTAGAGCCCAAGTGCGATGACTCACACAAGCCGCTCAAGTGGAACTAGCACACCTTTTCTCTACACAGTTAGTACCGTCAGCATACACACACGCCGGAATCCCCAAGCCAACATTCCTGTATCGGAATAGAGGGAGAGTGGAGCAGAGCGAGAGAGCCCCCCACCCACTGTAGAACAACATACGGGTGAATAGAGGGAGCGTGGGGCAGAGAGAGAGACAGAGTTTGTGTTTCTATGAGTATTCATAAAGCCTGTCTAACAACAGAGACAATAAATTAGTCTCATCTGATCATTTGTTAATGAATGTCAATGTTGAATTGCATCAGTCTCTATTAAACGATGACAAATGGAAGAATAAGAGCTTAGAATCCCTGCGTCACCGAAAGAACACACACTCTCGCTCCATCCCTCCACCCTCCTACCTCTCCCTCCCTCCCTCACACCTACTTCACCCTCCCGCCCTTGGTCCCGCCTACCTCTCCCTGCCTTCCTCCCTCACTCCTTACACCTACCTCTCCCTCCCTCCCTCCCTTACTCCTAGGATAGATATAATTACTACAAATACAAATGTTAAACACACCTCCATGAGTTGTAATGGACTGCAACAGTATATGCACTGCCAATTTGTGTGTCCCCCATCACCACCAGTACTCCCATCCATCTTTCCCTCCCTCTGTACACCCTTCTCTACCTCCATGGGGTTATCTGAGTCTGGGACAGTGTGTAGGCGTCTCAAATGGTACCCTATTCCCTATATAGTGCACTACTTCTGACTAGAACCCATGGTGCTCTGGTCAAAAGTAGTGTACTATTAAGGGAATAGGGTGCCTTTGGGATACAGGCAGTTTGGAGGCCCTGACCCTGTGTGCGCTGCCAATTAGTGGGCCCCACCTGTCGCCGCGGGTTAGTGGCGCAGGCATCTGCTGGGTGTGAAATTGCCCATCTCAATTTCGTCCCTGAACTCTGCATGCCCCCCCATCCAACCATCCAACCGTGCCCCTACCATCAGCAGGATCTCTAGCCTGCCCTGGATTGGCCCTGACCTTTACCACACGACCATACACTGGGAGGGGAGGAAAGGCATGCTGCAGATAGCCTACTGCAGATAGCCTACTGCAGATAGCCTACTGCTGGTGTATATGGTGCACTTGGTCATATCATTAGTGCAAACCAGTGCAAAACATTTTGCAATGAAAACAAGTGTATTTTCTATTGGACAAGTTCAGGTAGTCCCTCCCCATTTTAGTCAGTTTTATTCCTTTTGGTTTCTAGTGAATACAACCCTGGAGTGTGTAGAGCACTGGAGAACATGGAAAACACTGGCGTTGACTGAAAGGCATCTCAACCTCGCAGGTCGAACCAAATCACTATAATAACGACTGGTCTAATCTAGTATTTGTACTTGTCAGTTACGTAATTACGAGGTACTTTGTTCATGGTCAAATCATGGCCTCTGTAATCATTGGATCATTTTCCACGATTTAAATGCATGTGCACAGCGCAGACTTTGACAGATTAACTTTATGTGATAGGATAGGATAACAAGGCAACAGTAAACATGTCGTTCCCCACGAATGATGCAGGACCCCCCCTTGGGCTAATTGAGATATCGCGTGTGACTAACAGTTAATTACTATAGCTCCCGCCTTGTGCCAATCAGTGTAATTTTGTAAATGCCGAATCTCTATGGCAAGACGCATCATTCACCCAAGTTTCGTCAAAATCGGGCCAGTGCCGTCTGCGATATTGTGTGTGACGAACGTACATACGGAGACAGATCCACAGTCCTCTCCCCAATTTCATCGTGGGGGACAATTATGAAACGTGACCTAACGGTTTACATGTTCAGCGATTGGAACCGTTGTAAATCATTCCCTGACGGATACATTGTGTGTGTGTCCCAAATAGCACCCTATTCCTTAAATATAGTGCACTACTTCAGATCAGTCCTATGGGTCGTGGTCAAAGGGAATAGGGTGCCATTTGGGACGCAGACATTGCGTGGTATGGTTGTTTGCAAGTCAAGGGAGTTTTCAAGGTAAGATTTAGTGGGCAAGAAAGAAAACACCAGCTCATTACACGGTGCTATTTTGGTGGCCCCCACATCTCTGGTGCACTGCAGACACACACGATAAATTAGGTAGACTCCACATTAACAGCGCGTTGGGTGCCCAACACTGCAACCCACGGTCAGTATGATAACAGAAAGGTGGGGTGTATTCATTAGCTCTGCAACGTAAAACATTATTATTGGACAAATTCGGGTAGGTCCCACCACGTTTGCTTTCGTTTGATTAATTTACATTTACATTTTAGTCATTTAGCAGACGCTCTTATCCAGAGCGACTTACAGTTAGTGAGAGCATACATTTTTCATACAGGCCCCCCGTGGGAATCGAACCCACAACCCTGGCGTTGCAAGCGCCATGCTCTACCAACTGAGCTACAGGAGGCTAGGAATTGCATTCCAATGAGTTTAAATGTATAGTTAAGTTCAGCCTACAGGCAGTACAGACCTTTGAATTCTATTTTTTTTAAAAGGTCCAACAGCCATTTTTATCTCATTATCAGAATCCTTTCTGGGTAACAATTAAGTACCTTACTGTGAATGTTTTCAATTAAAATGGTCAAAAAGAAACAGAAATACTGTAGCATCTTAGCAAAGAGCAATTTCTCAAGAAACACATTTGCTAGGACTGTCTGGGAGTGGTCTGACTGGGGAGAGGAAATCTGAAAACTAGCCGTTATTAGCAGAGAGGTTTGGAACTCTTTCTAATTGACTAACTAATTTACCACTTGGTAATGTCACCAGGCAGGCCAAAACTCCATCCGACCAAAACAGGCTGAAATTTCAGGTGGTCATTTCAAACAGCTCTTACATTAAAAGGGCATTATCATAATTTTCACAGTATTATTCCGAACTCATAGTGTGGAAATACAGTATATAAAACACAGGAAAATCACTTTTTTTGACTGCACCCCCCGACATTCCCAGAAGAGTGAAAGAGGAAATAATTTTGTCTCTTATCTATACAGACAAGTCAGACAAGTCATTCACTCGGCTAGTGATAAGTAATCTATTTAGGTCTCTTCCCTGTCTTTATCATATCAGGCTGTCTGACAGCACAGCTTTAGTCTGCATTCCAAATAGCTGGGTTTCTCAACTCCACTATATGTACAGTGCCTTCAGAAAGCATTTACACCCCTGGACTTTTTATACATTTTGTTAGGTTACAAGGTGGGATTAAAATGGAATTATTTGTAATTCTTTGTCAACGATCTACACAAAATACTATGTAATGTCAAAGTGGAAGAAACATTTCTGAAATATGTCAAAAATATATGAAAACGTTAGCTTTCATAATACATGTTACAATCACCTTTGGCAGTGATTACAGCTGTGAGTCTTTCTGGGTAAGTCTCTAAGAACTTTGCACACCTGGATTGTACAATGTTTGCAAAATTCTTTATTCTTCAAGCTCTGTTAAGTTGGTTGTTGATCATTGCTAGACAGCCATTTTCAAGTCTTGCCATACAGCGCATTCGGAAAGTATTCAGACCCCTTGACTTTTTTCAGATTTTGTGACATTACAGCCTTATTCTCAAATGGATTAAATTATTTTTTCCCCCCTCAATATACACACAATACCCCATAATGACAAAGTGAAAACAGGTTTATATTCAAATGTATAAAAATAAATACATTCAGAAATACCTTATTTACATAAGTATTCAGACCCTTTGCTATGAGACTCGAAATTGAGCATAGGTGCATCCTGTTTCCATTGCTCATCCTTGAGATGTTTCTACAACTTCATTGGAGTTCACCTGTGGTAAATTCAATTGATTGGACATGATTTGGAAAGGCACACACCTGTCTATATAAGGTCCCACAGTTGACAGCGCACGTCAGAGCATAAACCAAGCCATGAGGTCAAAGGAATTGTCCGAGGCGCTCCGAGACAGGATTTATATGTCGAGGCACAGATCGGGGGAAGGGTACCAAAACATTTCTGCAGCATTGAAGGTCCCCAAGAACACAGTGGCCTCCATCATTCTTAAATGGAAGAAGTTTGGAACCACCAAGACTCTTCCTAGAGCTGGCTACCCGGCCAAACTAAGCAAATCGGGGGAGAAGGGCCTTGGTCAGGGAGGTGACCAAGAACACTATGGTCACTCTGACAGAGTTCCAGAGTTCCTCTGTGGAGATGGGAGAACCTTCCAGAAGGACAACCATCTCTGCAGCACTCCACCAATCAGGCCTTTATGGTAGTGGCCAGGTGGAAGCCACTCCTCTGTAAAAAAGCACATGACAGCCCGCTTGGAGTTTGCCAAAAGGCACCTAAAAGGACTCAGACCATAAGAAACAAGATTCTCTGGTCTGATGAAACCAAGATTGAACTCTTTGGCCTGAATGCCAAGCGTCATGCCTGGAGGAAACCTGGCACCATCCCTATGGTGAAGCATGGTGGTGGCAACATCATGCTTTGGGGATGTTTTTCAGCGGCAGGGACTGGGAGACTAGTCAGGATAAAGGTAAAGTTTAACGGAGAAAACTACAGAGAGATCCTTAATGAAAACCTGCTCCAAAGCGCTCAGGACCTCAGCCTGGGGCGAAGGTTCACCTTCCAACAGGACAACGCCCGTAAGCACACAGCCAAGACAACGCAGGAGTGGCTTCGGGACAAGTCTCTGAATGTCCTTGAGTGGCCCAGCCAGAGCCAGGACTTGAACCTGATCTAACATCTCTGGAGAGACCTGAAAATAGCTGTGCAGCGACGCTCCCCATCCAACCTGACAGAGCATGAGAGGATCTGCAGAGAAGAATGATCTGTTTCTTTATTTGCAAACATTTCTAAAAACCTGTTTTTGCTTTGTCATTATGGGATATTGTGTGTAGACTGATGAGAAAAAAAAACAATTTAATCC
Source organism: Coregonus lavaretus (assembly GCF_964263955.1). NCBI lineage: Eukaryota > Metazoa > Chordata > Actinopteri > Salmoniformes > Salmonidae > Coregonus > Coregonus lavaretus. Next base: position 15,941,167 of record NC_140025.1, on the reverse strand, counting down.
ATTTTAGAATAAGGCTGTAACGTAACAAAAGGTTGAAAAAGTCAAGGGGTCTGAATACACTAGATTTCCAAGCCGATTTAAGTCAAAATGTAACTAGGCCACTCAGGAACATTCAATGTCGTCTTGGTAAGCAACTCCACTGTATATTTGGCCTTGTGTTTTAGGTTACTGTCCTACTGAAAGGTGAATTTGTTTACCAGTGTCTGTTGGAAAGCAGACTGAACCAGGACTTCCTCTCGGATTTTGCCTGTGCTTAGCTCTATTTGGTTTCTTTTTATCCTAAAAAACATCCTAGTCCTTGTTGATGACAAGCATACCCATAACATTATGAAGCCACCAACATGCCTGAAAATATGAAGTGGTACTCAGTGATGTGTGTTGGATTTGCCCCAAACATAACGCTTTGTATTCAGGACAAAGTGAAATTCTTTGCCACATTTTCTGCAGTTTTACTTTAGTGCCTTATTGCAAACAGGATGCATGTTTTGGAATATTTTTATTCTGTACAGGCCTCATGCAACTTATTACATGACTTGTTAAGCAAATGTTTACTCCTGAACTTATTTAGGCTTGCCATAACAAAGGGGTTAAAAACGACAGTGCAGATCTAGCGGCCACTATTGGCTGCCTAGGCTAGCTGCGTCCCAAATGGCACCCTATTCCCTATATAGTGCACTACTTCTGACCTGCGCCCTATGGTAGTAGTTCACTATAAAGGGAGTAGGGTGCCAATTGGGATGCCCCACAGTCACAGAAGCCAGCTGAGCCAAGCGTCACACTAGCCCCAGTCCCCGCTACACCAGCCCCTGCATGGCCCTAAAGGTTACCAGTCAAATTAGTTGGTGGGGATTGTGTCTAAGATGTTATTTTATTTTTTTAAGGCCAATTAAAAGGATGCCTGTGGCTCATTAAAGGGACTCCATCCTCTCTGAAGACAGCTGTGGCTGCCTGTCTCCTAGCTGCTCCTAGAGTGGTTACATTCTGTATCACCAGATCCCAAGGCTCGTTTACCACTATGTGCTACACTCACAACACACAACGAGGAAAACAAAGTACCTAGGTGGAGTATAGGCGAACAGTTGTTATGTCATTGTCAAGTGGGTCATTGTACCAATCGAGTAATTTAGTCCCCCCCCCAATTTTTATATATATATATATATATATATATATATATATATATATATATATATATATATATATATATATATATATATATATATATATATATACACTGCTCAAAAAAATAAAGGGAACACTAACATTACACATCCTAGATCTGAATGAATGAAATAATCTTATTAAATACTTTTTCTTTACATAGTTGAATGTGCTGACAACAAAATCACACAACAATTATCAATGGAAATCAAATTTATCAACCAATGGAGGTCTGGATTTGGAGTCACCCTCAAAATTAAAGTGGAAAACCACACTACAGGCTGATCCAACTTTGATGTAATGTCCTTAAAACAAGTCAAAATGAGGCTCAGTAGTGTGTGTGGCCTCCAAGTGCCTGTATGACCTCCCTACAACGCCTGGGCATGCTCCTGATGAGGTGGCGGATGGTCTCCTGAGGGATCTCCTCCCAGACCTGGACTAAAGCATCCGCCAACTCCTGGACAGTCTGTGGTGCAACGTGGCGTTGGTGGATGGAGCGAGACATGATGTCCCAGATGTGCTCAATTGGATTCAGGTCTGGGGAACGGGCGGGCCAGTCCATAGCATCAATGCCTTCCTCTTGCAGGAACTGCTGACACACTCCAGCCACATGAGGTCTAGCATTGTCTTGCATTAGGAGGAACCCAGGGCCAACCGCACCAGCATATGGTCTCACAAGGGGTCTGAGGATCTCATCTCGGTACCTAATGGCAGTCAGTCTACCTCTGGCGAGCACATGGAGGGCTGTGCGGCCCCCCAAAGAAATGCCACCCCACACCATGACTGACCCACCGCCAAACCGGTCATGCTGGAGGATGTTGCAGGCAGCAGAACGTTCTCCACGGCGTCTCCAGACTCTGTCAAGTCTGTCACATGTGCTCAGTGTGAACCTGCTTTCATCTGTGAAGAGCACAGGGCGCCAGAGGCGAATTTGCCAATCTTGGTATTCTCTGGCAAATGCCAAACGTCCTGTACGGTGTTGGGCTGTAAGCACAACCCCCACCTGTGGACGTCGGGCCCTCATACCACCCTCATGGAATCTGTTTCTGACTGTTTGAGCAGACACATGCACATTTTTGGCCTGCTGGAGGTAATTTTGCAGGGCTCTGGCAGTGTTCCTCCTGCTCCTCCTTGCACAAAGGCAGAGGTAGCAGTCCTGCTGCTGAGTTGTTGCCCTCCTACGGCCTCCTCCACGTCTCCTGATGTACTGGCCTGTCTCCTGGTAGCGCCTCCATGCTCTGGACACTACGCTGACAGACACAGCAAACCTTCTTGTCACAGCTCGTATTGATGTGCCATCCTGGATGAGCTGCACTACCTGAGCCACTTGTGTGGGTTGTAGACTCCGTTTCATGCTACCACTAGAGTGAAAGCACCGCCAGCATTCAAAAGTGACCAAAAATCAGCCAGGAAGCATAGGAACTGAGAAGTGGTCTGTGGTCACCACCTGCAAAACCAGTCCTTTATTGGGGGTGTCTTGCTAATTGCCTATAATTTCCACCTGTTGTCTATTCCATTTGCACAACAGCATGTGAAATGTATTGTCAATCAGTGTTGCTTCCTAAGTTGACAGTTTGATTTCACAGAAGTGTGATTGACTTGGAGTTACATTGTGTTTTTTAAGTGTTCCCTTTATTTTTTTGAGCAGTGTGGAGAACAAGTATTTGATAACCTGAAAAATCGGCAGTGTTTCTTACTTACAAAGCATGTAGAAGTCTGTAATTTTTATCATAGGTACACTTCAACTGTGAGAGACGGAATCTAAAACAAAAATCCAGAAAATCACATTGTATGATTTTTAAGATATTAATTTGCATTTTTAGATTCCGTCTCTCACAGTTGAAGTGTACCTATGATAAAAATTACAGACCTCTACATGCTTTGTAAGTAGGAAAACCTGAAAAATCGGCAGTGTATCAAATACTTGTTCTCCCCACTGTACATACACAATATTTATTTAGCAAAATGTAAAGTTGTGTAATAAAAAGCACATGTTCAACTTCATAACAAATATGTTTCCCCATCTCAAGAGGTTAAATAAATAAATAAATAAAATACTATAAAAGTGACAGGGTTGAGTGGAACTGGGTTGACAATTTCATCTTAAAATCAGCCTTGTGACAGGGGGGATGGAAGCTTGTTGTGTGCAATATCAAGGGGAAATGGAATGCAAGCCTAAAGATGCACTCTCTAAATGTTTGTATCATTTCAGCCAGTGGTTTTGAAAGTGGTGCTTACAAGCCAAGTGGTCCCCGTATTTTGTGTACTAAAAAAATCTGATCAACGTTTATTGGTCACGTACACAGATGATCTCGCAGGTGCAGCGAAAAGCTTGTTCTAACTTTAACAGCGCAGTAATACCTAGTGAATACGTTTTTTAAATAAAAATACAATACATACAGATATTTCCTTCTTTTTTTAAAGAAATATCAGAATGAGCAATGTACAGTATGGAAACATTATTAAAGTCACCCGTGTTCAAGGACTTTATATACATAAGGCAGCAGTCTCTAAGGTGCAGAGTAAAGTACCAGGTGGTAACCGGCTAGAACAGTGACTAAGGTTAAGGGCAGGGTACTGGGTGGAGGCCGGCGAGTGGTGACTGTTTAACAGTCTGATGGGCCTGGAGATAGAAGCCGTTTCTCAGTCTCAGCTTTGATACACCTGTACCATCTCCGCCTTCTAGATGGTGGCGGGGTGAACAAGCTGTGGCTCAGGTCCTTGATGATCTATGTCAAATTCTGTACTAGGTCATCCATTTCGTATGATGTTATGTCCTGCAAAATTATATACATTTTTTGTTGGAATTCGTTTGATATGTTACGAATCCAATTCGTACTATATAGCTATGTTTCCATCCATTTGGCGACAGATTTGCATGCGAATATTCTAAAATCCTCAAATAAAATATGCTATTTTTCCCACCAGTGGTCTGTTTCAACCAAACCGACATCAGTGAGTGATGACATTTCAACTCTACAGATAGTTTTGTCACAAAAACTAAATTGCAAATGTGCCTACTCAGGTCTTGACATGTGTACTCTAGCACAGTGGTTCCCAAACTGTGGGGCACGCCCCCTATATATACACACACACACAGTGCCTTCGGAAAGTATTCAGACCCCTTGACTTTTTCCACATTGTTACGTTACAGCCTTATTCTAAAATTGATTAAGTTGTTTTTTTCCCCATCAACCTACACACAATACCCCATAATGACAAAGCAAAAACTGTAGTTTTTTTGCTAATTTATCATTTTAAAAAAACAAAGAAACTGTAATAGCACATTTACATAAGTATTCAAACCCTTTACTCAGAGAAGCACCTTTGCCAGTGATTACAGCATTGAGTCTTCTTGGGTATGACGCTACAAGCTTGGTACATCTGTATTTGGGGAGTTTCTCCCATTCTTCTCTGCAGATCCTCTCAAGCTCTGTGAGGTTGGAGGGGGTGCGTTCCTGCACAGCTATTTTCAGGTCTCTCCAGAGATTTTCGACCGTGTTCAAGTCCGGGCCCTGGCTGGGCCACTCAAGGACATTCAGAGACTTGTCCCGAAGCCACTCCTGCGTTGTCTTGGCTGTGTGCTTAGGGTCGTTGTCCTGTTGGAAGTTGAACCTTAACCCCAGTCTGAGGTCATGAGCGCTCTGGAGCAGGTTTTCATCAAGGATCTCTGTACTTTAATCCATACTAGTCTCCCAGTCCCTGCCGCTGAAAAACATCCCCACAGCATGATGCTGCCACCACCATGCTTCACTATAGGGATGGTGCCAGGTTTCTTTCAGACGTGACGCTTGGCATTCAGGCCAAAGAGTTCAATCTTGGTTTCATCAGACCAGAGAATCTTGCTTCTCATAGTCAGAGTCTGTAGGTGCCTTTTGGCAAACTCCAAGCGGGCTGTCATGTGCCTTTTACTGAGGAGTGGCTTCCGTCTGGCCACTCTACCATAAAGCAATGGTTGGTGGAGTGCTGCAGAGATGGTTGTCCTTCTGGAGCTCTGTCAGAGTGACCATCGGGTTCTTGGTCACCTCCCCGATTGCTCAGTTTGGCCGGGCGGCCAGCTCTAGGAAGAGTGGTGATTCCAAACTTCTTCCATTTAAGAATGATGGGGGCCACTGTGTTCTTGGGGACCTTCAATGCTGCAGAAATGTTTTGGTACCCTTCCCCAGATCTGTGCCTCGACACAAGAAAATTCCTTCGACCTCATGGCTTGGTTTTTGCTCTGACATGCACTGTATCTTTCCAAATCATGTCCAATCAATTGAATTTATCACAGGTGGACTCCAATTTCTTTACTTTTTAACCTTTATTTAACTAGGCAAGTCAGTTAAGAACAAATTCTTTTTTACAATGGACGGCCTAGCTAGGCCAAACCCGGATGACGCTGGGCCAATTGTGCGCCGCCCTATGGGACTCCCAATCACGGCCGGATTGTGATACAGCCTGGAATCGAACCAGGGTCTGTAGTGACGCCTCTAGCACTGAGATGCAGTCGGGAGCCCTGTTGTAGAAACATCTCAAGGATCAATGGAAACAGGATGCATCTGAGATCAATTTTGAGTCTCATTGCAAAGGGTCTGAATACTTATGTAAATAATGTTTTTTTTTGTAATACATTTGCAGAAATTTCGAAAAACCTGTTCTCGCTTTGTCATCATGGCGTATTGTGTGTAGATTGATGAGGAAAACATTTTTCTTTAATCCATTTTAGAATAAGGCTGTAACGTAACAAAGTGGAAAAAGTCAAGGGGTCTGAATACTTTCCGAATGCACTAAGTCAAAACTGTAACTCAGCAACTCAGGTCTTCTTGATAAGCAACTCCAGTTGGCTTTGTGTTTTAGGTTATTGGCTTTGTGTTTTAGGTTATTGTGCAGCTGAAAGGGGAATTAATCTCCCAGTATCTGGTGGAAAGCAGACAGAACCAGGTTTTCCTATAGGACTTTGCCTGTGCTGAGCTCCATTCAGTTTATTTTTTATCCTGAAAAACTCCCCAGTCCTTAATGATTACAAGCATAACCATAACATGATGCAGCCACCGCTATGCTTGAAAATATGGAGAGTGGTACTCAGTAATCTGTTGTATTGGATTTGCCCCAGACACTTTGTATTCAGGACAAAAAGCTCATTGTTTTGCCACATATTCTGCAGTATTACTTTAGTGCCTTGATGCACACAGGATGCATGTTTTGGAATATTTGTATTCTGTACAGGCTTACTTCTTTTCACTCTGTCAATTTAGTTAGTATTGTGGAGTAACTACAGTAACTGTTGTTGATCGATCCTCAGTTTTCTCCTATCACAGCCATTAAACTCTGTAACTGTTTTAAAGTCACCATTCCTTCCTCTCCGGCAACTGAGTTAGGAAGGATGCCTGTATTTTTGTAGTGACTGGGTGTATTGATACAACAGCCAAAGTGTAATTAATGACTTCACCATGCTCAAAGAGATATTCAATGTCTGCTTTTTATTTCCCCCCATTTAACAATAGGTGCCCTTCTTTACAAGGCATTGTAAACCTCCCTGGTCTTTGTGGTTGAATCTGTGTTTGAAATTCACTGCTCGACTGAGGGACCTTACAGTTAATTGTATGTGTGGGGTACAGAGATGAGGTAGTCATTCAAAAATAAAATAAATCATGTTAAACACCATTATTGCACACAGAGTGAGTCCATGCAACTATTAAGCAAATGTTTTACTCCTTTACTTATTTAGGCTTGCCATAACAAAGGGGTGGAATACTTATTGACTCAAGACATTTCAGTTTTTAATTAATTTGTAAAAATTTCTAAAAAACATAATTCCACTTTGACATTGTGGGGTATTGTGTGTAGGCCAGCGACAAAAATGTAAATTTAATCAATTTTTAATTCAGGCTGTCACACAACAAAGTGTGGAAAAAGTCAAGGGGTGTGAATACTTTCTGAAGGCACTGTATGTCATAGAAGACTTCCAATCTTACATTGAAACAATTGAGTCTAGTCATAGGCAGTTGATTGAAGCACAACCATTATTTACATAATGAGAGAGAAGAGCCCTAATCCATGTCTGTGCCAAAAATTGTCACTGTGGACGTGTCTAGGGGTGTAACAGTACACGTATTCGTGCCAAATCATTCGGTACGGGGACCTCGGTTCGGTGCGCACTGTGAACCCGAATTAATACATTTTAAAAATATATACAAAATAAAAAACACTAGGCCTATAGGCTATGCCTACGGTGCGTTGTATGCCTCGAGTAAATCTGAGCTGAAAAAACATTTCAGGCTATTCCATTAAAACAACTACAGACTATGCATACGTTGTAATTAAAATTCTAATCTTAATTGCCACATTTCAAACTGTCTTTTTTTAAGCGCAGCTGGGAACTAGTTCTGTATGATGGCGAGTGGTTGGGTCGATAAACCAGGAGGATTCCATCAATGTTTCAATCTCCAGTTTGGGAACATTTTGGTTTCCCAGTAGATTACAACGGCGATGGACAAAGAGAGTATATCGCCACTGCTGAACGAGAATAGCTTACGCAGCTGCCAACACCTCAAACATGTTAACACATTTACACTGAATTCACCCAAGTATTCCTACCACCGGAGCAAGAGGGAAACACAAAAAAAACACCACAACTTCGTCTCACCACTGCATTCAAGCAGTGGATTCTGACAGAGACAAAGAAGCTCTAAGAGTGATAGGTATGTTTATAGCCGCGGATATGCGCCCATTCTCGGCGGTTGAGAAGAATAGGGGATTTCAGCACCTTGTAAAAGTGCTCAAGCCATGTTACGAACTTTTCCCTCTCGCACCCATTTCAGCAAACAGGTAGTAGCATACCCACCTCTATAAGGAGTGGGAAATGAGAAGTACTGTGCTACAGACACGACCCTTTTATGAGTCACAAGAACGCATATTTACATATTTTATTTTAGTGTTGTTGAGTAATTGTGTTGGTATTCCTGATGGTGCTCCCATCAGGCATTATATGACTCATGATCATATATGGAATCAGGAATACCAACACTTTGTATTTTCTTAAATAAACAACAATTAACTACAGTAACTGTTGGTATTTCATTTTCCCGCTGTACTGAAACCAAATCATAACCCCAAAACCAAAACTGCAATATGTACCGAACCGTGGGTTTGGTAAACTGTTATACCCCTAGACGTGTCAGTAACAGGCGACACTCAAGAACAACAGGCTATTCACTCACAGCCACTGTGACACAATCACATGACTCTGGAATTTATGTTTTCATAGACAGATACCTTCTGTCCTTCGTTGCTGTCCGCAATCCCCTCCTCCTCCTTCACGGTCATGGTTCCCTTGGTTAGCATCTTGGACAGTAGTTTAACTGTTGTCAGGTTAGTTCAAAGCAAACCAGTAGCCTCTCTCACAAAGCGTGAGAGGAGTAAGTGAGCCAACTTCGGCAAATTCTAAATTCAACACCGGATAACCGTTGTCAAGAAGGTGGCTCACCTTTTAGCCAGGTAAATTGCTATGGCAACACATCCTTCAGCTCTAACCTACTCTGGGGCAGGCTCACTCCAATTTATCCTGAATTTGTGTCTGTTAGCGCAAAGCAAACCTGGTTTTAAAACCCAAATTATTGTAAGGGACCGTTTTGCCTACAGTAATGATAACATATTGTGCCAGACACACAAAGTGCGTATGTGACACAGAAATTCTGTCCATCGGGAAGGAAAAGTACCTGAAAGGACGCATGCAATCCACGAGACGGTACGAAATGCTGAGAGCAGCAAGACAAAGTCACGACGGCATGGTGAACATAAACGATGCCTGTGACAGAATTCATTTCTCTTGCACTTCTTGTTAATGCAAAGCACACAGAGGAGGGAGAATGCAAAGCCTGCTGTTCATCCTGCCTCTGTAGGTGAATCGTGCCAGCGTTTATCTGGGCTCTGCTGCCAGTGCCTGACTGGCCTCTGTCTCAATGCCCATCCCCGTGTGCCCTCTTGGTCGGGTGACTAACCTCTCTCCGAGGTTACGCCTTTGAATGGATCCCTTCAGATCTCCCCGTGTCATGCCTCGCGCTACAGACAGGCCAGATAACCTTGTCACAGATGGGGTTGAGGAGGAGGATACAGGCAGGCAGACGCTCCAGATATAATGGGATGAGATTCATTCCGCTTGTCACGGGACGTCTTATTTGGGAGAGAAAGCCGGGTCAGGAGGAGCATCCGTTGTTCCAATTTGTTCCGTGCGTGGGAGAGAGCTCGGACTCTGACATTGGCCTGGTGGTGATGTCTCAACTGGCTCCCGAGGCACAGAAGGATATGCCTCGGAGGGACAGGTCAGCAGAACAGGGCTCCCCAGATAACCACCAGAATAACACTGAGCTTACAACGAGGGTTAGGAGGACACACCATTTCAACATAGATCATAGCCTTGCAGTTAGTTCCTTCATATCTGACTCAATAGCACTGTTCACATCTCAGTATCTGTTTTACACTTCGTAGTGAGTTTTAAAGAACAATAGCACCGCATTTAAATGTCAGTGACAAATCAAACATTTCAATGCAAACATTTCAATGCAGTTTGCATCTTGACAGCAAAACGTAGGCCAACACCCGGAGAACGGACGTCAGGTCCTTACGCGGCGCGATTACAAATCGATCCCAATTGGAGTCAGCTGTTAAACCATTAAGCTGTTGCAGGGTTTGACGGAGCCGGACAGCTGTAATAGACCACCAGTCAATTGGCCAATTGCTCTGCAATAACTCACAGTGGCTTTACAAATAACAAGGGGGTTGCCAAGAAAACAGCTGATGGCCCCATAAATACAATGCCAGTTTCAACGGCGAGTTGCCACTAAATGACGTAGAGCTGCCAAGACTCATGTAGTTATAGAGTGGTTATTGGGTTTGGTTCTGAACTGAAGTGGGCAGAATTCCACACATGCCAAGATGGAGGTGATCATTACAGATGATGACATTCACGATTTGCAAATGAAACGTATAGTATATTTGCCTTAAATATTGCTGGACAGAGATGTTGTATAATGTAGAACGCACATTGACCGTAACTCACACTCTTATAGGGTCAGTGACGGTGGGAACAGCACCAGAAAAATAGCAGACCCCCAGTGAGTTGCCAGTATTGGTATCATTTAAAAAGCGCAACTCACTCTTATGTGTGAAACTCGATCCGCTGCCTTTGACCCAAAGCATGACCTTGAAGACTGTGTTTAAACACTGCATAACCTTCTGTTGGTGTCCCTTTAAAATTGCTGCAATAGCTCACACTTTCACCTAAAAAGCTAAGGCATTGTGACGTATGACTATTGTTCGGCAAGATACCTGCTCCAGTTTCTCTGGTCATTCATCATTGTCACTGGGTAGGTTTATCGCAGCTACTGCTGCCACTGTCTTAAAAATAAGGTAGCCTGCACTCCACCATCCCCACTGCAGTAGTTCGCTGTGTAATGTTTTGTAAGGGGACCCGCTTTTAATACAAGGTTCTTATCAGGTTTTTGTCAGGTTCTTTCGGCTTGAAAGTTCTCAGATTTTTTTATATTTAATTTTAATTGATTCACTGTTGAATTATTGGATTACGTGGCAGCATGACTGCAGTATTGGCCTAGGTCTTTTCAATGTCTAAAACAAAATGTTTACATAGTGCAGAAAAAAAATCAGGATAATTAAATATAAAACATAAATCCTTGAATGCGCCAGGTAACACTTTATCTGGATAGTCCCAAGTAGATGGTTTGTAGATGTTCAATAAGTGTCAACAACATTTCAACTAACTATCCACTAAACCTAACCCTTATCCTAAACGTAACCCTTACCCTAGCCCTAACCCTTATTCGAAACCAAACCCTAACTCTTTCGTAACCGTCGCAAGCATTTGCTTATCAACAGATAGTCATACGATCAACACACTATCTGTAGATCATCTATATGTGACTATCCAAATAAAGTGTGACCATGCACAATGCAATCCTATTGCTATTACACCAACTGCTTGCATAAGCTAAATAAAGAAAAACATTCACCTTATTCAACATGTTGTTTTATGTGTAACAGCTGACACGTTCTAGAAATAGAACCATCGGACACCTCTACACCGATCAGATGTTGGTCACTAGTATAAAGGATGGACGTGGAATGGTAACAGAGCTACATGTATAAAAAACCCACCCACAACTGGTGGCAGAGATCACGACAGAAGACCTCAGACAAGCTTGACCTATAGAGCAAAGGTCAGACTCTGGCATTGCGTGGAGAACTGACACACTCTCTAATTTGAGCGCCTCCCCTGATGTCTACCATCTGAACGGCAAAATGTTGAAATCAGGTGTACTTACGTGATACTGTGGTATGGATGATCTATAGGGCATGTAGTTTACACATCTACCTGCTCCAGATTGAGTCACCTCATATTACAAAATTGTTACATAATATGGCCAAACTAATTTGCATCAACTGAATTGAGTGCATTCAGAAAGTATTCAGACCACTTGACTTTCTCCACATTTTGTTACGTTACAGCCTTATTCTAAAATGGATTAAATGCAGAGAAGAATGGGAGAACCTCCCCAAATACAGGTGTGCCAAGCTTGTAGCGTCATACCCAAGAAGACTCAAGGCTGTAATCACTGCCAAAGGTGCTTCAACAAAGTACTGAGTAAAGGGTCTGAATACTTATGTAAATGTGATCCGTTATTTATTTTTAATACACTTGCAAAAATGTCTAAAAACCTGTTTTTGCTTTGTCATTATGGGGTATTGTGTGTAGATTGATGAGAAAAAAAAAACACTTTAATCAATTTTAGAATAAGGCTGTAAGGTAAAATGTGGAAAAAGTCAAGGGGTCTGAATACTTTCCGAATGCACTGTATAAGCTACCTTCACTGGCTCTGAGCCATCTTCAACAGGCTCTTTTAAACTTACTATAACTAGGTAGTTGTTTACCAATGATTAGACCTATTCAAACCAGGATAAGCAAAGCCATTATGAAATAAATACCTGTTTGTAGGGAACTTAAGGGGTCTTCACTATGTAGTGCCCAATTTAAACATAAATCTGTCCCAATTCAATGCGCAAAGGATTTGGAGAGCGATACCACAGAAGCCCTTAGAAGAGGGGTGTCAAACTCAAATCACCGTAAGGGCCATATTGAAAATACACAAAATATATTTTAGAAAATGTTTTGCATACAACTGCGACCCTAACTGGCCCTTCTTTTAATGTCCATAAAAAATGTACATAGGATGTTGTGTATTTTAAAATAAAATTAAACATAAATAATATTTGTCCAGCCTTTGCTGCTATGCTTGCAGAGGTGCATAATATGCTACAACCCTAATCAAAAGGTATTAAAAAACTGCAAATAACAAAAATGTAAGTAGGTTGTTGTAACATTTAAACTTAAAACATGTTTTTCATTTTTCGCACTGCATGGATCACCGGTAGTTGAAAGCAGCTGTATGTCTTGCAGTTGAGTAGCCAGCCTAGGCTACTGCTCAGATGTTGCTGTAATAGGCCTACATCTTTCTCCTCTGCATGGTGTTTTGTTGCAGATTTAGTTTGTTTATTCATTGTCAAGCTTTAAAAACCAAAGCCCGACTGCAACATTTTAGTAGCCTAGGACTGTGGCATGTGTCCATGCACTTTCCCTCCGTTGCGCACTATAAATGGGACACACTTAAGCAGCACAATTTGGGAGTGCATTAGGCTGTACTTTCATAAACGGTTGACTCATCATACTCACGTGTCCTAATTTATACTCACATGTGAATCCTTTATCTAATAACTTTTTGACAACCAATATGACATTTTCTGTAGTACAGCAATGACCCGGTTCCTACAACACGCTTAAAATCAGTCAGTACCATTAAGGAAAACAGTTGGGGATGCTTCTAATGTTTAGTGATGACATGATACAGCACACTGGCTGGCTCATGGGTGGGTGTGTGGGTCTCTGAGAGGAGGTGTGTGTGTGTGGGTCTCTGAGAGGAGGTGTGTGTGTGTGTGTGTGGGTCTCTGAGAGGAGGTGTGTGTGTGTGTGTGGGTCTCTGAGAGGAGGTGTGTGTGTGTGTGTGGGTCTCTGAGAGGAGGTGTGTGTGTGTGTGTGTGTGTGTGGGTCTCTGAGAGGAGGTGTGTGTGTGTGTGTGTGGGTCTCTGAGAGGAGCTGTGTGTGTGTGTGGGTCTCTGAGAGGAGGTGTGTGTGTGTGTGTGTGTGGGTCTCAGAGGAGGTGTGTGTGTGTGGGTCTCAGAGGAGGTGTGTGTGTGGGTCTCTGAGAGGAGGTGTGTGTGTGTGTGTGTCTCTGAGAGGAGGTGTGTGTGTGTGTCTCAGAGGAGGTGTGTGTGTGTGTGTGTGTGTGTCTCAAAGGAGGTGTGTGTGTGTGTGTGTCTCAGAGGAGGTGTGTGTGTGTGTGTCTCAGAGGAGGTGTGTGTGTGTGTGTGTCTCAGAGGAGGTGTGTGTGTGTGGGTCTCTGAGAGGTGTGTGTGTGTGTCTCTGAGAGGAGGTGTGTGTGTGTGTCTCTGAGAGGAGGTGTGTGTGTGTCTCAGAGGAGGTGTTTGTGTGTGTGTGTGTCTCAGAGGAGGTGTGTGTGTGTGGGTCTCTGAGAGGAGGTGTGTGTGTGTGGGTCTCTGAGAGGAGGTGTGTGTGGGTCTCTGAGAGGAGGTGTGTGTGTGTGTGGGTCTAGGAAGAGGAATGTGTGTGACAATGCACTGCCTTTGGCGCACAGCACGGGCCGGATAGAAATGTATCACGGGCCGGATCCGGCCGGCGGGCCTTGTGTTTGACACATGTGCCTTAGAATAAATACTTCCCCTTTATATCTGCTCTGCTACTCTTCAATATGGATAAGCTCCAAGCGTTACAGCCGCCGGCCGAGCTGTGGTTGCTAGCATTCCTTACCTTTAGCGAGTCAAAGCAGGCAATCACCCTTCCATTCTCCACCTGGCAGCTTTTGGGCGGGTGCGCAAATTTGCATTCCTCGTCACTCCGCGAACATGTCCCCCTCTGGAACTGCCGGCACACCTCCAGCGTCAGCCATTTTGTGTCTCGCATCGAAGCAATATTTAAAGCCATAGCAATGCCGGGGGTGGGGTCGAGCTAGCCACTTGTTTTAGGAGAGGCTATACGCTAATGGCTCTTCAGTGTGCTAAAAAAACAACTAAAAGTGTAGCAAAAATAAAATGTGGGTCAGTGAAAGTCGTTTGCCCTTGCGGACTTCAGAGCAGCAGAGTTGGTGGACTTGCAACCCGGCCGTGGTCGCAGCTTGGGAGATGGCGGCTATCAGAGAAGCTGTCAATCAAGAGATGTCGCTCGTCAATCAGTTAGTCCCAGGTGCAGGCCACTGACAGGGCAACAGGGGCATGCTCAGAGGCAGGCTGGACTGACGGACCGTCCAAATGAGGTGGTAGTGGGAGGGAGGGGGGAGAACTGGTGCTATTTCGAGGGCGATGGCACTGCTTGGGAGAGAATATTAAGTGGGTGCAGACGGTGGGTTGGGTATTGACTAAACTTGTCCGAATGAGTCAGTCAGCACTCTGTGTTTTGGCAGAGTGGCTGGCCAGTTCTCCCAACCTCTGCAGTTAAATCTTTCCGCTTGGGTTTCTCTAGCACAACGACGGAGCCTGGTAAAGATGAGATGGTAGGGCAGGGGCTGAGGATGAGCTATCTTCTGTCACAGCAAGGGGGGGGAATGCTGCAGGCTTGGTGGTGGAGGCGCACGCAGGCAGCTTCAAGTAGGGATGTTGTCTGACAAGGCACTTTCTGTCAACGATCTGAGAGAGAGAGAGAGAGAGAGAGAGAGAGAGATTATTTTCAGAGAGAGTAGCTAAACAACTGCCTGAAGCATTAATGCAACAGTCTCAGTTTGTTTTATTTTATGCTAAAACGGTTTATGAAATAAACTGGAAACGTATTGCTGGGGACAGCATTATTTCCCCAAATATCCTTTCAAGAAGAGTGAACAATCAATCAGAAAACTCTAGAAAAAGAAATAAATGGCAATAAATCTACTGTTCACAAGATAACAAAGCTGTGAATGTGCTTAACCAATACAGACCCATAGGCAAAAGTATTCAGGGATTTTTCTGCCATTGTAATACTTGGGCGGGCCGCCTAAGTGTCTTTTTGGGTTGCCTAAGTCCAAACAATGTAAAAATATATATATATTACAAAAAATGGTTTTATTTAATTACTTTTTTTGAATGGAAAAATGCTTTCTGTGTAAACTTAAAATGACTAAAACCAGATATAGAGTAGGCTATGTAGAAAATAGAAAATTCCCAAAACAATGACTTTAGCAATATTATACATTTTGTTATTATGCGCAAGCAAACTAACACAGCATTAGCCATGGCAAAATGCATTGTATTGCAGGAAACTAGCTTTAAAACCGCAAAAAAAAGTGCAGAAAGTACTTAAAAATGGCAACATTTCTATACACCGCCTATATTTTTTTTTTGATTGTGCAGCGCAGACAGGCCGACCACGCTCATTGCCACGCCCCCTGACATGCCCACCACCTAAGCACATTATTGATCTGCAATAACAAGATCCATTATCAGGAATTGCGTTGAGCCCTCCAAATCGGAATCAGCTTAAGCCACAAGAAAATGTTCTCAATTTCATGGCCTATTCTGTCCTGTTCTAACTTTAACCACAGTTGTTAGTGCTCTAGTAGACTTTAACGCCAAAACTGAAGCTTGTGGCCTAGAAATGTAGGGCCTAAGCCAAACATTGAGAAATTGTATAATAATGTTTAGCCTATCATAATAACCAGGAGAATAATATGACTGTCGAAAACACATTGATATACAGGCGTCTGGCGCCCTGTTTTTAGTGGTGTGTGAGTGTGAGAGAGTGTGTGCGCGCCCTTGTTTGTGTGTGTGGCTGGGTAGGAGGAGGCTGGCTTGAAGTATCGTGTAAACCAACAGAGGGCGGTTGCGAGGTTATTCAGCTGCCACTTGGTCTGAGTTCCCGATCATTACTTTGCATCATTGTGCGCCAACTTGCCCGGTGCAGCCCTCACGCGTGTTGAATACAAAGCAGAGCGGAGAATGGCAACGACCCCTGTACAATGAGACAGCAAGAGTGCAGTAAGCCAAGCCAGTGCGGGATAGGTGGGATAAAGCCCCTGGGGTCCACCCACCCTGTCGAGTAATGCCGTGACGAGAGCCGCAAGCTAATAGAAAACGTGCAGCGCAGCAGTATTCCGGGAAGCCATCCAACAGGCAGAGCGAGAGAGACCGAGACAGATGCATGTGCCAGACACGATTACGCCACTGCCCGGGTGCCTAAAGCGCCTCAACACCAACCAGACACTACTGTACCAGTCAAATTAGACAGCAGGTCATTGATGCGGCCAGCAGATTTTCAATTCATAGAGAGAGAATGAGTCTCGCGGCTCTCGCTCTGCATCCGTTTTCAGCCACTGTCCTCCGTCTACTGGGGTTGGGGAGGGGGGGAAAAGGACATATCTTTTAGCAAATAAAGAAAATGACATATCCTTTAGCTTGCTTTTTGAATCCATTACAAACCGACTACCGTGCAGGGAGCCTGTTTCCCTTGGAGCATCTGGAAATATTTTCTGGTGATAACTGGGAGAGGGAAGTGGGGGTGGGGCAGGCGAACAAGGGAGGGAGGGTTGTAAAAACCTGCAGCTGCTGTTTAAAATTCCCTTCACTGTTTCATATCCCACAGATCCCTCCATTCAAAGGCATGGGGCAAAATAAGTACAACACCAGCATAGTGAGCATACTGCACTCCACAATGAACAAGAGACATTGGTCGGACTCCATACAAACAAATAGACCTATGTGCAAATCGTAGTCAAAACTTTATGAGGAAGTAGCCTTGGTGGTCATGAAAGAAAGTGATTCCAGACAGTAAAAGCCATGGCAGTAGCCTACTGTAAGATAGACCCCCCCTCCATCTTTGATCACTTGGCTCCATATCATGGGCAGTTATGTCACATGCAGGTCTGCTTCAATAGAGTATTTTTTTTATCTTCACATTTCCATATCTATGACTACAACCATGCAACAAGCTGCTGGTGACAAGTTAAAGTAGGCCTAACCATTTTCAGCCATGATGCTCCATTTCTGGACCTGGAAACCAACATATAGGCATACTCTATGGGCTTATTTGCAATGTTATAGTCACATTCTCATTAAATAATCTTTAGAAATGAATGGTAAATAATGTAGTGTCATTTTGGAGTCAAAGTCATTGTAAATAAAAATATGTTTCTAAACACTTCTACATTAATGTGGATGCTACCATGATTACGGATAATCCTGAATGAATCATGAATAATGATGAGTGAGAAAGTTAGATTCAAATATCATACCGCCCCAAAAAATGCTAACCTCTGCTGTTATTGTAATGGCGAGATGTTAGCATGTCTTGGGTTATGATATTTGTGTGTCTGTTACTTTCTCATCTAGTTTAGAAACATATTATATTCTTATTTACAATAAAGGTGACTCCAAAATCAGATAATACATTATTTACCATTAATTTCTATTGGGCACAAAATAATCTATAACAACCAAAAAAAACAGCAAATGCACCCAACCAACTTGTAGAGTCACAAGCTTGATGTAGTCATTGCGTGCTATGAATATGGGACCAAATACTAAACTTTTGACTACTTTAATACACAGATGAATTTCTCCCAATACTTTTGGTGCCCTAAAATGGGGAGACTATGTACAAAAAGTGCTGTAATTTCTAAACGTTTCACTCGATATGGATGAAAATTAGGGCTGACCTCATTTAGTCGACAGGCTGTTGGTCGACCGAGAATTTTGAAGTTGAGCAGTTGCAAAAAAAATTATGGCACGTCTTGATTGACGCCTGTCTCAGTGGACTAATCCATTGCGGAGGCTGTCGGGATGGCACACCAGTAGTACATTTACTGTTAATTCCCATAATTTCTAATCTACAATGTTTGTTTGGTTACCGTAATTTATGTTTCTCATTGTCAGAGTGGACACGTTGTTTGCAGAACGCACAACCTAGGCTACACTTGTGAGAAACAAGTTTTGGTTTATTTCATTCCATTCCATTTACGGGTTGTCAATTAATTCATTGTGTTTTGTTTGGAGCGCTTACGTCAATGTTGAGTAAGGACACGCACCTGATTACGCATAGAATTAGGCCTAGGCTACCTGGCCTGCGCGCAAATGTAGGCTTATAAATGTGCCCATTTGGGGATCTGATAGTATTTCTGATTGTCTTAACTCAACACCACTAATGAGCTGTGGAGCTTCTCAAAGTAATTTTTTCTTCACCTCAAAACAGCAAGTAAACAAAAGTCGGTTTTTACATCCTTGAGAATGCCAATAATTCCTCAATGTAGTCTACTTGAAAAGTCTTTCCAGCTTCCAAATTCATCTCTCCCTTTCCATAACCACTCAGTGTGCCTACAGCTGTGTCTGTCCCGAGCTCACTGGTGCGGGAAACTCTGAGGGTCCAGAATATTTTATACAATGATGCAAGTTTGTTAGCTTGACATAGGGCTGGACCAAGTTGATAGTTGATATGTTTCAAGTTCCATGCATAGCCAATGTAAATTACTTTTATCAGGATATTTTCTACCTGCAGGCTAATGTTTTTATTTGTTGGCTTTATGTAGGCTATTTCTACATAGTTGGCAATGGCAATAGAAGTTACTTTTAGATTTTGATAGAATTTGTATTAATCACATGACAATGATCGAGATACGAAGACTATTATAAAATAAATGAAACTTCTCCACGAAAATGTGCATAAGAAAATCATCACTGGCACACAGATCGGTAGAAATTGTAAGATAAATAGGTACTATAAAAAGGTTGCCGACACCTGGTGTAGCCTATTACCGGCAACTTCGAGAGTGTAATGGCAGAACAGTTTTTTTTCTTCTTCTGGTTAGGCTATCTTGATCTCTGGCTCTCTCAAGTCATTTGTGTGTCTTCATTATTTAATCACAGTGTGCTTAAAGCATCAGACAAGCTCAGTAGACTAGATATAGTTGATTTTATTAAAACACATAGGGTGTGTCTACATATGGAAAAATACACGTTTTAAAATTTCGAACAGTCGATTAATCGAAAGAACAGACAACTCTTGGTCGACCAAGATTTGAATTAGGTCGGGGATAGCCCTAATGAAAATACCTTCAAATTAAAGCTGACAGTCTGCAATTTAACCTCATAGTTATTGTAACAAAATATTTGTCACTGTACCAATACTTTGAGCTCACTGTATATCAGCCCAACCCTAGTGTGTGTGTGTGTGTGTGTGTGTGTGTGTGTGTGGTAAAACACCATCCTGTCATCTCGGAAATTGGCCCACTTTAGAACCGTACTGCAAATATGAAATGAGATGCATTCTCTCTCGACACCAATCCTGCAGTCTTAAAGGCAGGATTTAATTTCACAGCATCTCCCCAGGGACATGTCAGTCGCTAAGAAAGAAGCAGGTAAGAATCATGTCAGATGTGACCTTTCACAATTAATACCTTTTTATTTTTAGAATCTTCCGCCCAAAAAAACTAAACACAGATGGTCTCATTTTATGGGGGGTGCAAGACGGATTAAGGATACTGTTCCAGGCAGCAAAATTACTTAACCTCACTTGGGTTCATTTTACTGGTTGGTATCGAGCCAAATGTATGTTACGTTGTAACATACTATACTATACTATACTAGGCTACTGTATCATACAAAATCAAATAGGCCTTAAAGGGAAAATTCAGGATTTTGGCAATGAAGCCCTTTATCTACTTCCCCAGAGTAAGATGAACTTGCGGATACCATTTTTAGGTCTCTGCATGCAGTTTGAAGGAAGTTGCTAACTAGTGTTAGCTCAATTACTGGAAGTCTATGGTAACTGCTAGAATGCTAGTAGATACAGTACCATACATAGACTTCCAGTCATTGTGCTAAGGCTAGTTAGAATTGGCTAGCAAAACTACCTCTACATTTCTTCATACTGGACGTAGACATTTTCTAGTTTTTTTTAAATTTACGGATAGCCATGGGCACACTCCAACACTCAGATATAATTTACAAACGAAGCATGTGTGTTTAGTGAGTCAGCCAGATCAGAGGCAGTAGGGATGACCAGGGATGTTCTCTTGATAAGTGGGTGAAATGGACCACTTCCTGTCCTGCTAAGCATTCAAAATGTAACGAGTACTGGGAGTCAGGGAAAATGTATGGAGTAAAAATAACATTATTTTCTTTAGGAATGTAGTGAAGTAAAATTAAAAGTTGTCAAAAATATAAACAAATAAAAGTACAGATACCGAAAAAAAAACTACTTAAGTAGTACTTTAAAAGTATTTTTACACCACTGGCCACATGTAATATGGAGTAGGGTGAATTTGCCCCAAGATGCTGATCTTGGGTCAGTTTCGCATTTTCCCAACTAATGCTTAAAGTTAGGATTGTGTAATGCAGTACTGCATTTCCTCACCAGTTATTAATATATTTTTTCTAGGTTTCTAATTGGCTCAGAAAATATTTTTTGCTCCTAAATCATGATAAAGGCTGAATCATCATCATCGTCGCTTAGAAGCCAAGTATTTCTCAATTACCCGGCATCAGCAATTCCCACAAATCGATGTGCTATTTCAAATCAAATCAAATTTTATTGGTCACATGCGCCGAATACAACAGGTGCAGACATTACAGTGAAATGCTTACTTACAGCCCTTAACCAACAGTGCATTTATTTTAAACAAAAAAGTAAGAATAAAACAACAACAAAAAAAGTGTTGAGAAAAAAAGAGCAGAAGTAAAATAAAGTGACAGTAGGGAGGCTATATATACAGTAAAATAAAGTGACAGTAGGGAGGCTATATATACAGGGGGGTACCGTTGCAGAGTCAATGTGCGGGGGCACCGGCTAGTTGAGGTAGTTGAGGTAATATGTACATGTGGGTAGAGTTAAAGTGACTATGCATAAATACTTACTTAACAGAGTAGCAGCAGCGTAAAAAGGATGGGGTGGGGGGGCAGTGCAAATAGTCCGGGTAGCCATGATTAGCTGTTCAGGAGTCTTATGGCTTGGGGGTAGAAGCTGTTGAGAAGTCTTTTGGACCTAGACTTGGCACTCCGGTACCGCTTGCCGTGCGGTAGCAGAGAGAACAGTCTATGACTAGGGTGGCTGGAGTCTTTGACAATTTTGAGGGCCTTCCTCTGACACCGCCTGGTATAGAGGTCCTGGATGGCAGGGAGCTTTGCCCCAGTGATGTACTGGGCCGTACGCACTACCCTCTGTAGGGTAGTGTCTGGGTTACAGTGTGAGTGGGGGCAAAGTAGCAAAAAGCTCTAAAGCTTTTATTGTAATGGAATTTTGCTAAAAGATTAAAAACAAAATGGCAACGCAGTGTCTTCTTTCAATGTGTTATGACCCCATATCAGGGTGAGATGGATAAGAAAAGCAGAAAGGCCTTTATATCAGGTTACCAGTGTAACATCTTATTGGCCTACTCTACACTCTTCTTTCCTGGTTCAGAAAATACAAAAAACACAGCTAAGATACCTGGTAGCCTACATGTCATGGAGAATGGCCTGGATATCAGGTTACTTGAGCGAGAGAGAGCTGATACAGCCATATGATATAGCATAGCTTAGCCCTAGCATATTACTGAGCCCCGTGTTTGTACGCTAGCCGATCCTAAGATTGCCTATATTCACTGTACATGGGCTACATATACAGTGCCTTCAAAAAATTCACACCCCTTGACTTTTTCAGCTCGAATTTAAAATGTAATTTTTTTGTAATTGGCCTAGACACACAATACCCCATAATGTCAAAGTGGAATTATGTTTTTCAAAATGTTTACAAATTAATTAAAAATGAAAAGCTGAAATGTCTTGAGTCAATAAGTATAGAACCCCTTTGTTATAGCAAGCCTAAATAAGTTCAGGAGTAAAAATTTGCTTAACAAGTCATAAGTTGCATGAACTCACACTGTGTGCAATAATAGTGCTTCAAATGAGTTTTGAATGAATACCTCATCTCTGTACCCCTCACATATAATTATCTGTAAGGTCCCTCAGTTGAGCAGTGCATTTCAAACACAGATTCAACCACAAAGATCAAGGAGGTTTTCGAATGCCTCACAAAGAAGGGCACCTATTGGTAGTTTGGGTAAAAAAAGAATCCAAAAGCAGACATTGAATATCCCTTTGAGCATGGTGAAGTTATTAATTACACTTTGGATGCTGTATCAACACACCCAGTCACTACAAAGATACAGACGTCCTTCCTAACTCAGTTGCCGGAAAGGAAGGAAACCGCTCAGGGATTTCACCATGAGGCCAACGGTGACTTTAAAACAGTTACAGTTTAATGGCTGTAATAGGAGAAAAATGAGATGGAGCAACAACATTGTAGCTACTCCACAATACTAACCTAATTGACAGAGTGAAAAGAAGGAAGCCTGTACAGAATAACCTGTTTGCAACAAGGCACTAAAGTAATGCTGTAAAAAAAATTTGGCAAAGCAATTCACTTTTTGTCCTGAAAAGTGTTATGTTTGGGGCAAATCCAATACATTACTGAGTACCACAATCCATATTTTCAAGCATAGTGGTGGCTGCATCATGTTATGGTATGCTTGTAATCATTAAGGACTGGGGAGTTTTTCAGGATTAAAAAAATAAACGGAATGGAACGAAGCACAGGCAAAATCCTAGAGGAAAACCTAGTTCTGTCTGCTTTCCACCAGATACTGGGAGATTAATTCACTTTTCAGCAGGACAATAACCTAAAACACAAGGCCAAATCTATACTGGAGTTGCTTACCAAGAAGACAGTAAATGTTCTTGAGTAGCCAAGTTACAGTTTTGAAAATATATGGCAAGACCTGAAAATGGATGTATAGCAATGATCAACAACCAATTTGACAGAACTTGAAGAATTTAGAAAATAACAAAATGGACAAATGTTGCACAATCCAGGTGTGAAAAGCTCCTTGAGACTTACCCAGAAAGACTCACTTTTCATTTTCAATGCATTTGCTACAATTTCTAAAAACATGTTTTCACTGTCATTACGGGATATTGTGTGTAGATGGGTGACAAAAACAAATATTTAATCCATTTTAAATTCAGGCTGTAACACAACAAAATGTGGAATAAGTCAAGGGGTATGAATACTTTGAGGCTAACCTAGCGGAAATGCCTCCAGGAAAGAGTGCTGATGAGGACGACTGGAGGGACAGATGGTGCGCAGCTAGGTAGGGCCATGTGACACCCTTGTTGTGACCTGCACAGATTAGTCCTGTACGCCCCCGCCCAGCTCTCTCTTGGTGCTTCCAGGACAGAGTGATGTGCACAGTGCTCAACAGTCAAGCTTTTTTGGCTTTCCACCACAAAAAAAAAAGAACTGTAGGCTATTGCTCTGTCCCTTGAAAAGAGGCAGGCAAAGACATGCCATCCAGTAAAAGTGCAATGTTTTACCAAAGAGCAGCTAGCCTAACCAGCCAGGAAAGGAGACCCAAGAGCAGGCCAGAGATTTGTGGGGACTGGAGAAAGCTCCATGTTACGACAAAGCTCCATGTTACGACTAGACCTTGAAGGATTACAGTTACTAAGGCCAGCTGGCCAGGCGTTATCTTGGTCATCTCCTAATTTGAATGAGAGCAGGCCAGGCTAGTGCAGGGTTCTCTCGAGTGAAAGTCATTAGCTTGACCTCTGAATACCACCCCTGTATCCTGTTAGCTGTGTATGCGGTGTTAGTCTCTCCTGGATGTTGTCAACCTGAGAGATAGGCCTAATCTACACTTCTCATCGTTTTCGTTTGACAGACTACAGACGATCTTATTAAAGCACCAGCTAGGTGTTAAACAGCAGGTCTATAACAACCAAGCAAATGAATACCTGCTCTTTCGAATGTATTACCATGCAGAGATGGCAATCCACCATATATGGCCAAGAGGAACACGAGTAGGCCACATTTTCCATGGCAGCAAAGAGTATGAGTGTGCTTCAGTGTAATGAAAGCTAAACTGGTTGTGGAAATACAAGAGTAATAGTGTTTTTTTTTTTTTTTATATATGATCAGGCTAGTTCAAAAACGATTTCTGTCATGTTTACCATCCTAACAATGGTTCTAAAGAGCATATTTGATGACGGCATTTTGTTCTGAATTTCAAAATGTCAACTGCAAAATGTGCAATCCGTTTGCTGAAAATTTGACATTAAAATATAGCCTAGGCTACGTATTTGATATGCAGATCTCTTCAAAAGATGTTGTTAAATTCATAAATTAAAGTATATCCACATCATAAGGGAACGTATTTAAATAAGCCTAACTTGTATATCACAATTTCCTGCAAGTCTACACAAATATCTTACCAATGCATATTTTCGAAGCAAAACATATATCTGAATAGCAGGCCTAAGGATAAATGGGTGGAAATTAAAGTATGCCCTCCTGCAAATTGTTATTGGCATTAGCTACAGCGCCTTGGATCTTCAAATTATCAAATGTCATTAGCGTAGGGAGAAATGAGTGACACTAGCTAAGCAGAGGTTAGTGGACTAAGCTAAGCAGGGCTACTGGGAAGAGGCAAAGCAGAGAATATTTAACAGTCAGCAGAAATGTGTGCCTCATATCTTAATAGCCTTAACTAAAACTCAGTGACCGCGATGGTCATCTCATGCCACTGACACAGGCCTATAGGATATTTAACCAATCCTCTGCCCTGATTAGCCCATCTACAGCTCAATATAGATCTGACAGCTAATGAGAGGGCTGGATTTTAAGTTTATGTAGCCTGTAACAGACAGAAGACCTATTTACTGTGACTGTCATGGACTTTCCTGACTCGAGTACTAAAAGATGTGGGTGCAACTGTGCATTCACACAAAAGTTACTCAGGATTTTTTTTGGTGAAACAACTTCAGATGATCCTCTAATAGCCAGTCTGTCTTAAAAAATTTAGCATTTAACTAAATTAAAACGCTTTCCATTAGTTCTGGAAGAGAAACCCCTTGAATACACTGTAAAAACAACTCAACTGTCAAGCTATGACTCATGACCAACCAGCAGGCTAATTCTGAAATTACTTCCAATGTGGCCATTTTAAAACAGAATTATCCTTTCACTGAAATGCCATGCTAATGTGAAGGCCAAATGATTCAGCTTTCTTTTCCTCTCATCACAGCACTCACACAAAATCAGTGCTTGGACATAAAGAGCTTATTTTCAAGGTAACGTAGATTGTTGTTAATGTTTAAAAGGTCTGGAGGAAAAAATTAGCTAAAAGCTCAATATTCCCTAAAAGCTCCCAATCCTTTAAAAAGGCATGGCTAATTACCTTTCTGTGTCAGCAGTGACAACTCACATGTGAATCAATTTAGGGAGGGAGTTGCTCAGGCTCGCAGCACTGGCCTTGCTGTTTTTTGTTGTTTATTTTTGTAACAGGAAGGGCTGAACCGGTATTCCATTTCAGAAAACAAACACCCACTTCCTCCTCCACTTCGACCCATGACTGCCAACTGTTAGTTAGACAGACACCGTTCTAGTGTTTTCCTGATCATTCCAGGCTGCACCGGTCAACATGTCCAGCTCCCTCTCATACTAGCAGTGGATAAAGTGCTTACTGTGGAGTGTGGCTGTGGACCTCCTTAAAATTGTAAGAAGCCCAACAAGGCTAATTAGGGAGCCAGCCCACGGCTCTGTGTTTCATGTCCACCTCCAGTACAAGAGGAAAATATTTTAGCTACGCCTATGAACTGACTGCATTGAAAGTGAAACTCATTTTTTTATATGGCAAACAATATCCTGTCATAAAAGGAACGTTTGAAACAGCCTATGGAGCAGAATACAAAATAAATCAGAAAAATCTTTCTCTCTCTGGCTAGTCCATGTGCTCTACACTTCATGGAGAGAAAAGTATGCATAATTGTTCTGCATCATGGAGAGAAGGGAGAGGCACTGTCTGCCTGTGGTAGTTTCCCTCGTCATCAACAAGTCCCAATACAAGCACAAGGAATAGCAGTGGCTGTAACCCGCAAAGTGCTTGTTAGACCGTACTGGCGAGCTCCCCTCACTCTCACGCATTTGTGCTCCCCCTCTCTGTAGCTCCCTCTCCCACACACACACTCCCTTTCTACTCCCTACCCACCCAGTATGTATGCACCACACTGCAGCAAACAACTTTTTAAAAAGATATAGATCAGAGACGTTCTTCCCACCTCGTTTTTGGCTGAGTCCCGTATAGCTCTGTCGTGCCTCTCTTTAAGCCAAACCAGGTGCAGCTGCTATGCCTCGGAGTAGTTCCCTGCTTCAGAGTCTGGAGCTAATGACCATGTGAACTGTTGTCATTCCCTGCGAGGAGCTGCCGAGCACTGCAGCAGCCAGAGTCCCATGCCTAGACAGGGATTTTTTTTCTCTTTCTCTTTCAGCCACAGAGGGGAGCGAAGCAGGCAGACAGGAAGCAGAGCAGTGTCTGCTCAACTATCTGGCTGAATCACTTCCAGCCATCCCCCACAGCCAGCCCCTTCCTGCCTGCCTGCCCACCCACCTCCAGCCAGGTCCGCCCACTCACGGCCCGGGCCAATAGGAAAAGGGATATCAGGTCACAGCGGTTTTCTGTTTGGCTCACAGGGTACTGACTGGCAAGCAGGCAGAACTACCCAATGACACAGACACTGCTGGATCTTAAAGGTATTTCCCCAATTTCATGCCCAGCTCAACTGTTACAAGCCATCCATCCCCTCTTTGGCCATTCCACGAAGGACACAACATCTAGGCTACTAGGCAACCAACATGAAAAAAGCACATCCTCCTCTGTATCACTATAGGCAAAACAAAAACACAGAGTGTATATAATAAAGCTAATCTGTATGTAACCTATTTATAAAGTAGTAGCCTATTTGAAATAGAGACAGGGACTTTTTTTTTTTTGTACACCTGTCTGATATGCAGTGATCTGATGTGGAGCATAAGCTCTCCCCACCTGCACTGTAACATGACAATTAGCTTAGCACCATCCCCACAGGAAAGAGAACACTGTCTCTCCTCTTCTCCCCAACCCACCCTGGTGACGACACACACAGCAGCCTATTTAGTATCAAGTCAGACATGGTGGATGGAGCCGCTGCAGCACAGAACTGATGAGTCAGAGCCCTGGCTTCACGATTTTTCGATTCCAATCCAACACAACAGCTGTATTCTCTACCTTTCTCTATCCAACTCTCCCTCTTTATCTCGCTCACCCTCTCCGCATTGAGCTCCCACTCCCATACATGGACGGCAGATTATGTGGCAGCCTGAGTGCTTCATCAACAACATCAATGAGGCCTGACATGCTCTTTCCAGTCCACTGGCAAATAAACCTGATAACCCTCAAGGCTAGCTCGGACAATAACAACTAGTGCAAAAAAAAAAATAGGAATGGATTTTTTTCAATCTGTGGTGTTAATCTATCCTCCTAAACAAAGTGAATTGTGTATCCTACCTCAGCAGCTGACAGACTAAAATAAATCATGTTAGCGCCATCCACCAACGTCATCTTTGCATCTTTGCATGCGACCCACCCATAGACCGTAACAGACCGTAATAGGGGACCCAACTTACAGGGTCGTATTCATTAGTGCACATCGTAGCAAAACGTTTTGCAAACGAAAACAAGCGTTTCTTATTGGACAAATTCAGGTAGGTCCCTCCCCGTTTCAGCCTGTTTACTTCCGTTTGGTTTTAGTGAATAACCCCCACGTGGTGCTCTACTCTCATCCCTATGCTGAGAGAAGGGGGGGACCTACCTGAACACGCTACAACTATGCTTGACAACACTAGATAGTGCTTCAGACAGAGGTGGAGGGGAGATGACTGCAGGAAAACAACTGGAAAATATAGCCTAGGAGGCTATTGGTGAGCAAGTGGTCCTAAACGAAGTCCAATATTCTACCTAAATCCAAATCACTTTGAAACGATGGGATACTAGCCATAACGAAGGTAATGTTGCAGAAATAGATTCCCAAAAGGAAAACAAAGGCCTTGTGCACAAACAAGTAAGGCTACTTACTTCCCACCACTGTATCCCCTCCCTAATCCCTGTCCTGGTTCACCCTTGTGCCTCAATGTGATATTAGAACAACAGGCTATGAACTCCACAAGTGACTTTCAAATGAGTAGGCTAAAGAAACAAAACAACCAATGCAGAGATACAAATTTTTTGCCTTCGTTAAAGCAATTTCCAAGAGAATTTCTTGAACTTTGAGTGCATTTTAACATGGAGACCTTGTTAGGCTAAATTCCTACCCTGTTTTCATATAGTATTATTCAATTTCTTTCATTGCACTGTTGAAGCTTGCAAGTAAGCATTTAATTACACCATTTACACTGTATCCTGTGCATATGACAAACATAGATTTGAATTTGATTTGATTTATTTAGCCTATGGCTAAAAGAGGCAAGAGCACCAATCCTCCACATAAAATAAAGGGTGTGGTCTCTCTCCATTTCCAAGATTTGAATAAAGAAAATAATGGAAACCAGTGAAAGATCAATGATGGCCTGCTACCTTCCTGTTGTTGGCTGTAATTAAATATCAAGAGGCAGAGTTGTGTTTCACTTCTAACTCCCTGGATGAAGGACTTTCTGCTGACCAATTAATATGTGACTTAGTAAAATGTACAGAACACTATAGAATAGTGTGAAATGAGGAAGGCCTGCCCTACATCCAAATGCAGCTATGTAACATTGTTCAGAGGACTGACAATACAAAGAGGCTCCATCTTGTTGAATTGTTCATTTGCCCCTGCTATATTGCAAATCTTCAAGTCTCAATCAGCAGTGGGTTTCCATGGCTACCTACAATGAAGGACAAAACAGATCCACGGATAGACCTATATATCCTCTGTGAATCTCATCAACAGTTCTTTGCAATGCATATCCATTTCAGGATATCTCTTTTTGTAAGACACACAATAACCTGCTACTTGACGACTAGGCTATACCATTAACTGCAGACTTCTAAAGTCCATTGGCTAGCAATTCTCCAGGCCACTGAGGAAAATAAAATGTGTTTACCGGATTAAAAAACTATCAGCCCTAGGCTATTGCATTAGTTAAGTCTGAAATCTTTATTCTGTTCTGCAAACGGTAGCCTGTCTGCAGTGCACACATGAACATCAGAGCATGGAATAAAATAATTATGAGTCACATGCATAGCCCAACTGTTTATTGAGCCTTACTAAATCATCAGCATTGATCATCTTTGGCACATTAACACACATTAATAACCTATTGACCTTCACTCACTCTCTCTACAAGAACACTGTGTGAGTTTTTGTATGCCTAAGTCATAAAATATGTTATATGTCAAAGTTATATAACCTACATTATGTTTACTTAACCTACAATATGATGTATGTACTGTTAGTGAAGCTGATAATGTCTGCAACACACTGTCATTTGGCACCTGAAAGAGACATCTAGAGGTGCTCAACCTAACCTAGTAATGAATAGATTACTCTTCTCTCCCCCTTTAAATTGGAGCAAGATGTGGCGATGGAATTTAATTTAGGTAACTAGCTAGTTTGCATATGCATGGCAACATTGACTTTCCAAAGCCAACTAGTTAGGTACTACGACTATCTATCTAGTCAACAACATTAATAGTGACACTGACAGCCACCTGAAGCTTTGACAGCTCGATAACATGTTCGCGTGCCGTGAAGTTAGCAAACAGTTCTAGCTAATAGTTGAAAGCTAACTCGTGGGGGCAATTCAATGCTAGCTGACAACATTGGCTAACTGAAACAATAGTTTCTACAAAATCTGTCAACTCACTTTGAAAGCCTACGAGATGTTAGCTAGCTAACGTTAGCTAGCATTCCTGTTGAAGTTGTTAGCTGCGGCAAAACGAAATAACGTTAGGTCGCGCCGGTAATAACATAGCTAGCTATCTATGTTGGCAACAACATTGACATAGCTAAGCACAAGGTGACGAGTTAACAAACTGGCTAACTACCTAACAGGTAACTAAACAAAATCGTAACAACCCAAGAAAGAATTGAGCTAGCTAGCTATTCTATGCTAGCTGGCTACCTGCTTACCTGTCGCATCCAGCTGTACTTGTCACCGCGCGCAGTCAAGAGCCGTCCAACGACCCACGCGGAACTACTTCCAGGAAAGGTAAAATAATATGGACTATCGAGTTGCAAACATTCTAGTAGGAAAATTTCAAATCGGTAAAGGCAGAAATTACTTTTTCTCACCACGAATTACTTTACAGTAAGGCTATCGTGTTGCACAAGCAACAAGCTATTTTGCAGTTCAGTCACAGCCAGAAGGAGTAACCCAGACACGTCACAGGGGTTATAAAGCTGAAGCATCCGTTTACAACGTTTTCTCTCCACCAAATATGGTAGTGAGAGGAAGTCCAGTGGTAGTGGGAGAGGATGGAACTAGGTGAAATTGGGCCAACATTTTTCTAATTTAATAATCGATGAAACATCTGATCTCAATAAATGTTTATGTTTCCAAAACTGTAATCTGTTACGAATACAGTCCACTGTTTTATAGACTTTACGCTTTGCCAAAGTTTAAAATGTATTTATTTAGAAGGAGTGCAAGGTCGAATTGAGTTTGTGCACACGCGTACTTTACAGAGGAGGCGTTCCCTAACGAAAATATGCAAATACATGCTACAACGCGCGAATAGGATCTCGCTAGCTCGTGCTTGGCTTTGCCTACCTCCTTGCTTGTTCTGCCCCCTTTGCTTCATTTGCTCCCACAGTGAACGACACAGATGAACTATCTTAGGTTAGTTATAAATATATTCGGTCCAGGGATGCCAAAGAACGGTAAAGGAGGATGCACTAGACTACAGGGGGTTAGTGGTATTATTATGCAAACATTTGCATTGCATGTATTAGCACTCAATTTAGTTGTGCTTTGTGGATATTCTAATTGTAACAATTATTCATGTCAATTGAATTTGTCGTCCGACTTGCATGTTGAAATAGATTATTTTTACATAAATATCACCATCACCCTACCAATAGTTGTACTTGGTATGGTCCAAAAGGAACGTCAGCAGCACAGGGAAGGGCAAGGGGTCCGCATGTTGCCTAGGAAACAACTGTGAATCTCCCGGGACAAAATATGTAGCTATCTAGCTACATATTTTAATAAACAAGGAGCTCTGCCAGTGCCACTGAGATTGATATTCAGACATTTTGCAATTAATGTAATATTAAGAATTTCGTAATGTAGTGTTGTTAATCGACACTAATCGACACTTTTTTTTAATCGTAGGCCATCATCTCTGCAAAACTATAGGTATTGATGAGTTATTAAAAAGAGAGTGGTTATCAGAGCACTTTAATTTGTTTCATTATTTGTTTAGTTTCTGTACAATTTATTGATTGAGATTCTATTTCTATGGTTGAGTAATTATTATAATTTTTTACACAGCCTACACACACAAACACACACACACTCACACACATACACACACACACAGTATTGCTACATCACCTGTCACCACTGATCCTAGTAGGGGACCTCTGTGTGTGCTCTTGTAGTCACAGTAAGGTTTTGACCCGTAAGGCCTCACTAAAAATGGACACCTCTGTCACTTCCCTAGAGTTGCTCCTCTTCTATTAAGTCAGCATATTCCTCATGCTCAGATGCTCTGCAGAAGCATCCACTTGTTATGATATTTTGCAATAATGCCAAAGCTGGATTTAGCATCCATCTGCCACAAAAACAGTTCTGCCCTCAGCAAGTAGCACAAGTCAGGGAGGACCATGTCAAAAATATTCCTGGAATGAGCAGGGCATGGATCTGGCTCCTCTGAGTCCTGCCCACGCCATGCCTAGCCTAATGAGTGAATGAACAATGAGCCAGCTAGCGCTAGAATGTGATGTGCTCAAGGCCAAAGTGCCAGCATAGTGAAATGTGTGTGAATGCTAGCCTAGCACATGATCAGCAGCAGATGAAGGGGGAACATTGACTCATCTTTAGGGATTGTCAAGGTCATGCTGTACAACTGTATAGTAAAGGCATGCTTTTCATGATTAAGTAAACATAATTAATTATATGGGCAAAACACTGAACATTCGTACATTTAAAAAAGGTTATAGAATTGTAGCCAACGGCGACAGTACAATGTCCCAAGCGGGTCTCGAACCCAGGTCTCCCAGTCTGATGGGAAACTTGCTAACTGTTCCAATAGGGTTAACCCACTTTGGGGAATTCGCAACTATCTTACCTAGATAAGGATCGCTACACCATCCTCTCCGTTCAGGAGAGCATGTCCCTACATTTCCGTATACCAAGTCCTTCATATTCAAGCCCCTCTTATGGCAGCACGGCCACCAAATCCAACTTCTGACACCAATGTAGCAAATGGCGCCAGTGCAATGCCATTGAAAACTATGTGAGGGCCCCATGACGATATTTTAAGTCTTACATAATGTCTGCTCTTTATTTGTTGTGTAAACAAAATTAGAAAAATATTTTTGAGAAACAGTCATAAGCTGCTTATCAGCCCTGTGCTATTGCTTGGCAGACATCTTTTATTGTCCTGATCATCTTGTCAAAGTTATCTTTGTTATGTTGTTGTCAGTTTGGATTAATTGGCGATACATCCCTATTTGGTTATCAAGCATATCTTAGATAATTAGGCACCACAGTAAGTGACCGTATCTGCTGTTTAAGTAAGGCTAATTCACAAATGGGACCTCGTTACTTATCAGTTTGTCATTGGAATTTCCTTAGCAAACAGAGCAAGTCAGTGCCTGTGTCCCAAATGGCACCATATTGCCTTTATAGTGCAATACTTCTGCATGGCACCCTATGGGCCCTGGTAAAAAAGTACTGCACTACAAAGGGAAAAGGGTGCCATTTGGGACGTACACAGTATCAGAAAAGTGGAAAGTATTTTACAGTAGTGCTAACGTTTGAGGGTGCTAGAGTCAGATGTAGTTTGACTCTGCTGACTCTGAACTCTCCCTTACATACCCTTACATACACAACCTGTTACTTCTAAGTGTGCACTTAGGGTTCCAAAAGGGTTCTTCAGCTGTCCCCATAGGAGAACCCTTTTTCATTCCAGATAGAACCCTTTTGGGTTCCATGTAGAACCCTCTGTGGAAAGGGTTCTACATGGAACCCAAAAGGGTTCTACCTGTAACCAAAAGGGTTCATCTACCTGGAACCAAAAAGGGTTATTCAAAGGGTTCTCCTATGGGGACAGCCAAATAACCCTTTTAGGTTCTAGATAGCACTTTATTTCGAAGAGTGTGTGTGGGTGTGTGTGTACGTGTGTGCGTACATGCGTGTGTGTGTACATGCGTGTGTGTGTCACAAGTTAAAAGGTTTCACAAATAATGTGCATAGAAACCTTGTCAGTTAAGGATTTAATGGCAGTGGAAAAATTACTCTTTATTTTGACACACTGTGCTGAATTCGCCTCTGAAAACTCAAAATTGGGCTCATGTGATTTTACTTAAGTGGAAAGTGAAGAGCCCTTAGAATGTCCGACAATGGAAACAAACAAATACAACCCAGTCCTTTAACCCCAGAGAATGATGTTAACACTTAAATGGTTGAATATTTGATAAATATTTGTTATTGCATGTCAGGTATGCAACTGCAAAGTATCAGCCTATGAGCATGGATACCAACACAACAAAATAATATGTTTGTGTAAATGAATCCCATCTATACTGTACTTTTCTATTGTATGTTACAGGAAATACGTATATGAATGGACTCATGGTATTATAACAGGGAGTTATTGTAAATACTTTGTTTAATGAATTTGAGGGTAGGTTTGAGGGTATTCTCTTCACCTCAGAAAGCCCCCTAATGACAACTAGACCACTTACTAGGCTACCAGCAAGTGAGAGGAATCCTTTATACTGGAAGATATATTCATCACAACACCTTCAATATCCATATGTTTGACATTGAAATTCAAGTTTGATATTCAAATATTATACTGAACAAAAATATAAACGCAATATGTAAAGTGTTGGTCCCATGTTTCATAAGCTGAAATAAAAGATCTCCGAAAAATTTACCATCCGCACAAAAAGCTTATTTCTCTCAAATTTTGTGCACAAATTTGTTTACATCCCTGTTAGTGAGCATTTCTCCTTTGCCAAGATAATCCATCCACCTGACAGGTGTGACATATCAAGAAGCTGATTAAACAGCATGATCATTACACAGGTGCACCTTCTTCTGGGGAAAATAAAAGGCCACTCTAAAATGTGCAGTTTTGTCACACAACACAATGCCACTGATGTCTCAAGTTTTGAGGGAGCGTGCAATTGACATGCTGACTGCAGAAATGTCCACCAGAGCTGTTGCAAGAGAATTGAAAGTTAATTTCGTTAGCATAAGCCACCTTCGTTTTAGAGAATTTGGCAGTACGTCCAACCGGCCTCACAACCACAGACCACGTGTAACCATGCCATCCCAGGACCTCCACATCCCGCTTCTTCACCTGCGGGATCGTCTGAGACCAGCCACCTGGACAGCTGATGAAACTGAGGAGTATTTCAGTCTGTAATAAAGCCCTTTTGTGGGGAAAAACTCATTCTGATTGGCTGGGCCTGGCTCCCCAGTGGGTGGGCCTAAGCCCTCCCAGGCCCACCCATGGCTGTGCCCCTGCCCAGTCATGTGAAATCCATAGATTAGGGCCTAATTTATTTATTTCAATTGACTGATTTCATTATATGAACTGTAACTCAGTAAACTCGTTGAAATAGTAGAATGTTGCATTTATATTTTTGTTCAGTATAGATTCTACTACAGTACACACCAAAAAGGTTATTTGATTGTCCCCTTTTTGGTTCCAGGTAGAACAATTTTTTTATTCCAGGTAGAACCCTCTGTGGAAAGGGTTCTACGTGGAAACCAAATAGGTTCTACCTAGAACCAAAAGGGTTCTACCTGGAAACAAAAATGGTTCTTCAAAGGGTTCTACTATGGGGACAGCCGAATAACCCCTTTAGGTTCTAGATAGCACCTTGTTTTCTAAGAGTGTGCTACACAGCATATGAGACAACAGACAAAATCTGTGGTCTTTATTAGAATTTAAAAAATACTCAAAACACATGGATGAGAGACAAAAAATGTCAGGAGTAGTTTTATACTGACAGTGGTAAGACTGTAATAATGATTACCAAGAACTGCCTATGCCTGAGTCACGCTCATCCCTAAGGGTCTCCCTATCGATTTCACTGCAGAGGAGACTT
Organism: Coregonus lavaretus; assembly: GCF_964263955.1. Lineage (NCBI taxonomy): Eukaryota > Metazoa > Chordata > Actinopteri > Salmoniformes > Salmonidae > Coregonus > Coregonus lavaretus. Next base: position 15,905,806 of record NC_140025.1, on the reverse strand, counting down.
TACCGTAGTTTAGCAAATACCCCTCTGTGCACCTATATGTTTTCAGGCGATGAATTGTAATTGTAATAAAAAATCAATGAGTTAATAAAGCCTCCATATAAACATGGTCTCTTTTTTGCTTTATTGAGTAAAGCAGCTCCAAAATGCAAGTGTTTCAAAGGAAGGTAGCTACTGGGCACAGACGACAATTCAACGTCTATTCCACAATGGTTCAACATGAAGTATGAAAAAAGTATGAAAATGTATGCACTCACTAACTGTAAATCGCTCTGGATAAGAGCGTCTGCTAAATGACTAAAATGTAAAATGTAATGATTTCATTGAAATGACGTGGCGACAACGTTGATTCAACCAGTGTGTGCCCAGTGGGTAGGAAGGAAGGATGCATTTCTGAACTATTCAAATAGGGCCTAACATCTGACAGGAGGATACACCATTCTATTCTCAATTTCTATAACCATAATCCAATCTCTATAACCATAAAAAGAAGAAGATGCAAAGCTGCAAGAAGCTGCCAACAAAACGACAAGCTACAGATATCTTATGGCAGGCAACTCAATACAGTATGCATTGTGCTTTACATATGATGCAGGCTGTCAAGGATGGGTTATTGAGGTCATTTGATGAGATGTTGATCAGGATCTAGAACTGGACTCCATCCCCCATTATAAAACATAGGGCATGAAGTAGATTGGATCTCTAGTATAGGGTCGTATTCATCAGGACACACTGTTGCTAAATGTTTTTCAACGGAAAACGAATACAAGTGTTTCTTATTGGACAAGTTCAGGTAGTCGCTCTCTGTTTCAGTCCGTTTTCTTCCGTTTGGTGCCTAATGAATATGACCCTGTGTGGAACGACCAATCAAATGATCCCCTTTTCTAAGCCTTATGGAGGATGGAGGGAACACAAGGATATCCCCCCAGTCTCAGAATGTATTGACTCTGGAGAACCAGTTAAATCTATTCCCCTCACATGCTTATTATACTCATTAATGCAGGAACACTGCGCAGAGCACTCTCGTCAAGGGCTACATCGATCCTGGAGATCTCTGAAACACAAACCATCAACACACCTGCTTACAGTTTTTTTTATCGCTTTGGTACTATTTTCACAAGTATGTGGTACATTTTCACAACTCTTAGTACAAAACTCCAAACTGGTCACACTTGTAACGCAGCCAGTCTTTCATTCAAAACCTGACATTGTGCATTAATTTGGATTGTAAACATCTCTCAACACACAACCATTAATTCAAAATATGCGTTTATTGTGAACTGTAATGAGAACATTGGTTTAATCACCAAAACCCACATAATGATATATTTTCAATTTAGTCGTTTTAACTACCAGTTAATCCAATAGCAAACAATGCAAGATACTTGTTTCAAATCACCCTTAGAAGTGCTGAAAGTAATATGCTATAGTACTATAAATTATAGTAGATTACACAGTTTTCACATTAGGCAATACACTTACATTACCCAACAAAAAATACAAAAAAATCTATAATTTCCATAATATCTATCCAATGTGTAATTGAAGGTGTGATCAATGAAGACATCCTCTACAATCATTGTAGGATCCTAGTAATGGCCTACGTCCTACCACACCATATTCAGAGATAGCTGCGCACATGGAGAACTTTCCCCCACGTTGTCCAGGCACTTGTCCAGTGAGAGGTGTGTGTGTATGTGTGTGTATGTGTGTGTTGTGGGCATCTATCCTCTGTTAGTCACTTTGATTGATTGAGCCTAGCTCACCTGGGTATTCCACATCCTAGTTTTGCCATTCATGTGCATTCCCCTAATCACTATGCCTAAGTAATGATGGATTCGTGATTTCCCCATAGTCATTCCTTATGCTCCAACGATAGCTGATGTGCTGAGTTTTAAATTCTTGTCAAATGGCACCCTATTCTCTATATAGTGCACTACTTTTGCGAAGGGCCCTGTTTCAACACATTTTCTTCTGTTTAGTGCCTGCTGAACATAACCCTGGTGAACTGGTAATGAATTCAAGACCATAGTGTCACAGCAGATGAGTTTCAAGTATGGCTTCCTTCCTCCAGGCTGTTCTTCATACTTTTTCTAAGACCTCCTCTTCTATGCAATGTGTATGTGTGTGTGTGCACATGCTTTAACTCAGTGTGTGTGGGTGTGTGTGTGTGTGTGTCTGTGTGTGTGTGTGTGTGTGGGTGTGTGTCTGTGTGTGTGTGTGTGTGTGTGTGTGTGTGTGTGTGAATGCATTCGTGCCTGTGTGTGCGCCCGTATGTGTGTGTAATGAGTCCTGACATTTACAAGATGCTAGCTGAGCAATTAGACTTGTGTAATTGGAGGAAGACACTCTCCCTCCCCCAAAACGTCAGTGAAAAATGACACATGCTAATGTCAATAAAGTGAAGTCTATTGTTTTTGTCGCAGGGTCGTTAGTGGAGCGGGGCGTCTCGTCTCAGTATGGCACTATATGTATATCACTGTAAATGCATTTGATTGGGTAAGCACTTTGAGCTCAGGAAAAAAACACTTTAAATCCAAGAAACAGGCAATATTTGTACATTATCAGTGCCCACTTCTGATAGTACTTAATAGTAAGCTATACAAGACACAAAAAAATCAATGGCCGTTATTGAGTTCCCCTCTCTTTCCCAAAGAGGTTCCATCCACGCTGTACAGTAAACCTCTTTATATTATTAATGTATCAAGGTTCACATAGGGACACTTACACAAGTTACATCACAGTACTCGGATGCATTAATGGTTGAGAACCTGGGAGTGGCTGTGCTCCAAAACCCCACTTCTCCTGCTCCCTCTACTCCTCTAAGCGTGTGTCCTAAATGGCACCCTATTACCTATATTGTGCACTACCTTTGACCAGAGCCCTATGAGGCCTGGTAAAAAGTGAAGCACTATATAGGGAATAGGGTGCCATTTGGGACGCATCTCAAGGCTGTGAACCCTGCTTAGCAGTCTCCACTTGGCCCTCAGGATTTAGCTTATTTTTAAATATTCAATAAAGCATTAGGATCAGAGAGAATTCGGCTAATTACGATCTGTCAACGTCACGCTCCCTCACGCTCACTCTGCTCAGCCCAACCCACCAGCCCAGCAGCACACTATGATGTAGTACAGTTAGACAGCAAATGCTGACTGGCGCTATGGGTTTTTGTGAATGAAAAATGAATGGATGAGTGGCAGAGATTTTTCATTATTCATGATGAGGGAGAGTATGTGTGTGTGTGTGTGTGTGTGTGTGTGTGTGTGTGTGTGTGTGTGTGTGTGTGTGTGTGTGTGTGTTGTGTGTGTGTGTGTGTGTGTGTGTGTGTGTGTGTGTGTGTGTGCTTGTTTGTATGCGTGAGTGAGAGCACACTTGTATGCGTGCATGCGCGCGAGTGTGTTTGAGTGCACGTGTGTGTGTGTGTCTAAATGTGTCTAAATGTGCGTGCACACGTGCAGGTGTGTGTGTCTGTGTGTGTGTGCTTGAGTAGATGACTACTTACATGCCATGCACAGTCTGAGAGACAATAATAACCTGTCTCAAGGCGCTCCATCAGTTTGAAATATTAATGGTGCTGCGGCTACAAAGCTGCTGCAATAGGTTACATGGACAGTTACTATGACTAAGGGAATGAGAGAGGCAGAACCAAAGAATATGTGGGAAGGACGATATGCAAGAGATAGACTAGTGACATGAAATATTACAGTAGAGTGACCTGCATGCCTTTAAGGATAGAAAAAAAGAAAGTCTCTAATGTAACGATTGATGTAGCTGTGCACTGAATAGCTCAGTGAATGGGACAAACACCATTTTTTTTGTGGCTTTAAGTATGAAAATAAAGTAGGTTCTCTCAATCTATCTCTCTATCCACATTACTGTAATGATTGATGTAGCTGTGCATTCAATTGCTCAGTGACATTGACTCTGCACCAGTACCCCCTGTATATAGCCTCCCAACTATTATAAAATTTTACTGCTGCTTTAGTTATTAGCTTTTTTTATTTTTTTGCTTTGCATTGTTGGTTAAGGGCTTGTAAGTAAGCATTTCACTGTAATGTCTACACCTGTTGTATTCGGCGCATATGGCAAATAAAAATTGATTTGATTTGATTTGGATACAACAAATATGAATGAAGTGAAAATAAGGTATGTTCTCTCACATTACTGCATTGGTTGATGTAGCTGCACATTTAAAAGCTCAGTGAGTGGAACAAATAGAAACATTTTCAGTCATTAGTGTCTATTAATCATCTATCAAGACATCATTCAAGTCCAGCAACTACTATAGTGTATTACTGTTACTATGGTAATATGCAACAGGTGATGTGGACCAATAAAAAGGCTATATTTGGTTTAAAACTAAATGTCCACCCTTGCAGCCACATATTGCTCTAGTTTTTCAATAGACATAATATGGATACAGTATACAGTAGCTAATGGATACAGTATGTATGCAATGGATACAGTAGTAAACACTTACAGTAGCTAATGATGCATACAGCACCTTCAGAAAGTATTCACACCCCTTGACTTTTTCCACATTTTGTTGTGTTACAGCCTGAATTTAAAATAGATTAAATTCAGATTTTGTGTCACTGGCCACATAATGTCAAAGTGGAATTATATTTTTTGAAAAGTTTACAAATTAATTAAACATTTAAAGCTCAATAAGTATTCAACCCCTTTGTTATGGCAAGCCTAAATAAGTTCAGGAGTAAAACTTTGCTTAACAAGTCACATAATAAGTTGCAAGGAATCACTCTGTGTGCAATAATAGTGTTTAACATGATTTTTGAATGCCGTGCAAAGATGGGTAAAAAATGTAAAAGCAGACAATGAATATCCCTTTAAGCATGATGAAGTTATTAATTACACTTTGGATAGTGTGTCAATACACCCAGTCACTACAAAGATACAGGTGTCCTTCCTAACTCAGTTGCCGGAGAGGAAGGAAACCACTCAGGAATTTCACCATGAGGCCAATGGTAACTTTAAAACAGTTGCAGAGTTTAATGGCTGTGATAGGAGAAAACTGAGGATAGATCAACAACATTGTAGTTACTCCTACTCCTACAGTAATAACATAAATGGCAGAGTGAAAAGAAGGAAGTCCAAAATAAAAAATATTCCAAACATACATCCTGTTTAAAGTAAAACAGCAAAACATGTGGTAAAGAAATGAACTTTATGTCCTGAATATGAAGCGTTATGTTTGGGGCAAATTCAACACAACACATCAATGAGTACCACTCTTCAAATTTTCAAGCACGGTGGTGGCTGCATCATGTTTTGGATATGCTTGTCATCGGCAAGGACTAGGGAGTTTTTTAGGATAAAAAGAAACGTAATAGAGCTAAGCACAGGCAAAATCCTAAAGGAAAACCTGGTTCAGTCTGCTTTCCAACAGACACTGGGAGACAAATTCAACTTTCAGCTGTCACGGTTTCGGCCGAGGCTGCCTCTCTTCCTTGCTCGGGCAAGCTTCGGCGTTCGTCGTCTCCGGAATACTAGCTGCCACCGTTGTATGTTTCTATGTTCGTTTGGTCTTGTCTGGTATTGTACACCTGTTGTCGTTTAGTGTCATTAGTGTCCTATAAGTTCTCGTTGTGTTTGTCAGGTGTTGTGTGTGATTGTTTTCACTGTCGTGCATTTTGCGCCATCATATACGATTTGCTCGGTTGAGCTGTTCTCCTCTGTTTAGGAGAGTTTATTCGCACATGTTTAGTGCGCCCGTTTGTTTTACGCCTGCGTGCGGAGTTCTCGCCTCAGGGCTTTTCTTCGTGTTTCAGTTTGTGCATTTACTAAAGTCTTTTGGACTTATTTCCTGCGTCCTGCGCCTGATTCCAACACCACACCCACCTACAGCAAACTCTGACAGAATCACACACCATTAGAATGGAATCAGCAGGAGCCACAGCAGCACAGGAGACGTTGGAGGACAGGGTCCGGGAGCAGAATGACCAGATCCTGCGGATCGGGACCGCCCTGCAGGAAGTGATCACCACCCTCCAACGCTGGGAGACCCGAGGGACACCCCCAACGCCACCTTCCCTGCCCTCACCATCAGCAAGTCAGCCCATTCCCGCTCCGGAACCCAGAGGAGTTCGACTCTCGCTCCCGAGGGCCTACGATGGGACCGCTGCTGGGTGTCAGGGCTTCCTTCTCCAGGTGGAGCTTTACCTGGCCACCGTGCACCCGGCGCCCTCGGGACACGAGAGCGTGTCCGCCCTTATCTCCTGCCTTTCTGGCAAGGCGTTAGAATGGGCCAACGCCGAGTGGAGGAGGATAGACGCTACCACCATCACTTACGCTGAGTTCTCCCGCCGCTTCAGGGCGGTGTTTGACCATCCACTGGAGGGGAAAGCGGCGGGGGAGCGTCTGTTCTGCCTCCGGCAGGGGAAGAGGAGTGCCCAGGAGTTCGCGTTGGAATTCCGTACTCTAGCGGCGGATGCAGGGTGGAATGAGCGGGCCCTCATCGATCACTACCGCTGTAGTCTACGTGAGGACGTCCGTCGGGAGCTGGCCTGTCGGGACACCAGCCTCTCTTTCGACCAGTTAGTCGACATGTCCATCAGGCTGGACACCCTGCTGGCTACCCGCGGACGTCCCGAGGGAGGTCCGTCCATTTCACCCTCCAGCGTCTCCGAGCCGAGCCCCATGGAGCTCGGGGGCGCTGGCGCTAGAGAGAGGAGGGGTCGGAATACGAGGGGGTCCATCTCCTGCACCAACTGTGGTCGGGGAGGACACACCGCGGCTAGGTGCTGGGGATGGCCTCCTAGGGGAGAAAACGACAGGCCCCGCACTGGGGAGTCCTTCCAGGTGAGTAGGCGCCCCACTCACCCAGAGCTCTCTGTTGTGCACTTCTGTATACCTGTGCGTTTTCCACAGGTAGCACCTCATTCCCAGCATAAGGCGCTGGTAGATTCAGGCGCGGCTGGGAATTTTGTGGATAGGAAATTTTGTTTAGACTTAGGGATTCCCCTTCTTCCTGTTGACATCCCCTTCCCTGTTCATGCCCTAGATAGCCGTCCGTTGGGATCGGGCTTGATCAGGGAGGTCACGGCGCCACTTAGGATGTGTGCGCAGGGGGGTCATCAGGAGATGATCCAGCTATTTCTGATCGACTCGCCTGCGTATCCGGTGGTGCTGGGCATGCCCTGGTTGAGTACCCATACCCCGTCTATTTTGTGGCAGGAGAGGGCTCTGATGGAGTGGTCTGCCCAGTGTGTGGGTCGATGTTTAGGCGTTTCCGTAGGGGCTACCTCGGTGGAGAGTCCAAACCAGGTGCCCGCATTGCACGTTCCCCCTGAGTATGGGGATTTGGCTATTGTGTTCAGTAAGTCGAGGGCAACGCAGTTGCCTCCCCATAGGCAGGGAGATTGTGCGATAGACCTCCAGGCAGGAGCTGCGCTCCCACGGAGCCATGTGTATCCTCTGTCTCAGGAGGAGAAGAGAGCTATGGAGACTTACATAGACGAATCTCTGAGACAAGGATACATACGGCCCTCCACTTCCCCTGCGTCCTCAAGTTTCTTTTTTGTGAAGAAAAAGGATGGTGGGTTACGCCCGTGCATTGATTACCGTAGTCTCAATCAGATCACGGTGAAGTACAGTTATCCACTCCCGCTGATTGCGACCATGACGGAGTCATTGCACGGGGCGCGTTTCTTCACTAAATTAGATCTCAGGAGCGCGTACAACTTGGTGCGCATTAGGGGGGGCGATGAATGGAAGACAGCCTTTAGTACCACCTCGGGCCATTACGAGTATCTTGTCATGCCATACGGGTTGATGAACGCTCCTTCAGTTTTCCAATCATTCGTGGATGAGATCTTCAGGGACATGCAGGGGCAGGGGGTGGTCGTGTACATAGATGACATTCTCGTGTACTCGTCTACCCGAGTCGAGCATGTGGCACTGGTGCGCCGAGTGTTGCGGAGGCTGTTGGAGCACGACCTGTATGTCAAGGCAGAGAAGTGTCTGTTTTTCCAGGAGTCAGTCTCCTTTTTGGGTTATCAGTTGTCTGCGTCAGGGGTGAAGATGGAGGTAGACCGGGTGTCAGCCGTGCGTAATTGGCAAACGCCAACCACTGTGAAGGAGGTGCAGCAGTTTTTGGGGTTTGTGAATTACTACCGGAGGTTTATTCGGGGTTTTGGACAGGTGGCAGCTCCCATAACGTCTCTTTTGAAGGGGGGTCCGGTGCGTCTGCAGTGGTCAGCCGAGGCGGACAGGGCCTTTGGGAGGCTGAAGGACCTGTTTACCTCGGCTCCGGTGCTGGCGCATCCGGATCCCTCTTTACCATTTCAGGTAGAGGTGGACGCGTCAGAGGCCTGTATAGGAGCCGTGCTTTCGCAACGGTCCGGCACGCCACCTAAACTCCGCCCCTGTGCTTTTTATTCCAAGAAGCTCAGTCCGGCAGAGCGAAATTATGACGTAGGGGACAGGGAGCTGCTAGCCGTGGTACAGGCCCTAAAGGTGTGGAGGCACTGGCTTGAGGGGGCTCAACACCCTTTCCTCATTTTGACGGACCACCGTATCCTGGAGTACATCCGGGCAGCTAGGAGACTAAACCCTCGCCAGGCGCGGTGGATTATGTTTTTGACCCGGTTCGTATTTAAGATCACTTACATCCCTGGGTCACAGAACGGTAAGGCAGACGCGCTGTCTCGGCGGTATGACATGGAGGAGAGGTCCGTGGAGCCCACTCCCATACTGCCGGAGTCTTGTCTGGTGGCACCGGTAGTGTGGGAGGTCGATGCTGAACTCGAGCGGGCGTTGCGCACCGACCCTAGTCCACCTCAATGCCCGGAGGGTCGGAAGTACGTTCCGCTCGAGGTTCGGGATCGATTGATCTATTGGGCTCACACGTCACCCTCCTCTGGACATCCTGGTATCGGCCGGACAGTGCACTGCCTTAGTGCTAAGTACTGGTGGCCCACGTTGGCGAGGGATGTGAGGGTTTATGTCTCCTCCTGCTCGGTGTGCGCCCAGTGTAAGGCGCCTAGACATCTGCCTAGGGGTAAGTTACTACCCCTGCCCGTTCCACAACGACCATGGTCTCACCTCTCGGTGGATTTCATCACTGACCTTCCTCCCTCACAGGGGAATACTACTATACTGGTCGTTGTGGACCGGTTCTCTAAGGCCTGTCGTTTGCTCCCTATGCCGGGCCTTCCTACTGCCCTACAGACTGCCGAAGCGCTATTCACCCATGTTTTCCGGCACTACGGGGTACCCGAGGATATTGTGTCTGATCGAGGTCCCCAATTTGCCTCCAGAGTCTGGAGAGCCTTTATGGAGCGGTTGGGGGTCTCGGTGAGCCTCACCTCGGGTTACCATCCGGAGAGTAATGGGCAGGTGGAACGTGTGAACCAGGATGTGGGTAGGTTTCTTAGATCATACTGCCAGGACCGGCCGGAGGAGTGGGTACGGTACGTTCCCTGGGCAGAAATGGCCCAGAATTCCCTACGCCATTCCTCCACTAACCTAACCCCTTTCCAATGTGTGTTAGGTTACCAGCCGGTTCTGGCACCTTGGCAGCAGAGCCAGATCGAGGCTCCTGCGGTGGATGAGTGGGTGCGGCGCTCGGAGGAGACGTGGAACGCTGCACACGTCCACCTGCAGCGGGCCCTCCGTCGTCAAAAGGCGAGCGCCGATCTCCACCGCAGTGAGGGACCGGTGTACGCACCTGGTGATCGAGTCTGGCTCTCTACCAGAAACCTGCCCCTCCGCCTGCCCTGTCGGAAACTGGGTCGGCGGTTTGTGGGGCCATTTAAAGTCCTGAGAAGATTGAACGAGGTGTGTTACAGATTACAACTACCTGTTGAGTATAAATGTATTAACCCCTCGTTCCATGTGTCTCTTCTCAGGCCGGTGGTAGCTGGCCCACTCCAAGAAAATGAGATCAGGGAGACTCCTCCGCCCCCATTGGATATCGAGGGGGCACCGGCGTACTCCGTGCGGTCCATCTTGGATTCGAGACGTCGGATGGGGGGTCTCCAATATCTGGTGGAGTGGGAGGGGTACGGTGCTGGGTGCCGAGGGGAGACATTTTGGACCCGTCTCTCCTGACGGAATTCCATCGTAGTCACCCGACGCGCCCTGCTCCGCGTCCTCCTGGTCGTCCCCGAGGCCGGAGTCGGCGCACGTCTGGAGCCGCGCGTCAAGGGGGGGGTACTGTCACGGTTTCGGCCGAGGCTGCCTCTCTTCCTTGCTCGGGCAGGCTTCGGCGTTCGTCGTCTCCGGAATACTAGCTGCCACCGTTGTATGTTTCTATGTTCGTTTGGTCTTGTCTGGTATTGTACACCTGTTGTCGTTTAGTGTCATTAGTGTCCTATAAGTTCTCGTTGTGTTTGTCAGGTGTTGTGTGTGATTGTTTTCACTGTCGTGCATTTTGCGCCATCATATACGGTTTGCTCGGTTGAGCTGTTCTCCTCTGTTTAGGAGAGTTTATTCGCACATGTTTAGTGCGCCCGTTTGTTTTACGCCTGCGTGCGGAGTTCTCGCCTCAGGGCTTTTCTTCGTGTTTCAGTTTGTGCATTTACTAAAGTCTTTTGGACTTATTTCCTGCGTCCTGCGCCTGATTCCAACACCACACCCACCTACAGCAAACTCTGACATCAGCAGAACAATAACCTAAAGCACAAGGCCAAAGAATACACTGGAGTAGCTTACCAAGACGACATTGAATGTTCCTAGGTGGCCTAGTTACAGTTTTGACTTAAATTGCATTGAAAATCTATTGCAATATTTGAAAATGGCTGTCTAACAATGATCAACAACCAACTTGACAATGCTTGAAGAATTAAATTAATAATAATGTGCAAATATTGTACAATCCAGCAGGGACGGCCTGTTCAATAGGGCGATATGGGCGACGCACTGCCAAACGGGAAAAGGAAGGGATTTTTTTTCTAATCAATTATATCACGGCAACAGTAGTTATCAGTGTTGTAATCTGATCTGACTGCCACTAAATGTCAAATCAGGCTAAAGTCGTGCTTTAAATGGCCCCGCCCGTTTTTGGGGCGATTTCAGTCAGGTTGAAAATCGCCCAGAAGTCTCTCATAGCCTGTCATGTAAAATCTATTTTTTTCAAATTTCATAGCTTTCAATACATTCTCTATGGGTGTCTGTGGGCTTGCACTTACGCGCTTTCGTCATACGTGACGTAACCATGAACGTAACTAAGAGAATAGCAGCTAGCAGCGTCTCTGTTGCGACCTGTAGTGTGGCGTTATTTTATGTTTTTAATTTGTAGACTTAGTTTACAAACATTCTGCCAACCATGGATTTCCAGTGGTCGGTTTTGGACTGATCTTGTTGATCGTGTACATACCCGCTACGAACGGACTAAATAATGAAAACGCTGCTGGCAGCGGAATCCAATACAGCTGGGAGACTTGGCTGGATGACAGAGTCCCGGACAGAGAAGTGGAGCCGGCCGGCTTCACCCTGGTCAGAGCGGACCGCGATCCTGGTAAGAGAGCGACTCTGTACCCCGACATTGAACTGCTTTCTGTGTCACTGCGACCTTACTATCTGCCCCGTGAGTTCCCCCAATTGTTTGTTACCGTTGTGTACTGTTGATAATCACAAGTTTACTGGAGAACTGAGACCAAGTAGAGACTTTGGACAGGGTGGATATGGTATAATAAAGGCAGTTTATTCAGAGGTAAAGATATCTGGAATCGCGTGCACGGACTCGTTCGTCAAACTCTTAGGGAGAAGAGAGCCCCGAAAACATTGTGTGCAGACATTTTATACAATAAATGATGTAGGTTGAATCTAGTAGTTCTGATCTTCTGATTGGTCCTGATGAGTTGGGCGAGGTCCCCTCCACTGTTGCATTGGCTCTGAGTCGGGTTCTCTGTCTTCAAATGTTCAGCCTAAAGAGAGGGGATTTTTGTGTGTGTGTGTGTGTGTGTGTGTGTGTGTTTAACAGTGATGATGTGTGTGTGTGTGTGTGTTATCAGTGATGATGTGTGTGTGTGTGTGTGTGTGTGTGTCCTCAGAGCAAGAACTCGTGAGTTGGAAGAACTGAGAGACCTATGGCGTGGGTGTTGTCCTTGGCCACCTGCTGACAAGGCTGACAAGATAGGACTCTTTTGTCCATTGTTATAGGATAGGAACAGCATTGATTGAAAACAAACGCCCAACACAAAATGGGTCATGCACAAGATTTTAGTCAGACCAAGCTATAACATTATATATTTACTACGACAGTACATTCAACCAAAAGCTAATATAACAAAGGCATCAGAGATTATTTATAATCTGTCACAGAAACTGGAATCCATCTCCCCAGATCAGTCAATAAATGCTTCTGGTATTGACTTATATGCTGCCCCTGTCTTCATGTTGTTGCTGGACATATCTTTTTTAAAATGTGTGTAGGTCACCTAAATCATCAGAAAAATTGCCCCTCCTGAGAATTTTTTCAGGAGCCGCCACTGCAATCCAGGTGTGTAAAGCTCTTAGAGACTTACCCAGAAAGACTCTAACATGTATTGACTCAGGGATGCGAATACTTATGTAAATGAGATATTTCTGTATTTCATTTTCAATACATTTGCAAACATTTCTAAAAACATGCTTTCACTTTCTCATTAAGGGGTATTGTGTGTAGATGAAAAATAATAATATAATAATCAATTTTGAATTCCGTCTGTAACAGAACAAAATGTGAAATAAGTCAAGGGGTATGAATACTTTCTGATGGCACTGTATATACTGTACATTTAATTGATATATGTGAAAAATAGAGCAGATACTATATGTTGCTGTTGTTATTGTTGTTGTGTTGTGTTTTCCATCTCTCTCTCTGGCCTGGCACAACACCAGTGAGGACGGGGTGGTGGGTGGCAGGTCAGCGTGAGAGAGGATCCAGGGGCGAAACTGCCCACACACCTCCCACAAGCCCTGCCAGACCTGCCAGTCATACACACACACGCACCAACACACGCACGCATGCATGCATGCACACCACACACACGCACACACCTACAGTCGTGGTCAAAAGTTTTGAGAATGACGCAAGTATTGGTCTTCACAAAGTTTGCTGCTTCAGTGTTTTTAGATATTTTTGTCAGATTACTCTGGTATACTGAAGTATAATTACAAGCATTACATAAGTGTCAAAGGCTTTTATTGACAATTACATTAAGTTTATGCAAAGAGTCAATATGTGCAGTGTTGACCCTTCTTTTCCAAGACCTCTGCAATCTGCCCTGGCATGCTGTCAATACACTTCTGGGCCACATCCTGACTGATCATGCTGGAAAAGGCATTGTTCGTCACTAAACTGTTCTTGGATGGTTGGGAGAAGTTGCTCTCTGAGGATGTGTTGGTACCATTCTTTATTCATGGCTGTGTTCTTGGACAAAATTGTGAGTGAGCCCACTCCCTTGGCTGAGAAGCAACCCCACACATGAATGGTCTCAGGATGCTTTACTGTTGGCATGACACAGGACTGATGGTAGCACTCACCTTGTCTTCTCCGGACAAGATTTTTTCCGGATGCCCCAAACAATCGGAAAGGGGATTCATCAGAGGAAATGACTTTACCCCAGTCCTCAGCAGTCCAATCCCTGTATCTTTTGCAGAATATCAGTCTGTCCCCGATGTTTTTCCTGGAGAGAAGTGGCTTCCTCGCTGCCCTTCTTGACACCAGGCCATACTCCAAAAGTCATCGCCTCACTGTGCGTGCAGATGCGCTCACACCTGCCTGCTGCCATTCCTGAGCAAGCTCTGCACTGGTGGTGCCCCGATCCCGCAGCTGAATCAACTTTAGGAGACGGTCCTGGCGCTTGCTGGACTTTCTTGGGCGCCCTGAAGCCTTCTTCACAACAATTGAACCTCTCTCCTTGAAGTTCTTGATGATCCGATAAATGGTTGATTTAGATGCAATCTTACTAGCAGCAATATCCTTGCCTGTGAAGCCCTTTTTGTGCAAAGCAATGATGACGACATGTGTTTCCTTGCAGGTAACCAAGGTTAACAGAGGAAGAACAATGATTTCAAGCACCGCCCTCCTTTTAAAGCTTCCAGTCTGTTATTCTAACTCAATCAGCATGACAGAGTGATCTCCAGCCTTGTCCTCGTCAACACTCTCACCTGTGTTAACGAGAGAATCACTGACATGATGTCAGCTGGTCCTTTTGTGGCAGGGCTGAAATGCAGTGGAAATGTTTTTTTTGGGATTAAGTTCATTTTCATGGCAAAGAGGGACTTTGCAATTAATTGCAATTCATCTGATCACTCTTCATAACATTCTGGAGTATATGCAAATTGCCATCATAAAAACTGAGGCAGCAGACTTTGTGAAATTAATATTTGTGTCATTCTCAAAACTTTTGACCACGACTGTACACACACTGAACTTGTATGTTGCCAATTTGTCTGTTGATTTTCTTCATGTATTAATGCTATAGGAGTATCATAAAATCTAGATGCAAAATTGCCAATTTAGCCTGTGGTATCTGGCACCTGACAATGTTGTCATTAATGACAATGTGTTACCTGTGATATGTAGGACTATCACCACTTAAATAAGGCTTATCCACCTAGTGTTCTTCAAGTCAAGTGTTAAGTGGGATCAAATATTAAAAGTCCAATAGTCAAATGTTGCTGTTTATTTTCCTAATTATAGTCTAATTAAATATACTGTTTCAGGTACCCACAATAGTAGAATTATACTATTGAAAGATGTTTGCAAAATGATATCAAGCTGCAGAAAGCTTCAGTGAGTGGGAAATTCTGATACTTCTGGTATCATATTGTAAGCCCAAGTTTAGGAGTCCCCAATTACATTCAGACTTGTGACGATTTTTCCTTGAGCGGATGGTCGGGGGGCCGGAACATAGTGCAAATTGACTGCAAGAAACCCAAACAGACATATGTCTCTCTATTTATGAGTGGGAATACTTGGGAACCACAGGAGGCTGATGAAGGGAGGACGGATCATAATAATGGCTGGAACGGAGCGAATGGAATGGCATCAAACACATGGAAACCAGGTGTTTGATGTATTTGATACCATTCCACTTACTCCGCTTCAGATTTCCTGAATTAAAATCTCTTTGAGCTCATTTCCTGGTGATTTTACAGTATTTTAGTCCAAGAATGAAAATAAAATAAAATAAAGAATCTAAATATAAATCAATACTTTTGTTGCTCAGAAAACTTGGGTGGGGGGAATTAAAATCACCTATGGCCGAATTTGGACCGCGGACCGCCGATTGGGGAACCCTTCGCTCTTTCGCTGCATTGAAGTGAAAAATATGTCACTTTCTCTTTGGAAGAGTGGAGATTATGCTGTGTTCAAAACAACTGGGAACTCAGAAAATGAATGGGAAAAATCCATTTGAAAGGTCATCCAACTCGGAATTCCGACCCGTTATGATTTGACCTCGAAGTCAGAGATTTCCGAGTCCCCAGTTTATTTGAATGTGGCAAGAGTGTCATCTGAAACAATAGAGTGAGCCTCATCTGACTTTTGATGAAATTTAGGCAGCCTCTACCACTCTTTCGCTCGGTGCATGTGAAGCACGACTGTTTCATGCAGCGCGCCAGAGCAGTTCTTCCAGTGTCTGGAGAAATGGTAACGTTGTGTATGTTAATATATGTTAATTGCATGCAAGTAAAGGTTGCTTCTCTACCACACCCACAACGGAAGCACAATCATGGCCTCGTATTCGCAGGTGGATGACTTCTGTGAGAGGTCGCTGTTATGCTTGAATTCGACCCAAAACCAACGAGGAAGTCTACTGCAGTGTTGATTGAGAGCGGTTGTATGAAACCAATCAGTATGCTATGTCATGCAAAGCTCTTAACCGCGCTAACCCGCTCTTAATTTCTTTTCAGTTCGACTCGCCATGAATTTGGCGTCTGAACTGTGCGTAAGATTTTATTTTCTATATCCATTCCCATGGATATTTCACCTCATGATTGCTGTTTTTGTCTAAATTAACAGAGAAAACATAATTGTATCAACTGAAATACACATTAAAATGAAACAATTTAAAATGATAAGAGGTAAACAAAATGCAAGAACAGAGAATGCAGGAACAGTGGTTGAATGACATCTGTGGGCACATGCTCTGTCCATCTACAGTATTTATACCAATTCTATCTCCTTGATGAGACATATGATATAGGATGCACTCCTTGTCTTCTGTTCTTCATCTTTACTAAGGGGAGAATCCTATCTTCCACTTTGGTAACATTTTCACTTTGTCTCCCATTGACATCAATGCATGACTAAGTGAAAATTCAACTAAAAGTAGAGGTTAGGATTTGCCCCTAGTAAAAAAAAAAAAAAAACAGGACAGGTGAAAGCAATATGGAGGATCCCTACCTGGAAAGTGCTTCACCTGTCCAATTTCTTCCCATCAGTGCAGATGAAGGAAAGTAGTGGAGGAGAGGAAGCAATATGGGGATGCACCCACTGTGTGAACACATAGTGCATGAGCTGCAGGGGGCAATATTGCTCTTCTCTACAGATTTCACTGCACAACCATCCCACACAGTTTGTGAGCTGTGAGAGAAATTCCGAGGTAAATCTGCATTCACTGTATGGGAGTGATACGTTTATTGTAGGCTATACCTGGAACTGGAAGAAAGACTGATAACCACTTAAATACTAAAAAAGACTAATTTAAATATAGTTGACCTTACTCACTCACTTACTCACTTAAAACAGAGAAACACACTTGACAGGTAGTCTATTGTGTAAACTAAACACTGAGTATACAAAACATTAAGAACACATTTGTCATTGAAAGAACACCTGCTCTTTCCATGACAAAGACTGACCAGGTGAATCCAGATAAAAGCGATGATCCCTTACAGATGTCACTTGTTAAATCCACTTCAATCAGTGTAGATGAAGGGGAGGAGACCGGTTAAATAATGACTTTTAAGCCTTGAGACAATTGAGACATGGATTGTGTATGTGTGCCATTCAGAGTGTGAATGGGCAAGACAAAAAAATGTAAGTGCCGTTGAACGTGGTATGGTAGTAGGTGCCAGGCGCACCGGTTTGTGCAACGCTGCTGGGTTTTTCACGCTTAACAGTTTCCTGTGTGTATCAAGAATGGTCCACCACCCAAAGGATGTCCAGCCAACTTGACAAAACTGTGTGTGGGGGGATGCAACTCAATATTAGGAAGTTGTTCCTAATGTTTGGTACACTCAGTGTAGACTGTTGGTGTGAAAACGGATTATTTCATACGAATTACAGCAGAGATTGAGGGTGTTACCGAATCCCCCTGCAGAGGGCGATACAGGACTGTATATCACTGCGTTGTGTGCATGTTTGTTTGTTTTCTTTCTGGCTCTCACTCAGCCTCACCTATCTCCCCCTCACCTGAGAGATCGATATTTCCTCCAGCTCGTGGTTTCAGCCATTCGGACAATAGCCATGTGTCTCACTCCTGTGCACTCTCTAGCCATGCAGCCTATGTAGGCCCCGATTGACTAGTAGCCTAACCCACTCTCTCCAAGGGAGTAAATATTGCCCATACCGAACAGTCTTTTTCCAGTCTGTGACTGTAGGTGGACTGTAGGTGTATACATGGGATGCTTGAGAACATGTACGTTTGTATTACTATTGGTATGCCTGTTGGACGTGTTACAGATGTGTTTACTACATACAGTACCTTCAGAAAGTATTAATATCCCTTGACATATTCCACATTTTGTTGTGTTACAGCCTAAATTGAAAATGGATTAAATATTTTAAGTGACAAAGTGAAAACATGTTTTTAGAAATGTTTGCAAATTTATTGAAAATGAAATACAGAAATATCTCATATACATAAGTATTCACACCCCTGAGTCAATACTTTGTAGAAGCACCTTTCTGGGAAAGTCTCTAAGAGCTTTCTACACCTGGATTGTGCAACATTTGCCCATTATTCTTTTCAAAATTCTTCAAGCTCTGTCAAATTTCTTTGTTGATCATTGTTAGACAACCATTTTCAGGGCTTGCCATAGATTTTCAAGTACATTTAAGTTCAAACTGTAACTTGGCCCCTCAAGAACATTCACTGTCTTCTTAGTAAGCAACTCCACTGTAGATTTGGTCTTGTGTTATTGTCCTGCTGAAAGGGGAATTAATCTCCCAGTGTCTGGTGGAAAGCAGACTGAACCAGGTTTTCCTCTAGGATTTTGCCTTATCCTGAAAATCTCCCCAGTCCTTAACGATTACAAGCATACCAATAAATGATGCAGCCACTACTATGCTTGAAAATATGGAGTGGTACTCAGTAATGTGTTGTATTGGATTTGCTCCAAACATAACACAATAACTTCTTGACGCAATTAAAGCCTTTAAATCCTGGAAAACTCCAGGGCTGGATGGCATACCAGTTGAGTTATACCAAAAATGTTTTGATGCACTCAGAGGACCGTTATTAGCATGTTTTAACCACTCCTATAAAAATTGTAGCTTTAAGCAATAAGGCCCGAGGGGGTGTGGTATATGGCCAATATACCATGGCTAAGGGCTGTTCTTACGCATGACGCAACGCGGAGTGCCTGGATACAGCCCTTAGCCGTGGTATATTGGCCATATACCACAGATCCCGAGGTGCCATATTGCCATTATAAACTGGTTATCAATGTAATTAGATCAGTAAAAATACATGTTTTGTCATACCCATGGTATACGGTTTGATATACCACAGCTGTCAGCCAATCAGCATTAAGGGCTCGAACCACCCAGTTTATAATATAAGATACTCAACAAGAAGGTCTGATTTCATTATTACTGAAACAAGATCCAAGTGGTAAATATAAATATCCAGTCCATTAAAAAAATTGGAGGCCCCTTACACTTCAGTGTTGTGATGCAAAAATTCTAGCAAAATGCATAGCGCATAGAATTAAAAAGATATTGTAGGATATTATTCATCCTAATCAGACAGGTTTTTATATGGACGATACTTTGGAGATAAAATAAGACTGGAAACAATAGAACACTATGAAAAATCTGGGAAACCAGGCCTGGTATTCATAGCTGACTTTGAAAAGGCTTTTGATAAAGTATGACTGGAATTTATGTATAAATGCCTGGAATATTTCAATTTTGGAGAATCTCTTATACAATGGGTTAAAGTTATTTATAGTAAATAATGGCTACTTCTCAGAAAGTATTAAACTGTCAAGAGGAGTAAAACAAGGTTGTCCACTATCGGCATATCTATTTATTATGGCCATCGAAATGTTAGCTATTAAAATCAGATACAACCATAATATCAAGGGCCTAGAAATCCAGGGCTTAAAAACAAAGGTGTCATTGTACACTGATGATTCATGTTTTCCTTTAAATCCACAATTTGGATCCCTCCACAGCCTCATAGAGGATCTAGATAATTTTTACAACCAAATTATGATAAATGTACTATATTACGTTTTGGATCTTTTACATTACCGTGTAGTTTACCAATAAAATGGTCTGATGGTGAAGTGGACATACTCAATACTCATATCTCGAAAGAAATACATTATCTCACTACAATACATTTTAATAGAAAGTGAGCAAAAATAGATAAGATCTTGTTACCGTGGAAAGGAAAATACCTGTCTATTTGTAGAAAAATCACCCTGATTAAATCTTTAGTCATATCCCAGTATTTGCTTATGGCTTTAACTACACCTAGAGACTTGTATTTTATATTAAATGAGCAAAAGATATTCCATTTATTTGGAACGACAAGCCAGACAAAATTAAACAGGCCTATTTATATAATGAATATGAATTCGGAGGGCAGAGCATTAGACCTCACACTAAAGGCTTCAGTCATACAAAAGTTATACTTAAATCCGAACTGGTTCTCTAGCAGATTAGTAAGAATGTCTCACCCCATGTTCAAGAATGGCCTTTTTTCCCCTTTATTTAGATTACAACCTCTCACTTTCGGTTATTTGAAAATGAAATAAATCTCCAAAATATCTATATTTTTAAAACAAGCCATAGAAAGTTGGTTGCAATTTCAGTTTAATCCACCAGAAAAGACATAGCAAATATTGTTGGAGCATCAGCAATTGTGGGTTTGATTACAGGCTCAAAATGGCCAGAAACAAATAACTTTCTTCTAAAACTCGTCAGTCTATTCTTGTTCTGAGAAATGAAGGCTATTCCATGCGAGAAATTGCCAAGAAACTGAAGATCTCGTACAACGCTGTGTCATACTCCCTTCACAGAACAGCGCATTCTGATTTTGTACGTTTGCCCACTGACAAAGACATGATCAGTCTATAATTTTAATGGTAGGTTTATTTGAACAGTGAGAGACAGAATAACAACAACAAAATCCAGAAAAACGCATGTCAAAAATGTTATAAATTGATTAGCATTTTAATGAGGGAAATAAGTATTTGACCCCTCTGCAAAGCATGACTTAGTACTTGGTGGCAAAACCCTTGTTGGCAATCACAGAGGTCAGACGTTTCTTGTAGTTGGCCACCAGGTTTGCACACATCTCAGGAGGGATTTTGTCCCACTCCTCTTTGCAGATCAACTCGAACCTTCAGCTCCCTCCACATACTTTCTATGGGATTAAGGTCTGGAGACTGGTTAGGCCACTCCAGGACCTTAATGTGCTTCTTCTTGAGCCACTAATTTGTTGCCTTGGTCATGTGTTTTGGGTCATTGTCATGCTGGAATACCCATCCACGACCCATTTTCAATGCCCTGGCTGAGGGAAGGAGGTTCTCTCCCAAGATTTAACGGTACATGGCCCCGTCCATCGTCCCTTTGATGCGGTGAAATTGTCCTGTCCCCTTAGCAGGAAAACACCCCAAAGCATAATGTTTCCACCTCCATGTTTGACGGTGGGGATGGTGTTCTTGGGGTCCAAGGCAGCATTCCTCCTCCTCCAAACACAGCGAGTTGAGTTGATGCCAAAGAGCTCGATTTTGGTCTCATCTGACCACAACACTTTCACCCAGTTCTCCTCTGAATCATTCAGATGTTCATTGGCAAACTTCAGACGGGCCTGTATATGTGCTTTCTTGAGCAGGGGGACCTTGCGGGCACTGCAGGATTTCAGTTCTTCATGGCGTAGTGTGTAACCTATTGTTTTCTTGGTGACTATGGTCCCAGCTGCCTTGAGATCATTGACAAGATCCTCTGTGTAGTCCGTGTAGTTCTGGGCTGATTCCTCACCGTTCTCATGATCATTGCAACTCTACGAGGTGAGATATTGAATGGAACTCCAGGCCGAGAGAGATTGACAGTTCTTTTGTGTTTCTTCCATTTGCGAATAATCGCACCGACTGTTGACACCTTCTCACCAAGCTGCTTGGTGATGGTCTTGTAGCCCATTCCAGCCTTGTGTAGGTCTACAATCTTGTCCCTGACATCCTTGGAGAGCTCTTTGGTCTTGGCCATGGTGGAGAATTTGGAATCTGATTGATTGATTGCTTCTGTGGACAGGTGTATTTTATACAGGTAATAAACTGAGATTAGGAGCACTCCCTTTAAGAGTGTGCTCCTAATCTCAGCTCGTTACCTGTATAAAAGACACCTGGGAGCCAGAAATCTTTCTGATTGAGAGGGGTCAAATACTTATTCCCCTCATTAAAATGCTAATCAATTTATAACATTTTTGACATGCGTTTTTCTGGATTTTTTTGTTGTTATTCTGTCTCTCACTGTTCAAATAAACCTACCATTAAAATTATAGACAGATCATTTCTTTGTCAGTGGGCTAACGTACAAAATCAGCAGGGGATCAAATATTTTTTTCCCTCACTGTGTATATATATATATATATATATATATATATATATATATATTAAAACAAACGCCATCATCTTTGTAAATGATATCATAAATAGGACTGGTGGAGTTATGTCACACATGCAGCTAACAAAAATATATGGATAAGTCTGCTCTACTCAAATTTACAGCCAACTAATTGCAACATTACCGCAAAAATGGAAGAGGCAAGTGGAATGGGGAGAAAGTAAGGAACTTGTCTGCATTAAAGACCAAAATTGGTTAAAGAAAATTGTGATAAATAAAAAAGTGAACCAGTTTCATTTAAGGACCAAAAAATGGACAGCTGTGGCATATAGATTGCAAAATAGTTGTGAAGATATTGTTGATGTATCGACACCATGGCACATGGTTCATAAACTGATACACAAAATGACAATGGATTCAAAAGTTACGAGTTTTTCAATAAAAATTATTGTACAAAATTCTTGCAACCAATAAAATGCTATATATACAGTGCATTCGGAAAGTATTCAGACCCCTTGACTTTTTCCACATGTTACAGCCTTATTCTAAAATTGATTAAATACTATTTTTCCCTCATCAATCTACACACAATACCCCATAATGACAAAGCAAAAAAAAACTGAAATATCACATTGACATAAGTATTCAGAACCCTTTACTCAGTACTTTGTTGAAGCACCTTTGGCAGTGATTACAGCCTTGAGTGTTCTTGGGTATGATGCTACAATCTTGGCACACCTGTATTTGGGGAATTTCTCCCATTTTTCTCTGCAGATCCTATCATGCTCTGTCAGGTTGGATGGGGATCGTCACTGCACAGCTATTTTCAGGTCTCTCCAGAGATGTTTGATCGGGTTCAAGTCCAGGCTCTGGCTGGGCCACTCAAGGACATTCAGAGAGTTGTCCCAAAGCCACTCCTGCATTGTCTTGGCTGTGTGCTTAGGGTCGTTGTGTCAGGTGTCAGTGTGCAGCGGTAGGACGGAGTCAGGCGCAGGACACAAAACTGAGTGACAGACGAACTTTACTCGGAAAGAAACAAATACTAATTCCACGCAGGGAAATACACCAGCTCACAGCAGTCATGAACACCAAACAAAGAACAATCACGCACAAAACCACGAGGGAACCAGAGGGTTAAATAGGGAAATAATCATAACGTGATGGGAACCAGGTGTGTACAATCAAGACAAAACAAATAGAAAACAGAAATGTAGATCGGTGGCAGCTAGAAGACTGGTGACGACGACCGCCGATAGCCGCCCGCACAAGGAGAGGCACCAACTTCGGCGGAAGTCGTGACAGTACCCCCCCACTTGACGCGCGGCTCCATCAGCGCGCCGACTCCAGCCTCGGGGATGACCCGGAGGACGAGACGCAAGACGATCCGGATGGAGACGGTGAAACTCCTGCAGTAAGGAAGGATCCAGGATGTCCTCCACCGGCACCTAGCATCTCTCCTCCGGACCGTACCCCTCCCACTCCACGAGGTACTGAAGGCCCCTCGCCCGACGCCTTGAGTCCATGATGGCTCGCACAGTATACGCCGGGGCCCCCTCGATGTCCAGCGGGGGCAGAGGAACCTCCCGTACCTCAGAATGCTGGAGCGGACCAACCACCGCTGCCCTGAGGAGAGACACATGGAATGAGGGGTTCATACGGTAATCAGGGGGGAGCTGTAACCTATAACATACCTTGTTCAGTCTCCTCAGGACTTTAAATGGCCCCACAAACTGCGGACCCAACTTCCGGCAGGGCAGGCGAAGGGGCATGTTTCGGGTCAAGAGCCAGACCCGGTCCCCCGGAGCATACACCGGGGCCTCACTGCGGTGGTGGTCGGCGCTCGCCTTCTGTCGCCTGATGGCCCATTGCAGGCGCACATGGGCAGCGTCCCAGGTCTCCTCCGAGCGCCGAAACCATTCATCCGACGCAGGTGCCTCAATCTGGCTCTGATGCCACGGTGCCAGCTGATACCCTAGTACACACTGAAATGGAGACATGTTAGTGGAGGAGTGGTGGAGGGAGTTTTGGGCCATCTCTGCCCAGGGGATGAAAGCGGCCCACTCCCCCGGCTGGTCCTGGCAATAGGACCGCAGAAACCTACCCACATCCTGGTTAACTCTCTCCACCTGCCCATTACTCTCGGGGTGAAAACCTGAGGTCAGGCTGACCGAGACCCCCAGACATTCCATTAACGCCCTCCAGACCCTCGATGTGAACTGGGGACCCCGATCAGACACTATATCCTCAGGCACCCCGTAGTGCCAGAAGACGTGGGTAAACAGAGCCTCCGCAGTCTGTAGGGCCATAGGGAGACCGGGCAAATGAAGGAGACGGCAGGACTTAGAAAACCGATCCACAACAACCAGGATCGTGGTGTTACCTTGTAACGGAGGAAGATCCATCACGAAGTCCACCGATAGGTGTGACCACGGCCGTTGTGGAACGGGTAGGGGTTGTAATTTCCCTCTGGGCAGGTGTCTAGGTGCCTTGCACTGGGCGCACACCGAGCAGGAGGAAACATAAACCCTCACATCCTTAGCTAAAGTGGGCCACCAGTACTTCCCACTAAGACAGCGCACTGTCCGACCGATGCCAGGATGACCAGAGGAGGGTGACGTGTGGGCCCAACAGATCAATCGATCGCGGACATCGAACGGAACGTACAGACGCCCAACTGGACACTGGGTGGGAGTGGGCTCCGTACGTAATGCCCGCTTGATGTCCGTGTCAACCTCCCATACCACCGGTGCCACCAGGCAAG
Source organism: Coregonus lavaretus (assembly GCF_964263955.1). Classification (NCBI taxonomy): domain Eukaryota; kingdom Metazoa; phylum Chordata; class Actinopteri; order Salmoniformes; family Salmonidae; genus Coregonus; species Coregonus lavaretus. Next base: position 15,881,294 of record NC_140025.1, on the reverse strand, counting down.
AAGCCGGAAGTATGGGAGTGGAATCCGTGGACCGCTCCTCTGTGTCAAACATCCGGGACAGAGCGTCTGCCTTAGCGTTCTGGGAACCTGGTCTGTAGGATAGGGTGAAAACAAAACGGGTGAAAAACATGGCCCACCTTGCCTGGCGAGGGTACAGTCTTCTCGCCGCCCGGATGTACTCCAGATTGCGGTGGTCAGTTCAAATGAGGAAAGGGTGTTTAGCCCCCTCAAGCCAATGTCTCCACGCCTTCAGAGCCTTGACAACAGCTAACAGCTCCCGGTCCCCCACATCATAGTTTCGCTCCGCCGGGCTGAGCTTCTTCGAAAAGAAAGCACAGGGGTGGAGCTTTGGTGGCGTACCCGAGCGCTGAGACAACACAGCTCCTATCCCAGCATCGGATGCGTCCACCTCTACTATGAATGCCAAGGAGGGATCAGGATGAGCCAGCACGGGAGCCTTCAGGTGACCAAAAGCCCTGTCCGCCCCAGCTGACCACTGCAGTCGCACCGGTCCTCCCTTCAGAAAGGAGGTAATGGGAGCCGCTAACTGACCAAAGCCCTGGATAAACCTCCAGTAGTAGTTGGCAAACCCTAAGAACCGCTGCACCTCCTTTACCGTGGTTGGAGTCGGCCAATTACGCATGGCTGAAATGCGGTCATTTTCCATCTCCACCCCTGACGCGGACAGGCGGTTCCCTAGGAAGGAGACGGACTGTTGGAAGAACAGACATTTCTCAGCCTTGACGTACAAGTCATGCTCCAACAGTCGACCAAGCACCTTGCGCACCAGGGACACATGCTCGGCGCGTGTAGCGGAGTATATTAGAATGTCATCTATATACACCACTACACCCTGTCCGTGCAGGTCCCTGAAAATCTTGTCTACAAAGGATTGGAAGACTGATGGAGCATTCATCAACCCGTACGGCATGACGAGGTACTCATAGTGCCCAGAGGTGGTACTAAATTCCGTCTTCCACTCATCCCCCTCCTGGATACGCACCAGGTTGTATGTGCTCCTGACATCCAATTTGGTGAAGAAGCGCACCCCGTGCAATGATCATCTGATTTATACCTCGATAGTCGATGCACGGGAGTAAAGCCAAAGGCGAGAGCCAAATCGGCATATTCGGGGGGGATGTGCATGGTGGAGACCTGGTTTGGACTTTCCACCGAAGTTGCACCTATGGAAACACCTACACACCTCCCTGAGCACTGACGTGACCATCCCTTCAGAGCCCTCTGTTGCCACGAAATAGTGGGGTCATGATAGGCCAACCAGGGAAGCCCCAACACTACAGGAAACGCAGGAGAATCGATCAGGAAGAGACTAATACTCTCCTCATGACCCTCCTGCGTTATCATACATAGTGGAGCTGTGACCTCCCTAATCAGGCCCGACCCTAAAGGACGACTATCTAAGGCATGTACAGGAAAGGGCACATCAACAGGAACAATAGGGATCCCTAATCTAAGTGCAAATGAGCGGTCAATAAAGTTCCCAGCTGCGCCTGAATCTACTAGCGCCTTATGCTGGGAATGCGGGGAAAACTCAGGAAACTCTATACAGACACACATGTGCGCAACAGGGAGCTCTGGGTGAGTCGGGTGCCTACTCACCTGGGATGATCCACCAGTGCCCTGCCTTCTGCCTCGACTCCCTGGGCAACCTCCCCAGCACCGACCAGCAGTGTACCCTTTGCGGCCACAGGTGGTGCAGGAAATGCCCCCCCCCCCCCTCCGGTCAACCTTGGAGCAGCACCTCCGAGCTACATAGGTGTAGACTCGGAGGTGCTGGGGGATGGAACGGACGGACCCCAATCCGAGCATCCGCGGGTGGCCAACAGGTTATCCAGCCAGATGGATAAATCCACCAGCTGGTCGACGGTAAGGGTGGTGTCCCTGCAGGCCAGCTCCCGATTAACGTCCTCCCGTAGACTACAGCGGTAATGGTCGATCAGGGCCCTCTCGTTCCATTCCGCGCTGGCAGCCAGGGTCCTGAAGTCCAGTGCGAAGTCATGTGCGCTCCTCTTCCCCTGTCTGAGATGGAACAAGCGTTCCCCCGCCGCTCTCCCCTCAGGCGGATGATCGAAGTGAAATCCTCGTAGCGAACCAACGTTGCGTCTATCCTTCCCCATTCGGCGTTGGCCCACTCCAGCTCTTTCCCCGACAAACAGGAGATGAGGGCGGACACTCTCTCGTATCCCGAGGGAGCCGGGTGGACGGTCGCCAGGTAGAGCTCCACCTGGAGCAGGAACCACTGGCAGCCGTCCCATCATAGGCCTTCGGGAGCGAGAGCCGGATCCCACTGGGTCCAGGTGACGGAGCGGTGGACAGCGGTGTGGGTTGAGGTGAAGTTGATGGGGTGTGGGAAAACCCTCTCTCTCCCATCGCTCCATGGTGTGCAGCACGCGATCCATGGCTGTGCCCAGATTGTGGAGCATCTTCGCGTGCTGCTGGACGCGCTCCTCCACCGGTAACGGAGGACTGGGTGCACCTGCTGACTCCATATGAGGTGCGTGATTCTGTCAGGTGTCAGTGTGCAGCGGTAGGACGGAGTCAGGCACAGGACACAGAACTGAATAACAGACGAACTTAACTCGGAAAGAAACAAATACTAATTCCACGCAGGGAAATACACCAGCTCACAGCAGTCATGAACACCAAACAAAGAACAATCACGCACAAAACCATGAGGGAACCAGAGGGTTAAATAGGGAAATAATCATAACGTGATGGAAACCAGGTGTGTACAATCAAGACAAAACAAATAGAAAACAGAAATGTAGATCGGTGGCAGCTAGAAGACCGGTGACGGCGACCGCCGATAGCCGCCCGCACAAGGAGAGGCACCAACTTCGGCGGAAGTCGTGACACGTTGCCCTGTTGGAAGGTAAACCTTCACCCCAGTCTGAGGTCCTGAGTGCTCTGGAGCAGGTTTTCATCAAGGATCTCTCTGTACTTTGCTCCGTTCATCTTTCCCTGCCGCTGAAAACATCCTCACAGCATGATACTGCCACCACCATGCTTCACCATAGGGATGGTGACAGGTTTTCTCCAGACGTGACGCTTGGCATTCAGGCAAAATAGTTCAATCTTGGTTTCATCAGACCAGAGAATCTTGTTTCTCATGGTCTGAGAGTGTTTAGGTGCCTTTTGGCAAACTCCAAGTGGGCTGTCATGTGCCTTTTTACTGAGGAGTTGCTTCCGTCTGGCCACTCTAACATAAAGGCCTGATTGGTGGAGTGCTGCAGAGATGGTTGTCCTTCTGGAAGATTCTCCCATCTCCACAGAGGAACTCTGGAGCTCTGTTAGAGTGACCATCGGGTTCTTGGTCACCTCCCTGACCAAGGCCCTTCTCACCCGATTGCTCAGTTTGGCTGGGCAGCCAGCTCTAGGAAGAGTCTTGGTGGTTCCAAACTTCTTCCATTTAAGAGTGATGGAGGCCACTGTGTTCTTGGGGACCTTCAATACTGCAAAACATTTTTGGTACCCTTCCCCAGATCTGTGCCTCGGCACAATCCTGTCTTGGATCTCTACTGACAATTCCTTCGACCTCATGGCTTGATTTTTTCTCTGACATGCACTGTCAACTGTGGGACCTTATATAGACAGGTGTGTGCCTTTCCAAATCATATCCAATCAATTGAATTTAACACAGGTGGACACCAATCAAGTTGTAGAAACATCTCAAGGATAATCAATGGAAACAGGATGCACCTGAGCTCAATTTCGAGTCTCATAGCAAAGGGTCTGAATACTTATGTAAATAAGTTATTTATGTTTTTAATTTTTAGTAAATCTGCAAACAGTTTTTGCTTTGTCATTATGGGGTATTGTGTGTAGATAGATGAGTCAAAACAAGTATTTAATCCATTTTAGAATAAGGCTGTAACGTATGAAAAATGTATGCACTCACTAACTGTAAGTCGCTCTGGATAAGAGTGTCTGCTAAATGACTAAAATGTCAAATGTAAATGTAACAACATTTGGAAAAAGGGAAGGGGTCTGAATACTTTCCGAATGCACTGTATATATATTTACTCAAAAAATATATGGGGGATTAGAAATTATGCAGACAATTACATTGATGGTAGCCACAATCTATCTGTAATATTAAAGCTGATCTACCCCCTAAAAAAAAAGAGGCAGTGGTGTGTGTGTATATATATATATACACACCACTTACTTGATCTGATCTACGTAAAAATGTATGCGCACATGACTGTAAGTCACTTTGGATAAAAGCGTCTGCTAAATGGCATATTATTATTATTATTATTATTATTATTATTATTAATACAACAAAATGTGTGAAAAGTCAAGGGGTGTGAATACTTTCTGAAGGCACTGTATGCGTTACAATTAGAGATTAGCTATTTTTATTAGCTATCTATGTTGCTTATTTGGGTGTAGCTTCACTGTGATCATTGAATGTCATTAGGTAACATGTTTATTGTTAGCATGAGTGCTATTTGTGACTCTTGTTACTATGTAATACATGGTTATTAGATACAGTCCTTTGCTCCAGTTCTTCTATTCATTATCATTCCTTCATGCATAGCTTATCCCATTCTATTGCACTCTGCACATATCTATGCAGTGTATTTATCTCCTGTATAGCATATTCATCATCTCTGTCTCTGTACCTTTACAGAACAATCCCCATGTTCATCTTCCTCAGTGTGTTTAAATAAAGTTCCTGTGTGTGTTGACTCTTGGGCTGCTTTATTCCCCTCTAAGCGCGGGCGGTGTCAGTGGGTCACAAACCAGTAAAATACATAGAGCCAGGACGCTCTCTTTCAGAGCGGGTAAAACAAACACCTCAGTGTGATAAAGTGGACAGATTGAATGCATCAGCCATCAGAAACAAAGCACACCTAAGAGAGTTGGACGGAAGTTCTGACAGACAGACAGTTTTTCCTGGCCACTGTGCTTCTGCGTGCTCTTTGGGGTCTAGGCTGGATTAATGTAAAGCAATTTGTGACAACTGCTGATGTAAAAAAGGTTTTATAAATACATTGTATTGATTGATTGACAGATGGAAGTTGTGGTTGGGGACTATGAGGAGCAGACAGTTTTAGAGGGTGTAACCAAGGAAAATCCTGTTTTCATACCTGGGTCTTTCAGCAAGGCCATAGATTTATCAACTGGTGAAAGATATACCAGAAAAGCAGGAATGGACATTTCGCTAAAAGGTGACTTCTCTAACCTGTGACCTAGACACACACACACGCACACTCACGTGCACCCTTACCCACACCGACCAACACACACAATTCCCTAGCGGCAGAGAACCAGGAGGACAAAGAAAAACAGGATTCTATTTCTCAGTGTAGCAAAGGAAAACCAAAACAGAGGTGCTGACGACTTCCTTCACTCAAACCCGATGGGAGCGTTTATCACTTTGGTGCCGCAAGATAGGAATCTGCTTTATTTATTCAGGTTGACGGTTCATCCTCATTTAAATGATAAGGAATGCGTTGTTATGCTGGCTTGATGCCGTTTCCATATGCCAATCAGGATTTAAGGTCACGCTCTATTAGACATGAACAATACTGGTATATTAGGATTCATAAACGTTGAGCACATGCACATTTTTTGCTACTCCAGGGAGGAACGCTCTTTAGCGCACATCTCAAAACGGGGCTCAGAGATACATTTCCTATAATCTGCCTTCCTCCCATCTCCCCAATACACACTCGGTGTATTACCTGCACACACAGAAATACAGTACACGTTTTGTATACGCACACAGACGCACATACACATACATGTACGCACACACACACACACACCTGGGATCAAAGGAACATTTGCTACACTTTTATCCACCAAAGGAAAAACAATTGCAGACTTTATTGCCCATTGTCTAATACCACATGAAACCACATTAAAAGTAAGACAAACAGTGCTTTTGGTAGCGGTTCTACTCATAGCAGATGGAGGCAAGGTGCCATGTTTGCTTTGGGATGGATTTCTGCTTTGTCAGTGGAGAAAACCATCTGTATGTCACAGTAAGTCTTCCACAGTAAGTCATATCTGTGTTAACTTCCCTGTTGCAAACAGTTCAATGGGCCGACCGTTTATTTGTATCGTAACGTTGGCTTCGAGGTGAGCGAGAGGCCTCCACCTCGTGTTGGCACAGCTGACATGGGAAAATAGGGAATCATATGAAAATAGTCTACCAAGAAATAGGTTCTTCTTCTGTCTTCAGCTGAAGTCTGTGATGATAGATTTACTGTACAATTGAAATACAAGGAACATTATGTATGGCATGTCATCGATAGTCAGAGAAGATGGAAAGGCTATTACTTTAACACTTCTCCAGGCATTGGGGGATCTGATCATATGTGCAGCCCAACTGCAGTAAAGACGACTTGGAACATACCCAATAACAAAGATATAAGAAAACTAGCAAGGCTGTAGGCTAAAATACTGAGGTTATATGCTACTGATGTAGCATATAAGAGAGAACACTGTGATACATGTTGCTCTGCGTTAGAGACTAGAGAGAGAGCAACCTCTGTCAAGCGATCTCTTCCGACGATCTCCATCACGGCCCATAATGAACCCCGTTAATTAAGATCCTGGTCAAGGAAGAAAAAGAAGAAGGGGTTGATAATGGAGGAAGAGGATTTAATTAGCCTCCTCAGATCCAGACTCACAGGAAACAATTAAGGATCTCTTATCCTGCCTTAATGGGCTTCAGTGAGCCAGAGCCCCTCATTAATTCTCTCTTCTTCAGTCTTTCGCTAATATGCTGATTACATGCTACCACTAACCTCTTTTAGAGAAACACAAACGGATGGGAATGTGTGTCAGAAGTTGTGGCTAAGGCAGCCTAGTCTATTGGTAGAAAAAAGAAAAGAAAGAATGATTTGAAATACGTTGAGAATAGTTCTTCCCGGAGATCATTCTGCAAAAAGAGCTTCCCCCTCAATCTGTCTTTACTGTAATATCCATATTTTATTAATAATCGTGGGTTGTTTTCATTTCTTCGTCTGGAGGAAATTGATATTATTGTCTTCAGAATGGAGGGTTTGTGTGGAGTAAATAGAGGGATGGCGAGCTATCCTGTCTCTGTATCTTCCTGTAAATCTGTCTGTCTGTCTGATAATCAGTCTCCTGATGTTCTAGTCCCTTTCATCCATCCATCTGTGTGCGTGTGCACGTGTGTGTGTGTATTTGCGTGGTGTGTACGTATGTGTGTGCGTATGTGCACGTTTGTGTGTGCTAGGAAGAGAGAAAGGCTGTGGGACAACCTTCAACCTTTGCCTGCTGTAAGGTCACTGTCCCTCCCAATGGAAGGAAGAGGGGTGATTGCCCTAAAGAACCACACCTCAACCCCCAAACCCCCCTACCCCTCCCCCTCCCCTCTCTGCCCCCAAAACATCCCCAAAGGGAGCTGCAAGAATTCTTGTGATCTTTTTTGTTTTGCACCATAGGGTAAATTGATGCTATTGTGAGATTTGTTTTCCCATCCATGTTCAAAGCCATCCATGACCACCTATGGTGTTAACTATCCTTTGTTTGGAAGGAATCCTTCCTACTGACAGCAACTTGCAGATCAACATCCTATGACTCAACCACACTATGCCTCAGGACGACAACTAGGGCTAAAGTGTGGAGAGTTAACATCTCAGGAATCACATTGATATGATGTGCAGCATGACTGCAGTAGAAGACGACCTGTAATACAACCGGTTATTTGGTTAATGTAATTGATTGGCTGGAGATCCCATTTATTTAATCAACCATTTATTTTATTTTATATTAATAGGTTAGATTTTAGAGCAAAGACCAGCAGACAATGTGCTTCTCCGTGACTGGAGCTAAATCAAAAGAGCCAATGAGCTCGGCTCCAGTACCACCGCTCCCCGGGAAACATTTACAAGTCGACACTTAAAACGTAATATAGGGCTCTATTCAATCCGTATTGCTGAAGCGTTACTGATTGCGCAATAGACGTTTAAAGGTAATTTCCGATTGAGCCGACATGCAGCGGTTACCGTGGATGCAGTCTCCACTAAGGCGGGAACATTGCCTTTATGTTTCAATCACGCTGTACTTCCGCTATATGGATTGAATATAGCCCATACACTTTTACTTCACAAAAGCACTTCCTACAGAACCATATTTTCAAAATTGCCATGACCATTACCAAACTAACATTCTGTCACAGGGTTAGCCTAGGCTAGCTTGGTTAATCATAAAATGGACTGACATGAAGATTCATTAATTCCATTGTTTTTATTACAGTGTACTACAATTGAGATAAAATTCCTTAAAACAAAAAATGATATTCCAACAAGCTGACCATCTTTCTCACAGTACCAGCGGAGGTGAATTCATGAAACATGGTGCTCATCCTGAACTGTTGCTCACCAGCCTTGGAAGATGAATAGACATGATTAAAAACACCATACAAGCAACACTGTGAGCCTTTATTATAGTAATAAATAACACCCCACTTTAATAGGGTGTTTGTTCCCATGTGCAGGCCTGGTGGCTGTGTGTGTATGTGTTGTGCGCGACACACACGCTCGTGCCTGCCTGCTATGGTGGTAATGAAAGACATGTTTAATAGAGCATCAGCAGGCCACATGACAGGAGTCTCCTGAATCTCTCTCACCCCGGGAAGTTTCCCTGGAATGGGACAAAAGCAGGGCCTGAACGAGACTTTAGATAATGTGTGTGTCATACAACTTTCACCTATCCAGTACTTTCAGATGTGTGAACACAGAAGGTGTAGGAGGGTCTAAGGCTTAAGCCAAGGAAATGGCTAGGACAGAGAGAGAAGAGATCAACTTTGAACGATTGAGAATAAATTCAGTGCATCATTCTACTGTTATTGCCCAAATGTGTTCACAGATGTCTGTTGTTTTGTGGGGGCACAAACTGACAAGTAAAACAGTGAGAATACAAGAGTGCGTGTGTCTCAATTTGAATCTGTGTTTGTGTTTGTGAATCAGCCATTTTGACTGACAGTATACATGACCCGGAGGGCAGCCACACATCAAACTTAATGGGCTGTGTCCCTAGCTACAGAGAGAGGCCAGTCACATGTCTAGCACCCAGAACATTGTTATTGTCCCCCAGATCGAGTGTGATGTTGAATATATATTGCTCCATGACATTGGTATGCAACGGCCATATACATACTCTCATACCACAGCCGTGGGTGATGACAGCACCGAGCATGAAACACCAGACGGCATGTTTTTCATCAAACTACAATGTAATAGTGATGCCTGGGTTCAGGGCTGGCCTTAGCCTGGTTAAACCAGACTGAACGTCGTGCTCACCATTGAGTGAGTCTGGTTCAACCACGCTAGCCTAAAGTAGGCAATCCTTGGTTCAGAATGTAACCGTTTTGTAATGGCCATGTCAACTTTGAATACAGTTTATGTTAATGATTTGGTGAAGTAAATCTGGATATTGCGTTATATAAAAGTAATCAGTGACCTGTGAAATTGTAATCAGTAACATAACTTTTGGATAAACCAAACTCAGTAACGTAATCTGATTACTTTTCCCTTAATAGGCATTAGAAGACTAAAAGGAACACATTTTGTGTGACAGTGGTCTAAGACTTATGGTCAGACTCGCTCAGATGGAACAAACTTAAACTCAACGCTGAATTGAATGTAATTGAGAAAACAGAACAATGTCATAATGTATTTATTTTTGCAAACATCCTTTCTGAATTTAAAAGTAATCCATTAAGTAATCTAGTTTTCAAAAGTATCTGTAATCTAATTACAATACTTTAGCTGGTAATGTAATTACATGTAATCAGTTACTCCCCAATCCTGATTGCATTTTAAGTGAATAGATTTTTTAAAAACTGTTGTACGTGTTACCAAGGAGCGGTGGTTACTGCAAGCAACAACTGCATGAGCTCACTGGCTCGTTGATTTAGCTTCAGTCACAGAGGACTGCAGTGTCTGCTGATTCTTTCTCTAAAATCTAGCCTATTCATGAGAAACCGATTGGACACCACAGCCTCAATAACATTAATTAACCAAATAAAATGGTATTCCAGGTCATCTTCTTTGCGGTCGCGCTGCACATCTTGCTGCATCATATCAAATGGACTTTATGGGATCTGATAATCCGCCTCAGCGCAACTATGATTTAATGATCTGGATCATACCCTATTCCAAAGATGTAAAAAAGACTGCAGACAATTCAAGTCAGTTCAGAACATGTTTATTGTCATCTACATGGTTGTTGCCTGTGGGGCTTGCGTAGCCTCAAATACAGCAATGTCGCCAGTGCAGTGAGCGAGACCACTCCCACAGCTGCACACACAGCAGCCAGCAGTATCATCATGAGAGACACGCCTGAGGAAGGAAGTGAAATTATTTCACTCAGAATATAATTCAACTTTATCATAAACTCAGTAATTACAACATTTCTGTCAAAATGCTTACCTACAAGCGCTAGCTTATAGCATGGGTTTTTAGCAGTTTCTCAAAGCTTCAGTTTGAAATAGGGAGGTATCTTAACTTGTCCAATAAGAACACAGATTTTTACTCACCATTGCTAAATGTTTTTTTAAAGTGTGCCCTAATGAACAACTACAGCCAATGCAAAAGTCCTTCACCTGTTGTGCTCTGGTAGTTGACCTCTAGTTGAGACGCCTGCTCCTCAGGGAACTCATCCATCTGTAGCCAGTCAGAGTCCTGGACTAAGATGGGACCGAGGGCAGCCTCCGCTTCCCAACTATCTGTTGTGAAACAGTAATAAGTCAGTGTACACAATCGGATGGGGAAGAGATGCAAGCTAGACTCCACTTGATAGAAAAACACCACCAACATTGATGACCAAATCATAAACGTCAAAGCTTACTCTGGTAGAATACATTGTCAGTCGGCAGACTCCTCCCCTTTCTCATGCCACAGGTGGAGTCACAGCAGCCACACACCTGGTCATCTCCACCTGCTGAAACCCACCTTAGAGGAAGAAAAACAAGACACCAGTTCAGAAAATACAAACAAATTAAAACCATGTATAGCTTTGGGTTCTAGCTCTATACAAATCCAATATATAAACATCCAGGTTTGCAGTATTATAGTTGTGCCCATGTGCAGTATAAACTCAATCCCCATAGACAAACCGGTTTCCCTCTGTAGTAAACGAGCAAGCCTTGTGTTCTGAGTCAATGGAAGCAGAGGCCGACCTTGCTCTCAGATGACATGTGATGTACATCTATAAGAAGGTAGGAGAGATATTACTTGTACAGGGGTGTGTTCATTAGAGTAAACAGAAAATCAAAGTCAGTGTTTCTTATTAGACAAGTCCAGGTGTTTCCCGTTTGTTTTCTTCCATTTAATGCCTAATGAACAAGACAGATGAGTACAGTACATACCGACTAAAAATAAAACCTTCAGGTGAATGTATTGTTACTCACAGAGCTCCTCTCATCTTGGTGGAACCTGAAGGCCTCAAGCTGAAACTGGAGTTTGTCATCCTCAGTTTGCTGCAGGAAGTGGGACATGGAGCCTGTCTGTCTGGCATCAGTCAGACACCTGATGGGATGAAATAAAAACAAAGTTTCATTTACATTCACAATATACAGCTATAATATACAACCCCACCTAAAGTTTCATTTACATTCACAATATACAACCCCACCTCTTTAAGGAATACCTGGGATAGGATAAAGTATTCCTTCTAACCCCCCCCCCCCCCCCCCCCCCAAATTGTAAAGTGGTTATCCCACTGGCTATAGGGTGAACGCACCAATTTGTGAGTCGCTCTGGCTAAGAGCGTCTGCTAAATGACGTTAATGTGCCCTTGAGCAAGGCACTTAACCCTAATTGCTCCTGTAAGTCGCTCTGGTTAAGAGCGTCTGCTAAATGACTAAAATGTAAATGTAAATGTAATACAGAAGTACGATAAGCTGGAAGGGGAACACACACACGCACCGCTCACGCACCCATGGTTCTCAATGAAGGAATATCTAGGTTTAGAGGCCATTTCAGGGGCCAGCGTAGCCACACAGCTGTCCACGTAGACACGGAGAGTTGTGTGGTGGGCTTGGATAATGGAGGCTTCAATGTTCATGACATGCCCCAGAAAGTAGACACTGGAGGGCCTCTCAAATTGCCAGTCATCTGAAAGAGAAAAAAGCTAAAGCAGCAAGAGCCCCACAGTGGATGTGTCATAATACCCATAAAACCAAGAGGTCAAGCAGGGAAATGGTTCCAGTTGTTTTTCCACCATTCCTTTTCCCCATAGGGGATTTTAGAAAACTTAAAATAAGGGCTGTGTTTTGTTTAAGCTTACCCTGGCGTGACGTTTTGATAGCCATGTAAATCGCTCTCGGACCAGGTTACTTTTATCAATATATTCTGCTCTATTTACTCTGATTCTAAAATGCTAATTAGCATCAATGTAGACATACGCAAGACTACAAATCCCTGCAAGGTCCTGCACGTCATCTCTAGCTGACACCTTTGCTAACAGGTATTGTGTTAATTTTAAACTTGCACAAGACAGTACACAGAATTGTCAATTTAAAGATTTAGCCATTTTTTTTTTTCATTTAGCTAACATTAGATAGTTAATCCAGAGATTCTTACCTTTGCCTTGATTCGGCAGTCTCGTCCAGATCATGGCATTTGTAGCGCTTTATGATAGCCACATTAGCAGCTAATTAGCATTTACTTTGGGGGTAGATACAGGCGAATATATTAATAAAAGTGACTGTCCTAGAGAGATTGACACAGTTATCAAAACGTCATGCCATGGTAAGCCTACACAAAAATCCCCTATGGGAAAAATGAATGATAGAAAAAATTATTGGAACCATTTCCCTGTTTGACCGCTAGGTTTTATGGGTATTATGACTCATACGTTGGTACTCTATAACCCAAAATGGCAGAGGTCAACTTTAAAGGAGTAGTCTCACCTTTACTTCCAGTCAAAAATGCAGCCCCTGCACTTGTTTTGAAAGTTTGAGGGTGGGTATTGGCGACTAAGAATTTGCTTAGCTTCTTGGTCAAATGTGTTCACAGAATCTCAAGTTCCTACTGGAGTGATGAAAGTTAGATTGCACCTTTAAAGCCCATGTTCTATACCCACCTGTCATGAGCCTGAGAGAAAATACCAACTGCTGCTCTGCAACCTTGGTGGAGGCATAGGGAACCCAGGTAGGCTTCAGAGCATTACTGGTCACATTGTGCTTCCTGATGGATACAAACATTTTACAGCAAGAGCCGGGTTGTGTTCATTAGAACAAACATGGAAATCATTTGAAAAGAGAGACGAAAGTCCTTACTTTTGATAATGGCATTCAACTCCAACCTCAGCATAATTTGTTCTTACAATGGGAGTGCCTTCAACTGGTGTTGGTGTGTAGATAAGGGTAAAGGTATAGATGAGTACATCCTCGGTTATCTAAAGAAAACAAAGTCACTTTCCAGCACTGCATATCGTACTACAACACCACTAAGCATCAATACAATCCACTCTTCCCTGTACAAAGACAGTGACTCTGGAATCTACAGATGTTCTGTTCCATTTCTCATTCCAAACTAAACATGTTGCCAATAACAATTACCAATACAGAACCCATTCAATGTGAATGAGCCTTATCAATATACAGTATAACTTAATGTGTGTTCTTTTGTAGCTTGCAACACGTATGGAACTGAACTATTCTTTGTACAAATTCCCCACACACAGACACTAGGCCCAAACATACCGTTAGTGTGCTCCTACATTCTTGCAGCTCAGACTCAAACAGCAGCCTCTGGTCAGCATGGTCAAACTCTGTGGACGTGCAGCCTCCCAGGGTCAGATCAGACGGTCGGATCAACTGACCGTTCCCTAGGAAATCCTGCTTGACCTCCACCCGAACCATGTCCTCCCCGCACTGGACCGCTACGCTGGTGGCAGACACTGGATTCTTCAGCTCAAACTCCACAGGCACTTTGGCCTCCTTCACCATATGGTTCAGTACTGGGCCCTGCACAGACTGTTTCCCTAGTTGAAACACCTGTTGCTTTCTGGCAGGCTGTTGAGATTCATATTTTACAGGCACCTGGGTTGGTTTTTTGACAGGGTTTCTATATTCAAACTGTATAGGAGATGGTGCAAGTTTCCGGTGCTCAGCTTGGACAGGGATTTGAACAGGTATCCTTTGTTCAAATGGCATAGGGGTCTGAATAGGCCTGAATAAGTCTTGGGTGGGCATCCGTGAGTGTGTGCTCACAGGCTCTTCTGCTTGCTGCTGTGGACCATAGCTGACAAAGTCAGATGTTTCTTGAATACGTGATGGCATTGGAAAAAGCAAACTCTGGGCATCACTGAATGACTTGAATGAGACAAGCACAACAAACCAAACCAAATCTACACTCAACCCCATTCTGATTTTTGACATAGTGTCTGTTGTGAATTCAATGATATTTCATTTTAAAGCAGAATCTTGGAGCTTGCTCCCGGCTCCTCCCTCTTGTCGTTAGTGAAATTGCATTCCAGCCCAGGAGAATTGCACACGATTATGGGTGTGTCTCAATACTCTTTCATGGTTTTCTTTCCTTGTCTCCTGTCACTCATAGAGGGTAGGACATGAAAGGACTCAACACTATTGAGATGCACCCTCAGTATGACTGACTTTTGCTTATAGTCTTTTCACTGGTCGTTATCCTAATTAGTTGCAGCACTTGCCTGTTTTTTAGCAAAATACGTTGAAGATTAAATTATATAACTGAATGATATTTCCTACCATTTACTATTTATAGTTTTGGTTATGACAAGAGGAAAGATAATTAGGGCTGTCAAACGATTCAAACATGTAATCAAATTAATCGCAGGATTTGCTGTGATAAAATTCTGAATTTGCTCAAATTAATTTGTAATTTAAGATTTTTCATATTAAAACAGAGTGAGTGCCCTTTTATGAGCCCTATGAGGAAAAGCCACCTCACCCTGGGGGTTTGAAGCCAGGCCTCTATACGGTGATCTTAAACGTCTACGTCAGATGATCAAGTGGCTCCAGTGGCTTGAAGAATGTGGGCTGTGTGTGTGTGTTAGGTGATCTATGATCGTTCCCAGTGGGGCATCAGATGGAGGAGAGTGTGAGGGACAGTGAGCAGGTCTCATCTGGGGCCTATATGAGCTGTCAACAGGCCTGTCAATCACACCTAAGGGGCGGGGAGACAGAGGGGACAGGAAGTACATGGCCCCAGTCTTTATGGTTGAATTCTAATACGAAAATGTCCTCACTCATTGACCTCTACCCTTGTTGATTTTCTTGTAAAGAAATAAAAGAAATGCTTGGATGGGTATCAAGAATGTGGCAATAATATAGCAGAAATGTTGTCTAGGCTTCAGTTCAACAGGCTAACCCAGTCTTGTGTGAAGATGACTCGGGTTTAAACACACAAAAAGAAACATCACATATTAACCTGCAAGGACTGTTCTTGGAAGAATCAGCAAACCCATCTCCCATAACACAATACTGTAGCCACCTTTGCGTTGAAATACCGGAATACATTATCTTTCCCCAGCCGTTTTTTCCCAAAAGACATCCCACCTGAAAAGCCTCTATTGTCAGGAACTGGCTGCTATCTCCCAATCAGCAGGCAAACAAAAGGCAGAGGAGAGAATAGAGACTATAGCCCTGAGATGAGTCTGCAGCTGTCCCAAATGCTACACCCTATTCCGGTCTGTCAGTGCACTATATAGGGAATAGGGTGCCATTTAGGATGCAATCGGAGTCTGAGCTCCAGTCTGTCAGTCAGCTCCCTTGGTCCATTTCTCCATCCAACTTAGTTAACAGGCTCTAATGTGGCCCTTGGGGAGCCCTAATTTGGCTCCTGAGGGCCTCCAAATAGGGCCTGGCAACCTCTACGCCTCTGTTTCCAATAAGCCTGGCCCATCTAGCGCTGAAGAGGAGTGCAGGAAGCAGGTAACAGAGACACCCCCCCCCCCCCACACACACACACAGACATACTCTGCCTCACCAGCAGACCAGCTGCTTATGTGTTTAGCTTATTTTCTTCCTTTTTTATCTCTTTAGTACATTTTCACAACTTTTGGTACAAAACACCAAACTGGTCACACAGCCAGTCTTTCATGCAAAACCTGTCATTGTGCATTCATTTGGATTGTAAACCTCTCACCACAACCATTGAGTCTAAATATAAGTTTATGAAATGTAAAGAGAACATTGGTTTAATCACCTAAACACAATGAGATCTTTTCAATTTAGTTGTTTTAACTACCAGTTAATCCAATAGCAAACAATGCAAGACACGCGTTTCAAATCGCCCTTAGAAAAGCTGAAAGCAATATACTACAGTACTGTAAATTACAGTTTTCACATTGGGCAATACACTTACATTACCCAACAAAATTGACAGAAAATCTATAATTTCCATAATATCTACAGTGCCTTGCAGAAGTATTCATCCCCCTTGGCGTTTTTCTTATTTTGTTGCATTACAACCTGTAATTTAAATGGATTTTTATTTGGATTTCATGTAATGGACAAAATTGTCAAAATTGGTGAAGTGAAATGAAAAAAATAACTTATTTCAAAAAATTCTAAAAAATTTATAACGGAAAGGTGGTGCATGCATTTGTATTCACCCCCTTTGCTATGAAGCCCCTAAATAAGATCTGGTGCAACCAATTACCTTCAGAAGTCACATAATTAGTTAAATAAAGTCCACCTGTGTGCAATCTAAGTGTCACATGATCTCAGTATATATACACCTGTTCTGAAAGGCCCCAGAGTCTGCAACACCACTAAGTAAGGGGCACCACCAAGCAAGCGGCACCATGAAGACCAAGGAGCTCTCCAAACAGGTCAGGGACAAAGTTGTGGAGAAGTACAGATCAGGTTTGGATTATAAAAAAGTATCCGAAACTTTGAACATCTCACAGAGCACCATTAAATCCATTATTAAAAAATGGAAAGAATGTGGCACCACAACAAACCTACCAAGAGAGGGCTGCCCACCAAAACTCACGGACCAGGCAAGGAGGGCATTAATCAGAGAGGCAACAAAGAGACCAAAGATAACCCTGAAGGAGCTGCAAAGCTCCACAGCGGAGATTGGAGTATCTGTCCATAGGACCACTTTAAGCCGTACACTCCACAGAGCTGGGCTTTACCGAAGAGTGGCCAGAAAAAAGCCATTGCTTAAAGAAAGAAATAAGCGAAAACACGTTTGGTGTTCACCAAAAGGCATGTGGGAGACTCCCCAAACATATGGAAGACGGTACTCTGGTCAGATGAAACTAAAATTGAGATTTTTGGCCATCAAGGAAAACACTACGTCTGGCGCAAACCCAACACCTCTCATCACCCCGAGAATACCATCCCCACAGTGAAGCATGGTGGTGGCAGCATCATGCTGTGGGGATGTTTTTCATCGGCAGGGACTGGGAAACAGGTCAGAATTGAAGGAATGATGGATGTCACTAAATACAGGGAAATTCTTGAGGGAAAACTGTTTGTCTTCCAGAGATTTGAGACTGGGACAGAGGTTAACCTTCCAGCAGGACAATGACCCTAAGCATACTGCTAAACAAACACTTGAGTGGTTTAAGGGGAAACATTTAAATGTCTTGGAATGGCCTCAATCCAATTGAGAATCTGTGGTATGACTTAAAGATTGCTGTACACCAGCGGAACCCATCCAACTTGAAGGAGCTGGAGCAGCTTTGCCTTGAAGAATGGGCAAAAATCCCTGTGGCTAGATGAGCCAAGCTTATAGAGACATACCAAGATACTTGCAGCTGTAATTGCTGCAAAAGGTGGCTCTACAAAGTATTGACTTTGGGGTGGTGAATAGTTATGCATGCTCAAGGTCTTATTTCACAATTAAAATTACTTTGCATCTTCAAAGTGGTAGGCATGTTGTGTAAATCAAATGATACTACCCCCAAAAAATCTATTTTAATTCCAGGTTGTGAGGCAACAAAATAGGAACAATGCCAAGGGTGGTGAATACTTTCGCAAGCCACTGTATCCAATGTGTAATCAAAGGTGTGATCAATGAAGATATCCTCTACAAGCATTCATGCAATTATATTTGAAAAATAAAATGTGTTTTTTTGCAACATAGGTGTAGTGTCTAATCAAATGTAAGAAATTAAATGAAACATTAAAAGAATGAAAATAATACATAACATTTAGCACGCATTAATTTGCATCAAGCCTGTCTTGAGCGTTGGGCCATAAATTCTCATCCAGAGTGAATGTCCTCATTGTTTATGCACCGCGGGAATTCAAGCTTGACATTGGTCTGCATTGTCGTCGCATGCCTCATCCATGGCCAGAAGGAGGGTGGTACGCTCATCGGGATGGCGATCGTACACCTTCCACCCCCATTCTTGAATAGGGTTGAGGAAAGGAGAGTATGGGTGCAGGTATAGGGTCACGAATCAGGGATGGGCCCGAAACTATGCCTGAACCACCCCTGCATAGTGGAACTTGACACAATGACATAGGTGACCCATTCACCTTGACAGGCCTGCCCAATTTCATTGAGAAACACAATGAGGTGTGCAGCATTGTAGGATCCAAGTAATGGTCTACGTCCTACCAAACCATCTTCAGCGATAGCTGCTCATATGGAGATGTTTCCACCACGTTGTCCAGGCACTTGGACGGTCGCCCGTTGGCCAATGAGGTTCCGCCCACGGCGTTGAGTTTTGGCCAGGTTGAATCGCGCTTCATCAACAAATATATACTTGTGATGGTTCACAGCAGCATCAAGCACCATCACCCTCTAAGAATATATTTTAGTTAGACATTTTACAGTATAGGTCCAATATGATACTGTAAAGTAGCATGTTCATCAAATAGTAACAGTAATACAGTATATAGTGCTTTACCTGAACATACTCGGCCCACAGTCATTTCACCCGGTCGTTGTTTCTCTCAAAAGGCAACAGGTAAATGTGTTTCATAGATACCTGGTGCCTCTTAAAAAGGCAGGCGATTGTTGGTAGGCTGATGGATGCCACATAGGCAAAAAGGTGTCATCGTTTTCCTCAATGGCGTGCTTTATTTCGGACAGCCGTAGGTTATTCCTGGCCCTCACCATGTCCACCACTGCACCCTCCCCTGCTGGTTGGTCAGCACACGGCCACCACCATGGGGTCTTCTGTCAATTCAGAGGGTACACCCAAGTATACTGTCAATAGATCATTCTGTAAGAATAATTTAACTTGTTTTGTGAATTTACATGAATTACAATATGTAATTTACTGTAAATGTAATGGTAAAGCATAGTGCATATCCTGCAGGCTTACTGGTTTTCTAGGCAAAATGTTCTCATGATCAAATTGACAGTTGATCTTTTCAGATTGGGGTGAACTAATCTAGCAGCCTCTGCCATGGTAAGGCCTCTGTTTATCACATGGTCAATGACGATGGCCTGGACTTCATTAGACAACAGTTCCCTGCAGTCTACCGCCTTCTCTCTGATGTCCACCTCTTTGACGGGCCCCTTGTCCACAAATTCTTTGCTGTCTATCCTGCTCCATGTTGAAAGAAATTGAAAGTGTTCACACACACCCTTTTATATGGTGACCAATTGTGGTTACCACTATGTGAAATCAATTAGCAATAACGAGTAGTCATTATGTATGGTTATCATGTATCATACACGTAATTTGTTTATACTTTACAAGTACAGATTTTATTTCTGTAGTTTGCAAAATCCATATATAGTAGACAAAGCAGTTTAAAATCTATAGGTTTACCAAATGGTTAAGTGATTAACCATTAAGCGCAGTTGGATTAGGTGATGGTCAAATGTATTTAAACAAATGAGAAGAGAATCATATGAAAAGTTTTGTGAGCATTGCATTGTGAAAGGCAATTACTTTATATGAAAGGTATTTCTAGATGAAACACTGATTAGGTTTGGTGAAAAAGTAACTGTGTGATTTTGTGTGTTGTACTTAAAGTTTTGAAAAACTTTTGAGTTTTGTACTAAGAGTTGTGAAATTTGACCATATACTTGTGAAAATAGACTGGGGATTGGGGAAAGCTGTTGACCATAGGAGGGCACCGTGCTGCTCAATTGCCCCACCTTGTCTGACTTTGCACTCCAAGGGATATAGTCACCGATATCTAGTTTTACGTTTTTTATTAGTCATATGTACGGGATACACATGGTATACACCGTCCAATGAAATGCTTACTTGCAGGTTCTTTCTCAACAATGCAATAACAATAAGAAATAATAAAATACAAGAATAAGTTGTTCTTTGATTGAGATCCTAAAATTCAGCTACATGGGTTCTATACTTACATTTACCAGACGTTCTTATTCAGAGCGACTTACAGGAGCAATTAGGGTTAAGTGCCTTGCTCAAGGGCACATCGACAGATTTTTCACCTAGTCGGCTCGGGGATTAGAACCAGCGACCTTTCGGTTACTGGCACAACGCTCTTAACCACTAAGCTACCTGCCGCCCCATAATTCTATAATACACCTACTCAGATTTCACATGGACACAGAGTAGCAGTAGCATTGGCATTGTCCTCTCATGAGCCTCATCAAAAAGTGTTGTCTGTGTGTGGACAATGTAAATGGGATGGAAGACAGCACAGATGTTCTGTAACACCAACACACTCACACACACACACCAGCAGTAATACACACTTATACTACAACATAATTTGCTGACTTCGCAAAGTCAGAAATGGGGTGATTTGGCCACTGCTCCACAGTGGAACATGTGGTTAATGGTTATCAGACTCATTTAGGATGTGTAGGAGATAGAAAGAGTTGTAGCCTTCTGCTTTGGGGGAAGGTAATTGTTCAAGATCAGCAGCTTTATTGCTTGGTCATTATCATTCCCCAAAGATGATTGCAAAATGTGGAGGCTGGTTGGGACATGGTTGGATTTTGTGAGGGTTTTATCGGGCCATCCTCTCCCAGTGACTTCCTTTGCAGTCTTGGCATCTGTGATGATGTTATTTTACTATCATTAAAGCATAGCTGCATGCTTTATGGTCACTGATACACTGTACAATTGTCTTGTATTATGTTCCATTGGGGGCAGTTTTTAGTTTTGGTTAGAATGTGGTGGAGAATGAGAATAGGTAGAGACTAAAAGGTAGAGGAAGAAAACTATAGAAGAGAGGGGAGGAGATAAAGAGAGAGAGGAGAGAGAGAGAGAGAGAGAGAGAGAGAGAGGAGAGGAGAGAGAGAGAGAGAGAGAGAGAGAGAGAGAGAGAGAGAGAGAGAGAGAGAGAGAGAGAGACGGAGAGAGAGAGAGAGAGAGAGAGAGAGAGAGAGAGGGGGGGGGAAGAGACGGAGAGAGAGAGAGAGAGAGAGAGAGAGAGAGGGGAGAGACGGAGAGAGAGAGAGAGAGAGAGAGAGAGAGAGAGAGAGAGAGAGAGAGAGACGGAGAGAGAGAGAGAGAGAGAGAGAGAGAGAGAGAGAGAGAGAGAGAGAGAGAGAGAGAGAGAGAGACACAGACAGACAGACAGACAGACAGACAGACAGACAGACAGACAGACGGGAAGAAAGAGAAAGAGAAAAAGAGAACGAGAGAAAGAAAGAGAAAAAGGGAGAGACTGCATGATGATGTTTTACTGCGGAGAGAAGGATAACAGAGAGAGGGCAGGTCTGCCAGGTGCTGGTCTGCTGGTCATCCCAGTGGGAGATTCAATGGGTTTGTCCCAAATGGCACACTATTCCCTATTTAGTGCACTATGTTTGACCAGGGCTCAATTGTTTCTGTTGTTATCCCTAAAGGAGGAGCTCCTTCTGACTTAGATAAATACCGTCCAATTTCCAAATGATCTTGCCTTTCCAAAGTTTTAGAATCCCTAGTCAACTCACAGCTAAGAACTTTTTTAACTTCTCACTCTATTCTTAATGTGCACCAATCCGGTTTTAGACCTGGACCAACAGTAGCGCCGTTTCAGCTGCTACGCTTGTTTTACATGATGTGTTAAATTGCTTAGATCATAAAAATAATTGTGCTGTATGTATAGAACTTTCCAAGGCCTTCGACATTGTTGACCATGTTCTCATTCAAAGGTTGACTGAAATAGGCCTGGATCAGGCTTCTTGCAAGTGGTTTGAGAATGATCTGTCAGACAGGACACAATGTGTGATTTCTGATGGTGTTAAGTCTAGTTTCCTGGATATAAAGAAAGGTGTACCGCAGGGTTCGGTATTGGGACCTGTTCTCTTTGCCATTTATTTAATGATATTGATCTATCTGTTAAAATATGTAATATTCATCTGTATGCAGAAGATATTGTTATTATATGCCATAGCACCAACTGTAGACCCCACCCCCCCGGTGATATCCTATGGAATTATCCATATAATGACCTAATGTATACTGAGTATACAAAACATTAGGAACACCTTCCTAATATTGAATTGCACCCCCTTTTGCCCTCAGAACAGCCTCATTTAGACAGAGACATGGAATCATACAACAAGGCTCTTTGATTCACGGCCCATCAGACTCCATTTCCAGCAGATTAGCAGAGAAGAAGGGTCTGGCTGTTCCACCACAGCTCTAATGTACTGTTATTAAAGATGTGCATCACACCACGTCCCCGCAGACCACACCAGACCACAAACACACACGGCCGCAGGCAGGCAGGCACACGCACGCAAGCACACACGTCACACACATACACACTAAAATAATATTCTCAGTCTCCGGCATAGCTGCTGTATCATTTAGCAAAACGGTGCAATGACGTAACATGGGGCTGATAGAGGGAGGTTGATAGTTTAGACTTGGTCTGTGTCCCAAATAGCACCCTATTCCCTATGTAGTCAAAAGTAGTGCACCGTATAGGGAATAGGGTGCCATTTGGTTTAAACCCTTGGTCCAGTGTTACACAACTCAGATTCGTAAATGGTAGCCTACGTACAGTGCATTTTTGACCAGGGCCACCCTGTTTTTTGTCTCTATAGTAAAGAGATACAGTGCATTCGGAAAGTATTCAGACCCCTTCACTTTTTCTACATTTTGTTACATAACAGCCTTATTCTAAAATTGATTAAATCTACAAACAATACCCCATAATGACCAAGCAAAAATAGATTTTTAGAAATGTTCCTCTGACACATTAGTGCGGCTGGCTTCCTGGTTAAGCGGGCGGGTGTTATGAAGCGCGGTTTAGCGGGTCATGTTTCGGGGGACGCATGACTCGACATTCGCCTCCCGAGCCCGTTGGGGAGTTGCAGCGATGAGACAACATCAAAATTAGGAGAAAAATTGGGTAAAATATTATAATAATCCCTTGCCCTCCCACACACGCACGTGTGCACGTACACGCGCACACACACACACACACACACACACACACACACCAGAGCAAAGTTTATGCCTCCTGTCATTTATACAGCAACCGAACCCCTTTTGTTTAATAAACAATTTGTCAGTGATGAATCGAAAGCCAACTCTAATTTGATTACCCATGAAACGGGGCAGTCGGCGGATATGCATGGGACTTTTTACTTTCTTTGTGAGGGTAAACAGAAATGTTATAGCCAGTGAGTGAGTGCAATGCAAAATGCTGTGTGTGTGTGTGTGTGTGTGTGTGTGTGTGTGTGTGTGTGTGTGTGTGTGTGTGTGTGTGTGTGTGTGTGTGTGTGTGTATGTGTGCACACTGCCTGCATATGTGGAGAAGCAATCCTTAGGGGCTTGCAATTACATCTAAATGACATAATCAGTCAAGATGGATGACTGCCTCCCGTCCAGAGTGTTTTGAACTCTCAGCCGATCCAACTCAATCACGTCTGGAGGGAAATGATGGAATGTCTAATGGTTTTCCTCTGTGTTGCTCTTATTCCTTCTCCTTTTCACATAACTTGATTGTGATTGTGGTTTACTGACTCTACTTACCTATCTGAAGGAGACTGATGTAACTAAAGATGGAATGTGTTTTTTGTCCATAGTCTAGGGCTGCGTCTCAAATGTAACCCTGTACCCCTTTATTGTGCAGAACCTGGTCAAAAGTAGTGTATCCTTCTATATAGGGCAGGGATGATGGGGGTGGGGCCAACTTTGATGGGGTGGGGGCCACAAACCCCCCCCAAAAAAACACATCCATACCCGTACATCTAACCTTTAGGGGGCCCTAAGTGAAATTTTGTTTCCCCAACCTTGCGAGTAAAACATTTTAGCGGCCCACCTCTTGACAGTGGAGAGAAAGAATTCAAGTTTTAGAGTAAATTTTTTGCATTTCTATAAATTTTTCCATGGGGCGTAGAGAACATGTTGCAATTTTAAAGCAAGTTTGCTGCAAATCTACACATTTTGCCATGGGGAGCAGTGAAATTTAGAACTAATTTTGTCATCGACTGCTATTCTACAACATTTTCCAGATGGTGGAGAGCAATGTTTGCAGTTTTTAATATGATATCTAGGTGAGAGTGACTAACAAAGTCAATGGGGGCACCCCGGTCGGTAATTCGACCATGATTATTACAAGTTTAGCTAGACTAATTTAGCAATCTAAAAAATTAAAGCTGATATGGGCTAATTGACTGTCAGTGACTGACATAAGAAGAGAAAAATTGCTGATGCACAACCAAATTTCGAAATTGCACCTTGTGTATTCTATTATTTTAACTCTCAACAGTAAGTTGTATTTGGAAATGAATCCGCAGCCCTACAAAAGGGGGGACACAGGCCACCACATGCCCCTCCCTGATATAGGGAATAGTGTGCAATTTTTTGTGATTTTCCCCCTTACCTTTTCACATAACTTGATATTGTCTGTGGTTTACTGACTCTGCTTGCTTACATATCTGAAGGACTGAAGTAACTCTAAGATGGAATGTTTTTTTTATGCCTTTGTAGTGCTATTATTTAAAGGTCTAGGAATGACAAACTTGTGTAGTGTTGACTGTTTTCACACATTAGATTTGGTTATAAGGGTCCTCAGCTCTAGGTGGCACTGTGGGACAAAATGTTAACTACACCAATCACTACTCTGGCTCCATGCTTTAGGTGTAGGGTGAAGTTGCCTCTAGTGTAGATCTGGGGTTGGGGAGGGGAAGCTGATCTTAGATCTGTAGAGGAAACCTCACCTCAGAGCTCACGGTTTACATAAGGGGCGACAGAGTGAGTATTGTTTGTTATTTTAATGTCAGCACTCTGGGAGAGCTTGGTTGTACAGTACTTGCTGAAAGTTACAGTCATGTTATACAATATTAAAGGATCAAAGAGTTGGTTTATTGTAACAGAACCTTACTCAGTGTTGGAGTAGGTCTGTTTGGTGTAGCTATATATTTTTTTTACATTCAAAGGGGCAATCTGGATGGATGGATGGTCCTTGCATCCATAGCTCTGTCTATGAATTTGGTTACATTTCTCCAGCCCCATCTCGCAACCGTACCAAAACAGTGGTGGGGTGACCGCTTTGTTGTTGAATGAATCCTAGATTTCCCCTTCAACAGAAGATCTCTTTCGCAAGAGTTCAGGACAATACTACATAGCTGTGGAGTGAACAGTGAAGAGCTGTAGTCTAAATCTGAAGTGAGCACAGTAATAGTCAACACGGTGCTTCATTTGCAGCCATTGCAGAGACATCAAGAAAAAAAAAATTAATCAAGGTGTCTCTGTCATATTCTTTTCAATTTATAAAATGAGCGGTTGAGAAACCCTGCAAAAGCTATAACCACGGTTGCCTTGTTTTTTGGCTTCCATCAAACAAACCTTTCAAGCGTGAATTGTTTCTGTTCCTCCCGACGCTGTGACATCATCAGAACCGCTGGTACAGTGCCACATCCACATCTCCCATGGGAGCCTCATCATTACCCACAATTCCAGGGTTGGCGAAGAGGAGACTCTCTGCCTGGTGAAGCCGCCGCTGCCGCCGTCCTCGCTCTGTGCCATGCTGTCTGTCACACAGGAGAACAAGACAGATATTTCGGTTACGAAAAACAAACAAACAACATAAAAATAGACATGATCTGTGATGGGAAAAACAAATCTACGTGTCAATGGTTGATATTTGAGATGAAATTGAGTGTGATAGGCACATTTCCTCTGATCTTTTGATTTCTTTGGAAACAGGATGAAACACTAATGCAAGGCGGTGCTATTTTCCCAGTAGATTATTTTATATATTTTTTGTTTCCCTATGATCTAGGCTAACCAACCTGGGCCAGTCCAATACCCTTTTCACACTACTGTGACGACCCAAACCATTTTCTTTTCATATTGTCCTTTCCAGAACGTTCCAGCTGCTATGGTGGATATGTAACCAGGCCAACCCAGCTCGGCTTGGTTCGATGATATAACATACTGTACATAACCGGCTTTGAGCTGTATGTATAGCTTTCCTAGCCAGACACAAGTTCAAGTTTAATTCAAGTTCAATGTAAGTACAAGCACATACATGAGGGGATGATTTCAAGACTATAACCTAATCCAGGCTTGTCGACCTACCCTAACCTAACCCACCTGCCCTACACCAACCTATAGCCTACAGTACGTGTAATAACCACTAGTTACCTTAGGTATTGCCTATTTTCCATCCACTGTCTGTGCTCTTCAGTGCCAGATAGTGTTTGTGTGTATCTCAAAGTCATCTCAAAGCCCCCACAAACATAACAGTCAAACAGTTGCCCTCCTTTCCTGCAACACAACAGCCATTAGAATGCAAACACCCACGCCACAACGATCAGTGAAAACAAGACAGAAACATATGACTCTGAGAAAGCACCCATGGCAGAAAAATCATTCATTCCTAATGTCAGCCCCGATCTTGACAATGACAAACGGTGAAAGGACTCAGAGGAGGAAAATAATTTCTGAAACCCTCCAGGTGCCATTTGAGAGATATTTACCTTGTAAAGATCTTGACATTTCACTGTGACTGTCTAATAATATCCTGTTTATGAATAACAGTGTGTGTGGAGTGTCTCGGGGTCCGAGGTAGCTGTTAGAGGAAGATATTGATTGCTCCTGCGGGAATGAAAACTGCCGCCAAGATATAGACACCTGCAGAGAGACTTTCTCATGGATGATCCCTTAGCCTTGTCAAAGGGGTTTACCCTTGCGTGTGTGTGTGTGTGCGCCTACCTACGGTCAGACTCAATGGACTGAATTATTGACATGATGATTTAAAACGCTTCTCTTATAAGTCAGTAACAAAGAATTATACTGTTATATTGTTTGTTGGTCTTTTTATGATGAATAGGGCATACTGCGCATTAAATCAATGTGTGGCATTACATACTTTAGCTACCTTTATTCTGCATTTTTACATTTTAGCAGACGCTCTTATCCAGAGTGACTTACAGTTAGTGCATACATTTATTTTTTTCATACTGGTCCCCCGTGGGAATCGAACCCACAACCCTGGCGTTGCAAGCACCATGCTCTACCAACTGAGCTACATGGGATTCTACTTTCAGAAATGTAACGAAATTGTTTAGATAGATTTAAAAAATAAATACTTTAGGCTAGTTTGAATCAATACTTTACTGCAGTCTGAATGAAAGTTGCACGGTTTGCTAAAATTGCTGCCATTGATCACTGGTTGTCATTCATTTTAACTAAATTTTAATTGATTTTTAAAAAGAGGATGGAGGAGACCACTCTGCCAGGGTTTCTTTGTTGAAGAAGATGTCTTATTGTTCTTTGACTGTACTGCCGGAGGGAATTTGAAGAGGCTTGTTGAAAAAAGGGCTTGCAGAAAACCCAAATCAATCATCCAAAAAACAATTAAGTATATGTTTGCATCGATTCACTAAGTGGATCCCACTGAGACAGAAATGTTGTGAGTTTGAGTGAAAAGTTCAGCATCTTCAGTGAGTTTTCTGTGGTGAGTGGTGATGCATTCAAAGAATTTCAAATGTAGTCTGCCAACCAGGCTGTGGAAGAAAAATGAAAGAATATAGCTAGTGCTTTTAGTTGGCCAGCAGTGCATTTTCACCGATATAGAAACAAAATGTTATTCTATTTTTATGCTTTCACCATCTTCGAATAGCTCTATTGCCTTCTCCTCATTTGCTCACATACAGTACAGGCTCACCAACACTCCAGTCTTAGGCTGCATCCCAAATGGCACCATATTCCCTTCCCATTGGGCTCTGGTCGAAAGTAGTGCACTATATAGGGAATAGGGTGCCATTTGGGACTCAGCCTTAGCCTCAGCCTCTAGGAATGGTAGCAGAGAGGTGTATTACGGTCTGGCTGTTGCCATGGCAGCCAGGTGATGTACAAGTAATTGATGTGTTGTAATGGAGCGGAGGCCACACTCCCTCCCCCACACTTCCTCACCCCTCCTCTCGGTCCTTCCTCACACACAAATCCCCCTTTATGGAGGATAATCCAATGACAGCCATTTTAGCTGGAGGGATATACTTTATTTTATTTTATTCTTTATTTATCCATCGCTTTTGTTTTTACAAGGCAATTTGTTTGGTGGCGGATAGAGAGAGTGGGGGAAGTATTAACCTAGCTTTCCATTACTTTTCCCTTCTCTTCCTCTCCTCCCTCCATCCCCCACCAACCACCACCCCCTTATCCTTTCTAGATTAAGCTGACCAAGAGAAAAAAAAAGCAGCATAATCATGAAAGTGACACATTTCAGCCATGGAGGAGAGGGTGAGGTAGGCTTTAAGGTCACAAAGTCTCTCTCTCTCTCTCTCTCTCTCTCTCTCTCTCTCTCTGTCTCTCTAGCTTTCTGTCTCTCTTTCTCCCTCCCTCTCTTTATCTCTCTCTCTCTCTCTCTCTTCTTTGTGATTGGTCTTGGCGAGGATATAATCAGAGACGGCAGTAATGTATCCCTGACCAGTTTGTGGCCAATTACCCAGTCAGAGCCACGGACGCTCACCTTCCCTGTGACTGGCAGGATTAGTGGCCAAGTCCCTTTACCTGTCAACTTCTTCATGAGTCATGACTATACCTGAGTGAAAGTTTTCCTTTGTGTGTCCTAATTAACATGACCATGGTTGTTTATAACTGACTGCAGTTTGAAGTATGAGCTGTCAGTCAGTCTCAGTTGAAAGATGAGGGCGAGGGTTGTGGAGATTGTTTTACAACAATTGCACTGTAACAGAGTGCAGAGAGAGAGAGAGGCATCTTGTCTTTAGGTTGAGGAGGGGGGAGGGAGAGAGAGAGAGAGTGACAGTGAGGCCTTAGCGTCTTTAGGTTGAGGAGGGGGGAGGGAGAGAGAGAGAGTGACAGTGAGGCCTTAGCGTCTTGTCTTTAGGTTGAGGAGGGGGTAGGGAGAGAGAGAGAGTGACAGTGAGGCCTTAGCATCTTTAGGTTGAGGAGGGGGGAGGGAGAGAGAGAGAGTGACAGTGAGGCCTTAGCATCTTTAGGTTGAGGAGGGGGGAGGGAGAGAGAGAGAGTGACAGTGAGGCCTTAGCGTCTTGTCTTTAGGTTGAGGAGGGAGAGAGAGAGAGTGACAGTGAGGCCATAGCGTCTTGTCTTTAGGTTGAGGAGGGGGGAGGGAGAGAGAGAGAGTGACAGTGAGGCCATAGCATCTTACATTTGAGTCATTTAGCAGACACTCTTATCCAGAGCGACTTACATGAGCAATTAGGGTTAAGTGCCTTGCTTAAGGGCACATCGACAGATTTTTCACCTAGTCGGCTCGGGGATTAGAACCAGCGACCTTTCGGTTACTGTCACAACGCTCTTACCTACTAAGTCTTGTCTTTAGGTTGAGGAGGAGGGAGGGAGAGAGAGAGAGTGACAGTGAGGCCATAGCGTATTTAGGTTGAGGAGGGGGGAGGGAGAGAGAGAGAGTGACAGTGAGGCCATAGTGTCTTTAGGTTGAGGAGGGGGGGAGGGAGCGAGAAAAGGGCAACCAGTGAAGAACAAACACCATTTTAAATACAACCCAAATGTATGTTTATTTATTTTCCCTTTTGTACATCATTACAACACTGTATATAGCCATAATACGACATTTGAAATGTCTCTATTCCTTTGGAACTTTTGTGAGTGTAATGTTTACTGTTATTTTTTTATTGTTTATTTCACTTTTGTTTATTATCTATTAATGTTTACTGTTAATTTTTTATTGTTTATTTCACTTTTGATTATTATCTATTTCACTTGCTTTGGCAATGTAAACATATGTTTCCCATGCCAATAAAGCCTTTTGAATTAAATTGAATTGAACTGAGAGAGCGAGAGAGAGAGGTCAGTGGACTGACACTGTGGCTACTCTCCAAAGACAGACAGAAAAAAATCATTACATTTACGTCATTTAGCAGACGCTCTTATCCAGAGCGACTTACAGTTAGTGAGTGCATACATTATTTTTTATACTGGCCCCCCGTGGGAATCGAACCCACAACCCTGGCGTTGCAAATACCATGCTCTACCAACTGAGCTACATCCCTGCCGGCCTTTCCCTCCCCTACCCTGGACGACGCTTGGCCAATTGCGCACCGCCCCATGGGTCTCCCGGTCGCGGCCGGCTACGACAGAGCCTGGATTCGAACCAGGATCTCTAGTGGCACAGCTAGCACTGTGATGCAGTGCCTTAGACCATCCCCCCATCTCTCCAAAAACTACAAATGTAAAACACAAGGACCGAGGATCTGCCTCTCACAACAGATTGGCTCAAAGAGCTGAAATTGCTGTTGGTTTGAATCCCTTCTGTACCTTTCTCTCATGCAATTCAATTTCAATTTAAGGGGCTTTATGGGAAACATGTGTTTACATTGCCAAAGCAAGAGAAATAGATAGTAAACAAAAGTGAAATAAACAATATAAAATTAACAGTAAACATTACACTCACAAAAGTTCCAAAAGAATAAAGACATTTCAAGTGTCATATTATGTCTATGTACAGTGTTGTAATGATGTGCAAATGTAAAAGGGAAAATAAATAAACATAAACATAAATATAGGTTGTATTTACAATAGTGTTTGTTCTTCACTGGTTGCCCTTTTCTTTTGGCAACAGGTCACAAATATTTCTGCTGTGAAGGCACAGTGTAGTATTTCATCCAAAAGATAAGGGAGTTTATCAAAATTGGATTTGTTTTCGAATTCTTTGTGGGTCTGTGTAATCTGAGGGAAATATGTGTCTCTAATATGGTCATACATTTGGCAGGAAGTTAGGAAGTGCAGCTCAGTTTCCACCTCATTTTGTGGGCAGTGTGCACATAGCCTGTCTTCTCTTGAGAGAAGACAGGCTCTCTCGCTCTCTCTTTTTCTCTCTCAATTAAATTAAAATGGGCTTTATTGGCATGGGAAACGTGTTTACACTGCCAAAGCAAGTGAAATAAACAATAAACAAAAGTGAGAAGACACAAAACAACATCAACAAAAAACGATTAGAATTTAACAGTAAATATTGCACTCAAAAAGGTTTCAAAGCGCTCTCGATTTTCTCTCCTTTTGAATTGTTCTCTGAAGTTGAAGGAGGGAGAGTATTGGGTTGTGAAAGGAAAAGCAGACAGAGGTCGATCCCAAATGGCACCCTATTCCCTTTATAGTGCACTACTTTTGACCAGGGCCCATAGCTCTGGTCAAAAGTAGTGCACTATAAAGGGAATAGGGTGCCAATTGGGACATACCCAGAGTACCTCCTCTGAATTAAGAGGTCTAGTTGGTTGGAGACGCCCAGTCTAGGCCTTTGAACTTTGTGACATGTCCAAGCTGAGGGCAGCTTATCCCTATCACTTCAAAGCCTCGAAAGGTGAGGCAATGTTATGTCAGTGTCTCGTGGAGAGCACGGCTGCATGCTCGCGGAATAAAAAAATGAAAGCTGAGAGAAAAGTGTCAGACTTCTAATCTCTGTTTACAAAGAGCCTTTCATGTGTGCTAGGTTATGTCTCAAATGACACCCTATTCCCTATAAATTGCACTACTAGTGACCTTCTATGGAGTTTTTCCTAGCCACTCTGTATCTACATCTGCATTGCTTGTTCTTCCATAGCCACTCTGCATCTACATCTGCATTGCTTGCACTTTTGGGTTTTAGGCTGGGTATCTGTATAGCACTTTGTAACAACTGCTGTTGTAAAATGGGCTTTATAAAATACATATAATTGATTGACTAGGGAATATGGTTCCATTTGGGATGCACCCCTAGAGCTGTAAAAGCTTTGGGTCACCTCAGTGTGGGATGTTTGGGTCATAGAAATCAAATATATTCTATTAATTCTATTTCTATGGTCTGGGTTTTGTTTGCAATCTGAGTGCTACTGTGAGTGTTCAAAATCCTCTGGTCTCATACTGTGTAAGTGGAGATTTTTTCCAGAAATTGCAATAATTTTTTTGTGTGTGTAAGACAGGCCTAAAAAAAAACACAAAAACACTGAAACGCCAAGCATCTCAGTCTCTCAAGGCAAAGTTACATTTTCCATATGTTGGCATCTTTAACCCACCAGCCTAATAGCCTGGTTAAAGGTCAATGCAGAAATTTTTATCTCAATATCAAATAAATTCTGGGTAATAATTAAGTACCTTAGTGTGATTGTTTTAAAATAAAATGGTCAAAAATAAACAAAAATAGCTTCTAAGCAAAGAGCAATTTCTCAAGCAAGAATTTTGCTAGGACTGTCTGGGAGTAGTCTGAGTGGGGAGGGGAAAACTGACAACTAGCTGTTATTGGCAGAGAGGTTTGGAACTCTTTCTTATTGGTCTATTAACTAATTTAATGGTGATGTCACCAGGCAGGCCAAAACTCCATCTCACCAAAAACAGGTTGAAATTTCAGGTGGTCTTTTCAAACAGCTCTTACACTAAAAGGGCATGATTGTAATTTTCCCAATTTCACAGTAATATTCCAACCTCATAGTGTGGAAATATAATAAAACACAGGAAAATCACATTGACTGCACTGGTCCTTTAAACCAGGCTGAATGTTGCACTCACTATTGCACCCACCACCCCAAACCCCTTGTCTGTGTTCTTACTGTGACGAGGTGTGAATGAAGGAGTCAGGCGCAGGAGGTAAAATACCGAAGTCCAGAGTTAATTCCGTTTACATAAATCAAACGCCCCAAGCGTCAAACGAAACTATTAGAAGGGAAAACATCCACCTTGGCATAAACACAGTGAATAGTAGCTCAATCGAGCAACACGCTCTCACAACAAACAATCACTCACAAAGACAAGGGGAACAGAGGGAACACTTATACACATACTAATTAGGGGAATGAGCACCAGGTGTGTGTGATTGACAAGACAAGACGCGTGATGAGAATGGGATCGGCAGTAGCTAGTATTCCGGTGACGACGAACACCGAAGCCTGCCCGAACCAAGGGGGGGCAGCCTCGGCTCCAGCAGTGCGCCGACCCTGGCCTCGGGGACGGCCAGGAGGACGCGGAGCAGGGCGAGTCGGATGGCGATGGTGGAAATCCCTCAACAGGGAGGGATCGAGGATGTCCTGCCTTGGGACCCAGCACCGTTCCTCCGGACCGTACCCCTCCCACTCCACGAGATACTGAAGGCCCCCCACCCGATGCCTCGAATCCAGGATGGAACAGACCGAGTATGCCGGGGCCCCCTCAATGTCCAGAGGAGGTGGAGGAACCTCCCGCACCTCAGACTCCTGGAACGGACCAGCTACCACCGGCCTGAGGAGAGACACATGAAACGAGGGGTTAATACGGTAATCAGGGGGGAGTAACAACCTGTATGTCACCTCGTTTATTCTCCTCAGGACTTTAAACGGCCCCACAAACCACGGGCTCAGCTTCCGGCAGGGCAGGCGGAGGGGCAGATTCCGGGTCGAGAGCCAGACCCAATCCCCTGGTACAAACACCGCAGCCTCCCTGCAGTGGCGGTCAGCGTTGGCCTTCTGACGACGCACGGCGCGCTGGAGGCGAACGTGGGCAGCGTCCCAAGTCTCCTCCACGCGCCGAAACCAGTCATCCACCGCAGGAGCCTTGGTCTGGCTCTGGTGCCACGGTGCCAGGACCGGTTGGTAACCTAAAACACATTGGAAGGGTGTTAGGTTAGTGGAGGAGTGGCGGAGAGAGTTCTGAGCATATTCTGCCCATGGCAGGAACACCGACCACTCCCCCGGCCGGTCCTGACAGTAGGTCCGCAGGAACCTACCCACATCTTGATTCACCCTTTCCACCTGCCCATTACTCTCGGGATGAAATCCAGAGGTCAGGCTGACCGAGACCCCCAGACATTCCATGAACGCCTTCCAGACTCTAGACGTGAACTGGGGACCTCGGTCGGACATTATATCCTCTGGTACCCCGTAGTGCCGGAAGACGTGAGTAAACAGAGCCTCCGCAGTTTGTAGGGCCGTGGGGAGACCGGGCAGAGGAAGGAGGCGGCAGGACTTTGAAAAGCGGTCCACAATGACCAGGATAGTGGTGTTGGTGTTACCTTGGGAGGGGGGAAGATCAGTGAGAAAATCAATACTCAGGTGAGACCATGGTCGTTGTGGAACTGGTAAAGGTTGTAGCTTTCCCGCTGGGAGGTGCCTTACTCTGGGCGCACACTGAGCATGAGGAAACATACACCCCCACATCCTTAGCCAAGGTAGGCCACCAGTACTTCTCAGTCAGGCAGCGCATTGTACGACCGATACCTGGATGACCAGAGGAGGGTGACGTGTGTGCCCAGTAGATCAGACGATCACGGATGAGCACAGGCACGTACTGCAGCCCAGCTGGACACTGCGGTGGAGATGGATCTGTGCGTAATGCCTGCGCTATATCTGCGTCCATCACCCATACTACCGGCGCCACAATGCATGAGGCCGGAAGTATGGTGATGTTGTCTCTGGGCCTCTCCTCTGTGTCATACAGCTGAGACAGTGTGTCTGCCTTCACGTTCTTCGTACCCGGAATGTATGAGAGTGTGAAATCAAACCGGGTGAAGAAGAGGGCCCACCTGGCCTGGCGAGGATTCAGCCTCCTCGCTGTCCGAATGTACTCCAGGTTACGGTGGTCTGCCCAGACGAGGAAAGGGTGTTTCGCCCCTTCGAGCCAATGTCTCCACACCGTCAAGGCTCGGACAACAGCCAACAGCTCCCGATCACCAACGTCGTAGTTCTGCTCCGCCGAGCTGAGCTTCTTAGAAAAGAAGGCACAGGCACGGAGCTTGGGTGGCGTGCCCGAGCGTTGGGATAAGACAGCTCCTATCCCTACCTCAGATGCATCCAACTCCACTACGAACGGTAGTGATGGATCAGTGTGAGCCAGTACCGGGGCTGAAGTGAACAGACCCCGCAATCTACTGAAGACCAAATCAGCCTCAGCAGACCAGCGGAGCCAGGACGGCCCACACTTCAACAAGGAGGTAATGGGAGCTGCGACCTTGCCAAATCCCAGAATAAACCTTTGATAGTAGTTGGCAACGCCAAGGAAGAGCTGCACCTCCTTTACCGTGGTTGGAGTCGGCCAATTACGCACGGCTGCAATGCGGTCTCCCTCCATCTCCACACCTGTGGTGGTAATGTGATATCCGAGGAAGGAGATTGACTGCTGTAAAAACTCACACATCTCTGCCTTGGCATAAAGATCATTTTCCAGCAGTCGGACCAGTACCTTGCGAACCAGGGACACATGCTCGGCGCGCGTAGCGGAATACACCAGGATGTCATCGATGTAGACCACCACACCGCGACCAAGCATGTCCCGAAACACGTCATTCACAAAGGACTGGAAAACGGATGAACTATTCATCAAACCGTAGGTCATCACCAGGTATTCATAATGCCCCGAGGTTGTGCGGAATGTTGTTTTCCACTCATCCCCTTCCCGAATACGCACCAGGTTGTATGCACTCCTGAAGTCTAATTTGGTGAAAAAGCGGGCCTCATGCATTGACTCAATCACTGAAGGAATGAGGGGAAGAGGATAACTAAATCGTACCGTCATATTATTCAGTGGTCGATAATCAATGCACGGGCGTAAACCGCCATCTTTCTTCTTCACAAAGAAGAGACTCGAGGGTGGAGGGACGTATATACCCCTGGCGCAGGGACTCTGTGACGTATGTTTCCATAGCCTCCGTTTCAGCCTGCGACAGGGGATACACATGACTCCTGGGAGGTACATCGTCTACCCGAAGGTTTATCGAGCAATTCCCCTCCCGATGAGGTGGTAATTTAGTCGCTTGAGTCTTGGAAAACGCGAGCGCCAGATCATGGTATTTGGGGGGAATGCGCACGGTGGGGGTACTGTCTGAACTTTCCACCGTGGTCGCACCAACGGAAACAC
Source organism: Coregonus lavaretus (assembly GCF_964263955.1). NCBI lineage: Eukaryota > Metazoa > Chordata > Actinopteri > Salmoniformes > Salmonidae > Coregonus > Coregonus lavaretus. The sequence goes on along the minus strand of NC_140025.1, from coordinate 15,845,153 downwards.
CTAGACACATACCCGGACACTCACGCGACCACCCCGTAAGAACCCTCTGCGGCCATGAGAAATTGGGGTTGTGAAGGGCTAACCACGGGATACCCAAGACTACAGGGTAAGCAGGAGACTCAGTAATCATAAAGGTGATCTGCTCAACATGCGTCTCCTGCGTAATCATGGTGACTGGTACCGTAACTTCCTTAACCAACCCGGACCCTAATGGTCGACTATCAAGTGCTCTGATGGGGAGTGGAATGGTTAGGGGAACCAATTAAATGCCTTGACGGCATGCAAATGCCCTGTCCATAAAATTCCCAGCTGCGCCTGAATCGACTAGCGCATTACACTGGGAACCTACCAAGTGATCGGGAAAGGAGATAGATAAAGGGCTCTGAACACGTTTGGGTGTTCGTTACCTGAGGTGATGCGTGAGTACCCTGCCTACCGCCTCCAGACCCAAAAGAACGTTGACTGTGACGTGAGGGGGATTGTCCCTTCATGCCACCAGAGTGGCACTGTCGCTGTCCTCCTGCGCTCTCTCGACCGGCGGCTCCCTCCAGCTCCTAGCCTCGGCGGAAGTCGTGACACTCACATCATTTATTCAGGATCCTAAAACTAGAGAGGACCTCCACAATACCCTTGGCTGCTCCTGATCACTGTTGTTTTTACACACCCCTACTCAGTTTCCACATTGAGAAAGCTAGACAAGGAGATAGAGCGCAGTAGATCCAAAATGGCCTCCACTGGCAGTAAACATGGCTCACAGGAACAAGCCCCCAATCTACAGGTTTCCCTTCACACAGAATAAAAGATAGAGAGAGGAAGAGAGGATGGAAACAGGGGTTCAGGAACACCCCCCACCCATCGTTCCTCACCAGCCGACCCCTAGCGTGCCCTCTTGGGGCAGGGTGTGCCACGTTCCTTCCCTCCTCCCCATCTCCTCTCCCCCAGGTCTCCATGCCCCACCCGTCCTCTTACCCCCTGGCCCAGAATGAAAGTGCTGGGGTCGGGGAGGAAACGGCTGCCCCGGCCCCTCTGGTTCTCTTAGAGGAAATACACAGGCAGGCTTGCTAGAATAGGAGACTACATGGAGTCAGAATGAAAGAATAGGAAAGGGAACAAAAGGAGTAAAAATGTCAACAACAAAAAATGCTATCGTTTTTATTTAACGTTTATTTAACTAGGCAAGTCAATTAAGAACAAATTCTTATTTACAATGAAGGCCTAAAATATGGCTCTGTCATCAAAATAATTATCATTTTTGTCAGCGAAAGGTAGTCTTCATTCCTTCCCAGACTAGCTATTTTCGGGCAATTTCCTTTGCTTTATTCTTACAAAATCATGGTCATCTTTATCCTCCTCCTCTCTTTTGCTGAGGAAAAACACTTGTAGTATCGATTGAATCACAACAACTGCAGTTTCTCCAAGGGATTATGAAAATTACAGCCCCAGCATGAAGTGAAAGGTTGGGAGGCTATGGATTCATCCACAGCCCTAGTTACAGAGGAGCTGCAGACATAAATAGCTTCAGCTTTCATCTAAACCTTGAGTTAGAATGCATCCCAAATGGCACCCTATTACCAACATAGTGCACTACTTTTGACCAGAGCCTATAAGCTGGTCCTATAGACAGTGGTGTAGGGGAGGGTGAATGCATGTAAACGCCGTTTACGCACTTTTTATTTTTATTTTGGCCGAGCGTTTACCCAACTTTTCCAGGAAAATGCATTGAAAGTATAGGGAGTGTTACTTCTCTAATCCTGACCAGCGATCAGCATTTACGCACGTATATTTCTACCACTACATCACTGCCTATGGGCCCTAGTCAAAAGTAGTGCACTATAAAAGTAATAGGGTGCCTTTTGGGACGCAAACAAGCCTGTGTAGACATGGGTTCAGCTCTGTAATGAACACAACGGTAAGAAGAAAGTTGTCAGTTTCCTGCACTGTGCTAGTATTGTTGCATGGTTATAGCCTACATATCAGCTGTCTTGAGAAGGGAAAATGCACACCTACAAGAAACACTTTAAAATATTTTTTTTAAATAAGGTCGCCACAAATTACATAATTGGTTAGAGTAGACAATAGAAAAAGTTTTCTAGGATTGTATTCCCTAGTACCAAACGGAAGAAATCAGACTGAAACAGGCAGCGACTACCTAAACTTTTCCAAATGCTGATTAGAATTTTTCGTTGCAAAACACTTTGCTACTGTGTGCACTAATGAACACCTAGTTGAATGGATCAATGAGAAAAAGGACCACTGAGAATGGGAAGTCATGTACTGCATGTAATGAAGAACACACCTACAGGGGGCAGTGTTCATCCTCCATGAGGAAAAAAAGGCTGTTTCCATCATGTGCTAAAGGAAGCTTGGCCGCATAGCTCTGTTAACAGGTCAAAAGAAAACAGACACTTTTTCGTATGTCTTCCCTTTACATCAGTCAGAACTGTTCTTAAAGGCTCTGGAAAAGGTGGCAATTTTGGGAACGCAACCATGTGGTGAGGCAGCGTCTGGATAGAGTTAGGAGGCAGATGGACAGACAGACAGGCATACACAGACAGACTGCACAACCATCCGTTCACACCTCCATGGAGGTAATCAGATATCCTCAGCTGTACGACATGACTCCGTACAAGCCCTGACTGGCTCCACTTATCCCTCCTCATCGACCAGTGTTCACCTACCTACCACCTCCACAGACACAGGGGATGTCCGCACTGCTCCAGTGAACAGTCAGCCTTACAGGCCTTACCGGTTATTTGTGTGAAAGCCCATTTAACCAGGAAGACAGAGGGCTTGAAGCTCAATAGTGGATGTATGAGACACACTTTACCCCAAGTCATGTTTCTACGAAAAGCTGCTGTGTTTGTTAGTGCACACCGTAGCAAAACATAGCTAAACGCTTTGCAACAGAAAATGAAAACAAGCGTTTACTTATTGGACAAGTTTGGGTAGTCCCTCCCTGTGTCAGTTTGTTGTCTTCAGTTTGGTGCCTAGTGAATTCACGACCCTGGTCCTCGTACAAGGCCTTGTGACAGACTAGCGCCCTGTCCAGGGGGTGTACTCCTGAGATAGGCTCCTGCTCTATGGGCCATTCTGGCTTGGACAAGGCTTACCCTCGTTCAAGTCCAAAACAAATCTATTGACAAATGTATTTACTAGTAGATTTTTTGCTGCTGCTGCATCAATTTCAGTTGCACATCGTTCTCCGACCATCCAGTGTTTGGATCCCATTATGCATACCCTTCATACAAGTCAAAGTCAGATGAATCTGAGTTGGTCTGATGAACCAATTATACAGTAATTGTTCTGGTCTAGACGAGCAATCCATTATGTGAAAAGGTTGCATTGTGCCTGTCTTCTACAGATTGGGAATGATTATTGGGTTTTTTGAATGGCATTTTGATCTCTTTCTTTCTCTTTTTGTCTTTTCTCTTTCCTTACCTTTTTTGCTGTCTCCAACCCCCCATCCCTCTCTCCATTCTCTCTCTATTGAATATGGCCATCAATGTGGGGGGTAATACAGACAGGGAACCAATCGTACTCTTATGCACTATAAGCTCAGCGTATAATACATTTTGGAGTGGGCTATTGGGGTTAAATGATGACGTGTGATGGGTGAGGATTTGTAATTAGTGCATATTTGCATAACTTAATTGACTGTGTTTGGTTGATGGAACGTCATTAGTTCTGGTACCGCCGTTGACACATGTTAATGTAATGTGATGTGATGATGAGTACCACACACACACACACACACACACACACACACACACACCAACAAGCTTATCTTTACAGAGAAAACTGCCTTAACCTACAGGTCCTTAAATGAGCTTACACATTTATGTTTACACTCCACTGAAGAACTTGACAGATGTTAGTTTGAGTGGAGCTTGATCAGTGCATCCAAACTAAACTATCCATTATGCTAATAAGAGGGCCTGTTATAAAGGTTACACTTAATTAGTTAGTTGTCGTTAAAGTCACTCTGATCTCTGCTTTAATCAGGAGAGTCTCCTATCACCCTTAAAGAGATTCTCCGGTACTTCTGTATGCTTTTTAGCCAGTAGTTCTGAAAGTAGTGCCAAAAGTGGCCCCCGAAAATTGCGTGTTACAATACACTGAGTGTACAAAACATTATGAACACCTGCAACCAGTGTAGATCAATCAATCAATCAAATGTATTTATAAAGCCCTTTTTACTTACACAGATGTCACAAAGTGCTTTTACAGAAACCCAGCCTAAAACCCCAAAGAGCAACCAATGCAGATGTAGAAGCACGGTGGCTAGGAAAAACTCCCTAAAAAGGCAGGAACCTAGGAAGAAACCTAGAGAGGAACCAGGCTCTGAGGGGTGGCCAGTCCTCTTCTGGCTGTGCCGGGTCGAGATTATAAGAGTACATGGCCATTAAGGTCAGATCGTTCTTCAAGATGTTCAAACGTTCATAGATAACCAGCAGGGTCAAATAATAATCACAGTGATTGTAGAGGGTGCAACAGGTCAGTACCTCAGGAGTAAAGGTCAGTTGGCTTTTCATAGCCGAGCATTCAGAGGTTGAGACAGCAGGTGCGGCAAAGAGGGATGGAAAGAGAGAGAGAGAGAGAGAGAGCGAGAGAGAGAGAGAGAGAGAGAGAGAGAGGGAGGGAAAGAGAGAGAGAGAAAGAGAGAGAAAGAGGGAGGGAGAGAGAGAGAGGGAGAGAGGGAAAGATGGAGAGAGAGGGTCGAAAACAGCAGGTCCGGGACAAGGTAACACATCCGGTGAACAGGTCAGGGTTCAATAGCCGCAAGCAAAACAGCAGAAACTGGATCAGCAGCACGACCAGGTGGACTGGGGACAGGGACAGCCTGGAGTCATCAGGCAAGGTAGTCCTGAGGCATGGTCCTAGGGCTCAGGTCCTCCGTGAGGGAAGAGAGAGAGAGGGAGAGAGCAATGGAAGAATTAGAGGGAGCATAATTAAGTTCATACAGGACACCAGATAAGACAGTAAAGAATTACACCAGATAGGAAAGACTCACTCTAGCCCCCCGGCACATAGACTATTGCAGCATAGATTCTGGAGACTGAGACGGGGGCGTCGGGGGACACTGTGGCCCCGTCCGATGATATCCACGGACAGGGCCAACCAGGCAGGATATAACCCCACCCACTTTGCCAAAGCACATCCCCCACACCACTAGAGGGATTTGAACAGACCACCAATTTACAATATTAGTGTTCTTAAGGTTTTGTACACTGAGTGTATGTGCACCACGTCATTGCTCTCTCTCTCTCTCGCTCTTGCTAGCTGTCACTCAAATGGTGAGGGGCTGAAGCTCATTGGTTGAACTCAAATTGCTAGTGGGCTGGCCTACGTGGGGAAAAATGTAGGGAAAATGGCGCAGCACAGCTTCCAGAAAATGATTGATGGCACCTTTTTTTAATTTTATTTTTTATGGGGTAGATCAGCTTTAATATTGCAGATAGATCAATGTAATTGTCTGCATCACTTCCAATCCCCCATATGTTTTTTTTCTCGCAAATATATACATACATATATATATATACATATATACACACACATACATATACAGTGGGGAAAAAAAGTATTTAGTCAGCCACCAATTGTGCAAGTTCTCCCACTTAAAAAGATGAGAGAGGCCTGTAATTTTCATCATAGGTACACGTCAACTATGACAGACAAATTGAGGAAAGAAAATCCAGAAAATCACATTGTATGATTTTTAATGAATTTATTTGCAAATTATGGTGGAAAATAAGTATTTGGTCACCTACAAACAAGCAAGATTTCTGGCTCTCACAGACCTGTAACTTCTTTAAGAGGCTCCTCTGTCCTCCACTCGTTACCTGTATTAATGGCACCTGTTTGAACTTGTTATCAGTATAAAAGACACCTGTCCACAACCTCAAACAGTCACACTCCAAACTCCACTATGGCCAAGACCAAAGAGCTGTCAAAGGACACCAGAAACAAAATTGTAGACCTGCACCAGGCTGGGAAGACTGAATCTGCAATAGGTAAGCAGCTTGGTTTGAAGAAATCAACTGTGGGAGCAATTATTAGGAAATGGAAGACATACAAGACCACTGATAATCTCCCTCGATCTGGGGCTCCACGCAAGATCTCACCCCGTGGGGTCAAAATTATCACAAGAACGGTGAGCAAAAATCCCAGAACCACACGGGGGGACGTAGTGAATGACCTGCAGAGAGCTGGGACCAAAGTAACAAAGCCTACCATCAGTAACACACTACGCCGCCAGGGACTCAAATCCTGCAGTGCCAGACGTGTCCCCCTGCTTAAGCCAGTACATGTCCAGGGCCGTCTGAAGTTTGCTAGAGTGCATTTGGATGATCCAGAAGAGGATTGGGAGAATGTCATATGGTCAGATGAAACCAAAATAGAACTTTTTGGTAAAAACTCAACTCGTCGTGTTTGGAGGACCAAGAATGCTGAGTTGCATCCAAAGAACACCATACCTACTGTGAAGCATGGGGGTGGAAACATCATGCTTTGGGGCTGTTTTTCTGCAAAGGGACCAGGACGACTGATCCGTGTAAAGGAAAGAATGAATGGGGCCATGTATCGTGAGATTTTGAGTGAAAACCTCCTTCCATCAGCAAGGGTATTGAAGATGAAACGTGGCTGGGTCTTTCAGCATGACAATGATCCCAAACACACCGCCCGGGCAACGAAGGAGTGGCTTCGTAAGAAGCATTTCAAGGTCCTGGAGTGGCCTAGCCAGTCTCCAGATCTCAACCCCATAGAAAATCTTTGGAGGGAGTTGCCCAGCGACAGCCCCAAAACATCACTGCTCTAGAGGAGATCTGCATGGAGGAATGGGCCAAAATACCAGCAACAGTGTGTGAAAACCTTGTGAAGACTTACAGAAAACGTTTGACCTGTGTCATTGCCAACAAAGGGTATATAACAAAGTATTGAGAAACTTTTGTTATTGACCAAATACTTATTTTCCACCATCATTTGCAAATAAATTCATTAAAAATCCTACAATGTGATTTTCTGGATTTTCTTTTTCTCATTTTGTCTGTCATCGTTGATGTGTACCTATGATGAAAATTACAGGCCTCTCTCATCTTTTTAAGTGGGAGAACTTGCACAATTGGTGGCTGACTAAATACTTTTTTTCCCCACTGTACATATATATACACATACATACATATAAATACATATACATACATATATATATACACATATCCTTTAAACAAATATATTTCCCTATATTACTTTCCAACCCCACCACCCCTTCCCTAATTGGAGTAAACTAGTGAACAACAATGCTTAGGCCTCTACTTCCAGCTTATACATACTATATACATTTTATGGACACAGTCAATTTTACAATAATTATATTTTGTTTGTTTTTACTCATGAACTTCCTCTACCCTCAACCTCTCCGATCATTTTCATGATGTCCATCCGGTTTGCTTCTATATGCCATATCTTTCTAACTGTGCTCTTTCATAAAAGCTCTCAACCTATAACCTATATACTTATTATGGACACAGTATGCTTTACATTAGTTATCTTGTTGTTATTAGTTGTTGTTAGTTGTTATTAGTCCCATCCTTCAACTCCATTCAACACCACCCATCTATCTCTTAACACCATCCATATTGGATTTCTAATTGCCATATATATTTTTCAACTGTACTGTGATGTTTTACAAAAGTTTTGAACCATTCTATTCTCATTGTTTCTACAGATTGTAAATTGAAAATAAACATTTTTGCTAAAAGTATTATTATATTATTGATCGATTGACTATGACTTTTCAGATCACCCAGTAGCGCTATCTGCAGGGTTAGCTCCAGGTAAATATTGCAATCCTTTAGCCATTCCTGGACCTGTGTCCAAAAACAAGCTACAAATGGACAGTACCAAAACAAATGATCTAATGATTCTGTCTCTTCGCAGCAAAATCTGCAGAGCTGGGAAGATTGTATTCCCCATATAAATAACATTCTATTGGTAGCAAGAATTTTATATAATAATTTAAATTGAAAAATTCTAAGTTTTGAATCCGGCGTCGTTTTGCGCATCAGTTCATAAACACTATGCCATGGAATCGGTACGTCAAAAATCTCTTCCCAACTATTTCGCAATCTATATGGGACGGCTGTCAATCCTTTGGTCCTTAAATGAAACTGGTATACTTTTTTATTTATTAAAATTTTCTTTAACCAATTATGTTCTTTAATGCAGGGCCGACAGACAAGTTCCTTACTTTTTCCCCCTTCCACTTTCCTCTTCCATTTTTGCGGTAATGCTGCAATTACAGAGCTGCCAACTCTCACGCTTTCGCTGTGTGACACACGTTTTTGCCTGTTTTCACACGCACTCACGCCACACATCCAATTTCTCATGCAAAAAAAATAGGCCGAGACTCATTTGTTCCTTTTTTCAAACTCCCCGACGGTAGATGGCGCTGATGAGCGCCACTGAACCATATGCGCTGCACCCCGAAGTTAGCGACAGAAGAAGAGATACCATTGCCGCGAAAGTCAACAGGAGAAGAAACGGTCACTACCTCAAGAAGTCTGATAAGAAGCTGAGCTGAGACTAGGTATGTAACAATGAAATGTCGTCCAATTGAGTACTCACTCTCTTAAACTTTAAATCTTGAAAGAAATTATTTGTTTGTGCGTGTGAACATGATTTAGTGTGGTGAATGTAAACTCAGCTGATTTCGAACAGGTAAGATGTTGTTGGTGAAACCATAATTAGGAGAGGAAGTACAAAACCATCGACGCTAGACAGAGAGGAATTTGCTTAAGCAAAAGGCAGTTTATTAAACACAGAGATATCTGTTACTGTTAGCTAACATGCATGGGATCCTGCTAATTAACATGCATGGACCTAATCATATAGCACTCTATTAGTGTCAGCTGAGAAGGATGGATAAACAGAGTTTACAGCATTACTTATACAATGTAACATAAAGGAAGGGGTCCTTCTTCTAGTCCCTTGATTGGTTCCCGAGGCGTAGGAGGCGGGTCTGCTCTGTCCAGAGTAGAAGCCCCATTGGTGCACGGCAGAGTCCTCTGCCCTTGGCACCCGACCAGTAGACAGGGGAGTTGAGAATGAGTGTGCGTCCACAGTGAAATGTCTGTGTGTGTCAAAGAACTCGTGAGGCATGAGAATGAGTGTGCGTGCAAATGAAATATTTGTGTGTGTCCAGGGAACTGGTGAGGAGGATCTGGTGATTGTGGCCTTGGGCGTGGGTGTTGTCCTGTTATTACACTCCTGACTAGGCCATCTGGTGACAAGATATGGCTGCTCTTCTACTATCCTTTGTTCGACAACCAACACAACAGCCCACTGTTAATACCAGACACATGACAAATCCCCCTCTTCACGTTATAACATTTTATATTTACTACGACAATGTATTCCAAAGAATTTAACATAAATACAGGAAATGTGTGCAATAGAAGTAGATATGTTTTTGTAACTGAGAGTAGAGTTATTAAACCAACATGACCATTTGAATTGTTTAAGGTTTCAAAGATGTCCCGTAAGAGACCTTTGCCAGGACAAAAGTGAAACCTTTTATTTTATTTAAAGGACCAGCCAAGTGAGAAAAGACAGACAAACACACTGACAGAACAGCCAGAACGATTGATAGAAACGACAGGACAACAGACAGAGGAGCAACACAAAAGGACAGAGAGAGCAGGAGACAGGACAGATTGACGCACATGCAGAGGAGCAACAGACAGGACAAATAGAACAACCAACAGGGCAGATGGAAGAAGACACAGAGGGACAGACAGAAGATACCTCCAATCCAACAGCAGGGCCAGAAGAGTCGTGCTCTGGCTGGAGCAGCAACATATAGATCAATTTTCAAAAATGAGTGGACCTCTTCATGGCCATTTATTACCAGAGGGAGCCTCAACACGCACTACTGGTGTGCAGTCTGCCGTATTGAAAACTCATGTTGCCGCCAGGGTGTGACAGATGTAGTGCGCCATATAAAAAGCAAAGGCCACCAAGATAAGCAACGAGCTCTCCAGTCCACAGCCACAATATCCCAATATGCAATGGCCGTTCCATCTGTTGGGGGTATGTCTGCACAAGAGGTTAAGGTATGATATGTGTAATGATTCTGTCAAGGTTCAGTCAAGAGTTTTTTGTTCTAGTTGATCACGGTAAAGTCATGGTTGATAGTTTTGACTAATTTGTGGTTTGTATTTCAGTGTAGTACAGTCCAGTTTTCTTAATTTGAGATCTTAGTTGCTGAATGTGTTTTTTACCTGTGCCCTATTATCGCAGGCATCTATTTTAAATAAACTATGGTCTTTTGGGAGGATTAATAATTTTAAATTTCTTACAGACAAGAAGGGCTGAGGTCAAAATGACAGCTGGGTTGGTAGTTCACAACGTCCCCCTATCCTTTGCGGACCACCTGGGGCCTCTCCTAAAATAATGTTTCGGAGATTCGAAGACAGCGCAGGAGTACAGGTGTGCCAGGACTAGGTCATCCTGCATTACCAATGAAGCACTCGCACCATATTTCACACAGGAGCTTGTGAAGGAGATGAAAAAAGCCCCGTATACCCTTGTTACGGATGGGTCGAATGACACTGGCATTTCACAAACTATTTGAGATTTTTCTCCTCTGCAAAACATGTGCTTTGTGTATTTTTAAACATCTAATAACATTAACATCTGTATGATTCTAACTTGTCATTATAGGAGTGGAAAAGATGAACCAGCTTACTGTCCGGGTCTTCATGGGCAGCAAAGTTGTCCACCAGTTTTTAAATATTACATTTACATTTTAGTCATTTAGCAGACGCTCTTATCCAGAGCGACTTACAGGAGCAATTAGGGTTAAGTGCCTTGCTCAAGGGCACATTTACGTCATTTAGCAGACGCTCTAGACCAGAGCGTCTCACAAATTGATGCATTCACCCTATAGCCAGTGGGATAACCACTTTACAATTTGTATTTTATTTTTTTGTTTGGGGTAGGGGGGGGGGGGGGGGGGGGGGGTAGAAGGATTACTTTATCCTATCCCAGGTATTCCTTAAAGAGGTGGGGTTTCAAATGTCTCCGGAAGGTGGTGAGCGACTCCGCTGTGTGTGTGGGGGGGGTAGAAGGATTGCTTTATCCTATCCCAGGTATTCCTTAAAGAGGTGGGGTTTCAAATGTCTCCGGAAGGAGGTGAGTGACTCCGCTGTCCTGGCGTCGTGAGGGAGCTTGTTCCACCATTGGGGTGCCAGAGCAGCGAACAGTTTTGACTGGGCTGAGCGGGAACTATGCTTCCGCAGAGGAAGGGGAGCCAGCAGGCCAGAGGTGGATGAACGCAATGCCCTCGTTTGGGTGTAGGGACTGATCAGAGCCCGAAGGTACAGAGGTGCCGTTCCCCTCGCTGCTCCAAAGGCAAGCACCATGGTCTTGTAACGGATGCGAGCTTCAACTGGAAGCCAGTGGAGTGTGATGAGGAGGGGGGTGACGTGAGAGAACTTGGGAAGGTTGAACACCAGACGGGCTGCGGCATTCTGGATGAGTTGTAGGGGTTTAATGGCACATGCAGGGAGGCCAGCCAACAGCGAGTTGCAGTAATCCAGACGGGAGATGACAAGTGCCTGGATTAGGACCTGTGCCGCTTCCTGTGTAAGGCAGGGTCGTACTCTCCGAATGTTGTAGAGCATGAACCTGCAGGAGCGGGTCACCGCCTTGATGTTAGCGGAGAACGACAGGGTGTTGTCCAGGGTCACGCCAAGGCTCTTCGCACTCTGGGAGGAGGACACAACGGAGTTGTCAACCGTGATGGCGAGATCATGGAACGGGCAGTCCTTCCCGGGGAGGAAGAGCAGCTCCGTCTTGCCAGGGTTCAGCTTGAGGTGGTGATCCGTCATCCATACTGATATGTCTGCCAGACATGCAGAGATGCGATGCGATTCGCCAATATGTACACAACAAGTGGGACGAGGTGTGGGACAGCAAGTGAGATCATCACCAACATTACCTCCACCATAGAGGAGCATGGCATCCCTTGGGAGAACTGCATTGATCTCTCAGTTTACAATGCAGCTGTGAACATTGGACCATGTAATTCCATTGCCTCTAGGGTGCTCCAGAAGCATCCCAACACCTATATTCATGGTTGTCCTTGTCATGTGGCACATAACACCGCCAAAGCTGCAGGAGTGGGATTTTTTAAAGTGAGTTAAGGCCTGATTTATCTTTACATGTAACTTTTTATTTGTATCGTAATTACGTGCATTGACTGAATGTGTTATGATTGATTTATGCATTGCAGGTGTCCGGTTTTGATTTGGAGGATATGGTAGTGGACATCGGTTACTGGTTCAAGGGTAGCACAAATCGGAAAGGATACCTGACAGTGTAATACTGAAATGCTGAGCTGTAGAAAATATATGATATGGATTTAATGTCTAAAACAGAGTTTTGTGAGCTCCATGAAGCGGAGTACATGGAGGTCCTCCTGCATATCTCAGTCCGTTGGCTAAGCCTTGAACGTTGTGTGACCAGGATCCTGAGGCTGTATGAACCTCTGGCCAGCTACTACAAATCTGCTAGTATGGTCATCAATTTTCAATTTCATTATGCAGCAACTACATGGATTGTTAGTCACATACTTGTATTAATGACAACCTCTTGTTTTGTGTTATTTATTGATTGATTCAAGATGAAAATCAGGCCAGGTTCAAGAGACTTGTGCAGACATTCACTGACCCCATGACAGAAGTGTACCTGCTGTTCTTCCAAGCCACCGTACCAACTTTCACTTCTTTCAACTTGCTGCTTCAGAGAGAGCAGTCATCAATATTTTTGTTACATGATGAGGTGGGATTGGATTTTGCAGTTTTTTTCCATTCTGTGTTTCTTGCTGATATCTGCAGGGATCCTCTAAAACAGGTTTCATCTACTATTTTTTGTAAATGTCTGTTATAGATGGTGAAATTCGTACGCAAGCTATGTTCCAAGTTTATGGTTCCAGCAGCTCTGCAGTGCCATGAGGAGCCTTGTGAAATTGCCTTTAAAGAAAAGGCAAACCATTTACCAGGTTAGTATATGACTATTATTATGATCAAACACTGTGATATGTGATATTTAGCCTTGTACCTTATACCGATATGCTGTATCTGTGACAGGAAGAAAGTTGAACATTGGGTTCACAACAAGGGCTAAACTTAACAGATTACTCGACGAGGGTGACATCACACCACAGCAGGTGGATTCATTCCATGAAGCTGTGTTGTGTTTCCTGACAAGTGCTGTGGACTATGCACTTAAGAAGCTGCCACTGGAAGAGCCACTGATCAAGCACGCACAATTTGTAGATGTACGGCAGAGGGCTAAAAGTGACATCGAAGATGTCCTGTAGTTTGTTGAAAGGTTAGTTTTTTTTCTCTAATTATTGTCTATCATCTTAGCTAAAATACCCTGTGTTTTATGATGAGGTGTGTTCACTCCTAAACATGAGATATTCTTATGTGGCTTCTCCTCAAAGATGTGTATGAACTGCTGCTGGTTGATGACTATATACCTAAAACATAACAACTTGTAACTCTACTTTCATAAATAGGTTTTCCCATCTCCTCCCATACCATGGGCCAGAGGAGCATGACCTTCTGGGAGAGGAGTTTCTAAATTATCAGACCATGCCAATGATATCCCTGCAGGACTAAACTGAAATGGAAAGCTTCTGGGCTGAAATGGCAACCCGGAAGCATAAGGTAAAATTTTTTTCCTTTTTTGTCTTTCCTTTTGGCAGGTGTGGCTTTGCTACATCTGTTGCTTAAAATTGTTGCATGCATTTATGTGTCATGCATGTTGCAAATTATGCATGTTTTTATCTTAACTTTGTTAATGGATCAACCTACAGTATACTTACAGTATTAATCAATCAAAAATCAAGGTATGTTTTTCCATTGTGTTTTGGTGCATTTTCCATGGGTGACAGGAGCCAAAGAATTCGAGAGGCTTGCTGCCATCGCCAAGCTTGTCCTGGTGTTGCCCCATGCAAACGCAGATGCTGAGAGGGTGTTTTCAGTTGTGGGACTGAACAAAACCAAGAGAAGAAACAGCCTAGCATTGGATGGCACCCTGTCCTCAATAATGACCATAAAGATGGCCAATCTGGAGCCCTGCTTCAAATGGGAGCCTCCCTCCAATATCATCAAGGCCTCCAAGAAGGCCACAGGCCAGTATAACCATGCCGACAGATCATAGACAAGAGGCTCATTTGAGATGAGCCAGGTCTGTGCAGAATCGATCACCAGCGATCACCGCCCAATGCATGCTGGTTAGATTTGTGTCCGACTTGATCCCGACTTTCTCTGACGTCATGCACACGTGGGCAACGATAACCTCATGAGAAAATGTCCAAGGTCCCGCCCTTCTGGCCTTCTTCTCCAATGGGGTTTGAGAAGGAGGCGAGGAAATAGGATGCGAGGAAACACTGATAGAGATAGAGCGACTGTACGGCATCAAACTATTCACCAGAGGAAACTATATCTAAGCAAATCTATGTAGCTACTGTAACGGAACAGCTCAAGACTGGATGATATCACCAAACGTATCCCTCTGCCCCTTCATAAACCGTGCGTATATCAAGATGAAATAGAGAAACCACTTGGAAATGTGAACGTATAGTATGACTCTCAAGTTATAGAGGTTTATCTTGCCTGTGCAGACAAACAGGACATTTCAAATGACGAGGAAAGGGTGCCATTTAGGCTCATTAAAAAAGTGAAATATGTGGCAGCGGCAAGCTAGTTACCTCTGTTCCCTCGCTCTTTCATTTCCACCTTGTTTGCTTTTGTTGTAAACAAAGTACATAATTGCCCAAATCAATGTTAGACGTCGCTCTTGCCATGATTAGGCAGAAAATGTGGTTATGCTGCAGTCGCCATGGTTTCCAAGCACAATTATATTTTTTTGAAAGATCTCCCGCAAAGAGAGTGCATGGTATAAATAACTTAAATTAAAGCAACTCTCATCTGATTGTAGTTTTAATAATTACCCACTTACTCTTTCCGGCGGCAGCTAGGGCGAGGAGTAAAATAAAATAAAAGAGGAAAAGAAAGAAAGAAGGAGAAAAAAAGACAGGATGAGAGGAGAAGGAAGCAGGTTTATGTGACAGCAAACTAATTTGATCCATTAGAGAATGTGTGCATGTGTGTGCGCGTCTGGTACCTGTCTGCTTTTTACAGCTTCTCATTTACCCATTGAGGTGAATAGAAAAACTCGAACTTCACTTGTTAAACTCTTCTATTCACCACCATTGCATGGAGATATGAGTCTTATTGTGGTAGACATGTATAGAATGTTTCCTGACCATGTTACTGACAAGGAATACATCTGGGCTCTATAGCCTCATGAAAACCTGGTCAGGTCACATGGTAAAGAAAAGCTCCTGGCCATATAATCACACATACACCTATTTTCTTTTATAGTTTCCTCATAGGAAACAATGAGGAAACTTAATTACATCCTTGTAATTAAGAGACACACACACAGGCACAGACACACGCATACACACACGATAACATACGCACTCTACACACATGTACACATGGAGTTTGTGTTGTAGATATGTGGTAGTAGTAGCCTGAGGGCACACACTTAATGTGTTGTGAAGTCTGTTGTGAAATGTAATGTAATGTTTTTAATTGCATATAACTGCATTAATTTTGCTGGACCCCAGGATGATTAGCTGCTGCCTTGGATCCATAATAAATACAAATATTGAATAGACAGAAAAGTTAGCTAAACTCTGAAGTTTTACATGTAATAGTATTTACATATATCTTAGATCTACATGTTCATTCTTTTTCAATTTTTCTGGTGATAACACAATGGTTTGGTTTCTTCGTAGACAAAATGACCAAGACAAATATTTCAGTAATTTCAGCTGACTTTTCTTCTGTCTAAAAATATCTAGATTTAGAGTCGCAGTAAGAGTAAGAGCCAACTGATTTGCCCATGACTGCATCTCAATTATTTTTTAATTTTTTAATTTTAAATTTTTATTTCACCTTTATTTAACCAGGTAAGCCAGTTGAGAAGTTCTCATTTACAACTGCGACCTGGCCAAGATAAAGCAAAGCAGTGCGATAAAAACAACACAGAGTTACATATGCGGTAAAACAAAACATAAAGTCAAAAATACAACAGAAAATAGAAAATATATATATACAGTGTGTGCAAATGTAGCAAGTTATGGAGGTAAGGCAATAAATAGGCCATAGTGCAAAATAATTACAATTAGTATTAACACTGGAATGATAGATGTGCAAGAGATGATGTGCAAATAGAGATACTGGGGTGCAAATGAGCAAAATAAATAACAATATGGGGATGAGGTAGTTGGGTGGGCTAATTTCAGATGGGCTGTGTACAGGTGCAGTGATCGGTAAGGTGCTCTGACAACTGATGCTTAAAGTTAGTGAGGGAGATAAGAGTCTCCAGCTTCAGAGATTTTTGCAGTTCGTTCCAGTCATTGGCAGAAAAGAACTGGAAGGAATGGCGGCCAAAGGAGGTGTTGGCTTTGGGAATGACCAGTGAGATATACCTGCTGGAGCGCATACTACGGTGGGTGTTGCTATGTGACCAATGAGCTAAGATAAGGCGGGGATTTGCCTAGCAGTGATTTATAGATGGCCTGGAGCCAGTGGGTTTGGCGACGAATATGTAGTGAGGACCAGCCAACAAGAGCGTACAGGTCACAGTGGTGGGTAGTATATGGGGCTTTGGTGACAACACGGATGGCACTGTGATAGACTACATCCAATTTGCTGAGTAGTGTGTTGGAGGCTATTTTGTAAATTACATTGCCGAAGTCAAGGATCGGTAGGATAGTCAGTTTTACGAGGGCATGTTTGGCAGCATGAGTGAAGGAGGCTTTGTTGCGAAATAGGAAGCCGATTCTGGATTTAACTTTGGAGTGGAGATGCTTAATGTGAGTCTGGAAGGAGAGTTTACAGTCTAACCAGGCACCTAGGTATTTGTAGTTGTCCACATACTCTAGGTCAGACCCGTCGAGAGTAGTGATTCTAGTCGGGTGGGCGGGTGCCAGCAGCGTTCGATTGAAGAGCATGCATTTAGTTTTACTTGTGTTTAAGAGCAGTTGGAGGCTACGGAAGGAGTGTTGTATGGCATTGAAGCTCGTTTGTAGGTTTGTTAACACAGTGTCCAATGGAGGGCCAGATGTATACAAAATGGTGTCGTCTGCGTAGAGGTGGATCTGAGAATCACCAGCAGCAAGAGCGACATCATTGATATACACAGAGAAAAGAGTCGGCCCAAGAATTGAACCCTGTGGTACCCCCGTAGATACTGCCATAGGTCCAGACAACATGCCCTCCGATTTGACACATTGAACTCCATCTGAGAAGTAGTTGGTGAACCAGGCGAGGCAGTCATTTGAGAAACCAAGGCTATTTAATCTGCCAATATGGGGGCATGGGGGGGCATGGGCAAGTTGCAGCGGAGGGTGCAGAGCTGGTGACCAGGGTAGTGGTAGCCAGGTGGAAAGCATGGCCAGCTGTAGCAAAATGCTTGTTGAAATTCTTGATTATTGTAGATTTATCGGTGGTGATAGTGTTTCCTAGCCTCAGTGCAGTGGGCAGCTGGGAGGAGGTGCTCTTATTCTCCATGGACTTTACAGTATCCCAAAACTTTTTGGAGTTAGTGATACAGGATGCAAATTTCTGTTTGAAAAAGCTAGCCTTTGCTTTCCTAACTGCTTGTGTATATTGGTTCCTAACTTCCCTGAATATTTGCATATCATGGGGGCTATTCGATGCTAATGCAGTACGCCACAGGATGTTTTTGTGCTGTCAAGTCTGAGGAGAACCAGGGGCTATATCTGTTCTTAGTTCTGCATTTTTTGAATGGGGCATGCTTATTTAAGATTGAGAGGAAAGCACTTTTAAAGAACATCCAGGCATCCTCTACTGACGGAATAAGATCGATATCCATCCAGGATACCTGGGCCAGGTCAATTAGGAAAGCCTGCTCGCTAAAGTGTTTTAGGGAGCGTTTGACAGTGATGAGGGGTGGTCTTTGACTGTGGACCCGTTAAGCACGCAGGCAATAAGGCAGTGATCGCTGAGATCCTGGTTGAAGACAGCGGAGGTGTATTTAGAGGGTAAGTTAGTCAGGATGATATCTATAAGGGTGCCCATGTTTACAGATTTAGGGTTGTACCTGGTAGGTTCCTTGATCATTTGTGTGAGATTGAGGGCATCTGGTTTGGATTGTAGGATGGCCAGGGTGTTAAACATGTCCCAGTTAAGGTCACCAAGCAGTACGAACCCTGAGGATAGATGCGGGGTAATCAATTCACATATGGTGTCCAGGGCACAGCTGGGGGCGTTAGCAAGCGGGGGTCTGAGGGGGGTCTGTAGCAAGCGGCAACAGTGAGAGACTTATTTCTGGAAAGGTGGATTTTTAGAAGTAGGAGCTCAAACTGCTTGGGCACAGACCTGGATGGAAATGACACCCCATTCCCTACATACAGGTGTAGGATCTTAATTTGATCAGTGTTTTTGCTGAGAATGCGCCGCAGGATTTACATAATTCACTGAAAACCTAAACTAACACAAAGTTATATTAAGAGTATTGCACTTTTAATATAGCTTAATTTTGGCCAGCTAATAGCCAAATCACCAATCAAGCAACATTACATCGGTGGAAAAGTGTGAATGAACTAAACGTTAAAATCCTGTTGCTGCAGTATTATTTTGTTGCAACAGTACCGATCAAATTAAGATCCTACATCTGTAGTGCACTACTTGACCTGGTATCATAGGGAAAAGGTGTTGGAACAGGGTATAGGGTGCCATTTGGGACGCAACCCATATATTGACTGGTTCTGATATGCAACAGGCCTTGTACTCAAAGGTTGTGTTTTTGGCCTTATGTTTCACATTGTCCTCAACTCAAACCCTAGTCCATAACCACTCTGAAACTAGTCTCTAATTATGGTAACCCACACAACAGCCTTCCTTCAGGATATGGAGGATGAGAATGTTACATGTGTTTTTTCATTGTGGAGGTTTTGGGCCTGGAGAGAATAATTATGAGTGGAGAGAGAGAGAATACTGTACTCCATTCATGTCAACGTTAGTTCAGCCATCTACCCACGAACCCGCCTCTTGATACATGCTCACCCTGGTGTCCTGACCAAAAAGATGCACTCACATGCACACGCATAGACACACACACACATGCATGCAAGCACCTATACACACACTCTTTAGATCACAAACAGTTTAAAGCGGCTGACATTTAGGGTAGGGAGACGTTGCCCCTAACCATTGGTCTGGGTTGACATATTCTCCTACCCCTCTATTGGTTAAGGTCAAAATTGGGGACTGATTAACATATAGGCTAAAGGTCCTGCATTTGTGGTTAGGGACAACTTTGGGCCATAATGGGCTGTACTTAGAATTTACATTAACATATAAATGAATTAGCAATGACATAAGCACATGACATTTGCAGTTACATTGCCCTGTTGCTATCTACCTTGTCTCCACCACAACATTGGGAGTTCAAGAGATCGCCCGAGGCGGTTCTGACACAACCCCGCCGTTGTTTGGTTACGAGCTGAAATTGAATTGGAGTTGTTAAAACATTGCTTGCTGCCCGCCGAATCCTCAGCTGAAAATGAAAACAGACGACCTGGCGCTCCCTCTGTTTGCACAGCTCTCTGTGTGTTTGTGTATGGGTACAGCTCTCTCACTGTGAGTGTGTGTTGCACTTTCTCTGTGAGTGTGTGTGTATGCATGCATCTGTGTGTGTCTGTGTGCATGTATCTTCGCGTGTGTGTTGCATCTTGATTCCTGCGCCCTTGTTTATCTCCCATAACATTTATGGAGTGAGAACATCCCTGGAAAAACAATACATCCAAGGCAAAGGCATCCTTTGATTTATCGGCACACATGCTCAACCTCTAATAACAGTGACGACAGATCAAATGGTTTGGACCTACATTTTCCAGTTGTTGAAAGGAGGATGACGAAACCCTTGAGATAAAAGGATGTTGATATGTTTCACACACACACACACAAGCAAACGAACATAACGGTCACTCTGTGGGGCTCTGTGAGTAATCCATGTTACTGTTTTAGCCTGTTATTGTAAGCAGGAGGACTGCTATTGACAACCTGATCCCACACTGAGCTAAAACACAGAGGTGGTGGCACGACTGCTGAGAACCAGTCGATTCTGCTCTTTAAAAACCTGCCACTGATCGAAATCTGAAAGCAAATCAACAGTATTATTGACCGCGACAACTACCCTTAAAATTGCACTCCCAGATAGTTAGACACAAAAACATCCTGCGATTTGTACTGTGTAATATAGCAGAAGTGAATAATATCCCAAATGCACACACACACTAACCCTCTTTCTCATTCTCTGTAGGGATGGATGACAGTGGGAACTATTTTGTCCTGAGCATAGTTACCAGCACATACTGTACTGTTTTACCTCTACCTACCAGACAAGTGGGACAGGTGGATCAGCAAACAGCTACACTGGCTGATCAAAGGGGAAGTGACATCAGAGAACAAAGAGTCAACAGGATGAAGGACCTTATGAATGTGCCTTCTATTGTTCTTCCCCTTTTACAGGTAGGTATTGTGTGCAAAAAGGATCCATATTGAAAAAAGGAACTGTGGGTGGAGGACATTACACTGTTCAGCTGCAAGAGGAACAGTAAGAGGACTAACTGTTCTACATTTAAGATATGTTATACTTTGTTTAGTGTTTCAATCAGGATGTATAGGCTCCCACTTACACTAAATGACCAAAGGTATGTGGACACCTGCTCGTCGAACATTTCATTCCAAAATCATGGGTATTGATATGGAGTTGGTCCCCCCTTTGCTGCTATAACAGCCTCCACTCTTCTGGGAAAACTTTCCACTAGATGTTGGAATATTGCTGCAGGGATTAGCTTCCATTCAGCCACAAGAGCATTAGTGAGTTCGGGCACTGATGTTGGGCGATTAGGCCTGGCTCGCAGTCGGCATTCCAATTCATCCCAAAGGTGTTTGATGGGGTTGAGGTCAGGGCTTTGTGTAGGCCATTCAAGTTCTTCCAAACCAATCTTGACAAACCATTTCTGTATGGACCTCGCTTTATGTCATGCTGAAACAGGAAAGGGCCTTCTCCAAATTGTTGCCACAAAGTTGGAAGCACAGAATAGTCTAGAATGTCATTGTATGCTGTAGCGTTAAGATTTCCCTTCACTAGAACTAAGGGGCCTAGCCCGAACCATGGAAAAACAGCCCCAGACAATTATTCCTCCACCACCAAACTTTACAGTTGGTACTATGCATTCGGGCAGGTAGCATTCTCCTGGCATCCGCCAAACCCAGATTTGTCTGTTGGACTGCCAGATGGTGAAGCATGATTCCTCACTCCAGAGAATGCGTTTCCATTGCTCCAGAGTCCAATGGATCGGAGCTTTACACCACTCCAGCCAACACTTGCGTATGGTGATCTTAGGCTTGTGTGCGGCTGCTCGGCCATGGAAACCCATTTCATGAAGCTCCCAACAAACAGTTATTGCGCTGACGTTGCTTCCAGAGGCAGTTTGGAACTCGGTAGTGAGCGTTGCAACCGAAGACAGACGATTTTTACGCGCTACGCGCTTCAGCACTCGCCGGTCCCATTCTGTGAGCTTGTGTGGCCTACCACTTTGCGACTGAGCCGTTGTTGCTCCTAGACGTTTCCACTCCACAATAAAAGTACTTTTAGATGACCGGGATAGCTCTAGCAGGGTAGAAATCTGACGAACTGACATGTTGGAAAGGTGGCATCCTATGACGGTGTCAGGTTGAAAGTCACTGAGCTCTTCAGTAAGGCCATTCTACTACCAATGATTGTCTATGGAGTTTGCATGGCTGTGTGCTCGATTTTATCCACCTGTCAGCAACGGGTGTGGCTGAACTAGCCGAATCCACTGATTTGAAGGGCTGTCCACATACTTTTGTATATATAGTGTACTTCTGGCAGTATCTATAAAGTGGACTTGCTCCTACTTATCTTTTGTATTTGGTCCTGCTGTACATACCTACACGTACTCTACAGTCACAAGACACAGGCCTCCTTATTGTTCCTAGAATTTCTAAGTGAACATTGTACTTTTTACCCCAATTGGTAGTTAGTCTTGTCCCATGGCTGCAACTCCCGTACAGACTTGGGAGAGGTGAAGGTGGAGAACTCCAAAACACAACCCTGCCAAGCCACACTGCTTCTTGACACACTGCTCGCTTAACCCAGAAGCCAGCCGCACCAATGTGTTGGAGGAAACGCCATACATCTGGCGACACGAGTCAGCATGCCCACCAAAAGGAGTCGCTAGAGTGCGGTGGGACTTGGACATCCCGGCTGGCCAAACCCTCCCCAAACCCGGACGGCGCTGGGCCAATTGTGCACCACCTCATGGATCTCCCGGTCATGGCCGGCTGCGACATAGCCCGGGATCGAACCCGGGTCTGTAGTGACGCCTCTAGCACTGCGATGCAGCGCCTTAGGCCGCTGCGCCACTCGGGAGGCCCTAACCTTTAAGTCTTTACTGAAGACTTAGTCCTTAGTCCTTCAGTAGGTCCTGTGATCGAGTGTAGTCTGGCCCAGTGGTGCGAAGGTGAACGGCAAGGCACTGGAGTGACAAACCACCCTTGTTGTCTCTGCCTGGCCGCCTCCCCTCTCTCCACTGGATTGCTCATGCTCACCCATGCCGTCCCTAGGAGGGTGCATCCCGCCATGCCAGCTATACTCAAATTGAATAGGTTGAGTCACTGACGTGTTCTTCCTGTCCAGTTGTGTGCCACCTCGGGTTTGGTGCGGTGGGGAGATATTTGTGGGCTAAACTCAGCCTTGTCTCAGTGTAGTAAGTTAGTGGTCTGTTCAAATCAAATCAAATTTTATTTGCCACATAGATAGATAATAAACAGAGTAGCAGCAGCGTAAAAGAGGGTGTGGTGTGGGGGGGACAATGCAAATAGTCTGGGTAGCCATGATTAGCTGTTCAGGAGACTTATGGCTTGGGCGTAGAAGCAGTTAAGAAGCCTTTTGGACCTAGACTTGGCGCTCTGGTACCGCTTGCCGTGTGGTAGCAGAGAGAACAGTCTATGACTAGGGTGGCTGGAGTCTTTGACCATTTTTAGGGCCTTCCTCTGACACCTCCTGGCATTGAGGTCCTGGATGGCAGGAAGCTTGGCCCCAGTGATGTACTGGGTTGTACGCACTACCCTCTGTGGTGCCTTGTGGTCGGAGGCCGAGTAGTTGCCATACCAGGCGGTGATGCAACCAGTCAGGATGCTCTCAATGATGCAGCTGTAGAACATTTTGAGGATCTGAGGACTCATGCCAAATCTTTTCAGTCTCCTGAGGGGGAATAGTTTTTGTCGCGCCATCTTCACGACTGCTGCTACTCTGTTTATTATTTATGCATAGTCACTTTAACTCTACCCAGAAGTTTACATACGCCTTAGCCAAATACATTAAAACTCAGTTTTATACCATTTCTGACATTTAATCCTAGTATAAATTCCCTGTTTTATGTCAGTTAGGATCACCACTTTATTTTAAGAATGTGAAATGTCAGAATAATAGTAGAGAGAATGATTTATTTCAGCTTTTATTTCTTTCATCACATTCCCAGTGGGTCAGAAGTTTACATACACTCAATTAGTATTTGGTAGCATTGCCTTTAAATTGTTTAACTTGGGTCAAACTTTTCGGGTAGCCTTCCACAAGCTTCCCACAATAAGTTGGGTGAATGTTGGCCCATTCTTCCTGACAGAGCTGGTGTAACTGAGTCAGGTTTGTAGGCCTCCTTGCTCGCACACGCTTTTTCAGTTCTGCCAACAAATGTTCTATAGGATTGAGTTCAGGGATTTGTGATGGCAACTCCAATACCTTGACTTTGTTGTCCTTAAGCCATTTTGTCCTTAAGCCATTACTTTGGAAGTATGCTTGGGGTCACTGTCCATTTGGAAGACCCATTTGCGACCAAGCTTTAACTTCCTGACTGATGTCATGAGATGTTGCTTCAATATATCCACATAATTTTCCTTCCTCATGATGCCATCTATTTTGTGAAGTGTACCAGTCCCTCCTGCAGCAAAGCACCCCCACAGCATGATGCAATGCCAGGGTTGTGGGTTCGATTCCCACGGGGGGCCATGATGAAAATGTATGCACTCACAAACTGTAAGTCGCTCTGGATAAGAGCGTCTGCTAAATGACTAAAATGTAAAATGTAAATGATACTGCCACCCCCATGCTTCACGGTTGGCATGGTGATCTTCAGCTTGCAAGCTCCCCCTTTTTCCTCCAAAAAGAACGATGGTCATTATGGCCAAACAGTTCTATTTTTGTTTCATCAGACCAGAGGACATTTCTCCAAAAAGTACAATCTTTGTCCCCATGTGCAGTTGCAAACCGTAGTCTGCCTTTTCTATGGCGGTTTTGGAGCAGTGGCTTCTTCCTTTCTGAGCGGCCTTTCAGGTTAAGTCGATATAAGACTCGTTTTACTGTGGATATACCATACTGCGGATCACCACCTCAAGCTGAACCTCGGCAAGACGGAGCTGCTCTTCCTCCCTGGGAAGGACTGCCCGCTCCATGATCTCGCCATCACGGTTGACAACTCCATTGTGTCCTCCTCCCAGAGTGCAAAGAGCCTTGGCGTGACCCTGGACAACACCCTGTCGTTCTCTGCTAACATCAAAGCGGTGACCCGATCCTGCAGGTTCATGCTCTACAACATTCAGAGAGTACGACCCTACCTTACACAGAAAGCGGCACAGGTCCTAATCCAGGCACTTGTCATCTCCCATCTGGATTACTGCAACTCGCTGTTGGCTGGGCTCCCTGCCTGTGCCATTAAACCCCTACAATTTATCCAGAACGCCGCAGCCTGTCTGGTGTTCGACCTTCCCAAGTTCTTCATGTCACCCCGCTCCTCCGCACACTCCACTGGCTTCCAGTTGAGGCTCGCATCTACTACAAGACCATGGTGCTTGCCTACGGAGATGTGAGGCGAACGGCACCTCCTTACATTCAGGCTCTGATCAGACCCTACACCCAAACGAGGGCACTACGTTCATCCACCTCTGGCCTGCTAGCTCCCCTACCTCTACAGAAGCACAGCTCCCGCTCAGCCCAGTCAAAACTATTTGCTGCTCTGGCACCCCAATGGTGGAACAAGCTCCCCCACGACGCCAGGACAGCGGAGTCATTGACCACCTTCCGGAGACACTTGAAACCCTACATCTTTAAGAAATACTTGGAATAGTATAAAGCAATCCTTCTACCTCCCCCTCCCCCACCCCCCCATTTAAAAAAAAGAAGAAAAAAAGTGGTTGTCCCACTTGCTATCATAAATTGAATGCACCAATTTGTAAGTCGCTCTGGATAAGAGCGTCTGCTAAATGATGTAAATGTAAATATAGATACTTTTATACCTGTTTCCTCCAGCATCTTCACAAGGTCATTTGCTGTTGTTCTGGGATTGATTTGCACTTTTCGCACCAAAGTACGTTCATCTCTAGGAGACAGAACGCATCTCCTTCCTGAGCGGTATGACGGCTGCGTGGTCCCATGGTGTTTATACTTGCATACTATTGTTTGTACAGATGAACGTGGTACCTTCAGGCGTTTGGAAATTGCTCCCAAGGCTGAACCAGACTTGTGGAGGTCTACAAATTTTTTTCTGAGGTCTTGGCTGATTTCTTTTCATTTTCCCATGATGTCAAGCAAAGAGGCACTGAGTTTGAAGGTAGGCCTTGAAATACAGCCACAGGTACACCTCCAATTGACTAAAATGATGTCAATTAGCCTATTAGAAGCTTCTAAAGCCATGACATCATTTTCTGTGATTTTCCAAGCTGTTTAAAGGCACAGTCAACTTAGTGTATGTAAACTTCTGACCCACTGGAATTGTGATACAGTGAATTATAAGTGAAATAATCTGTCTGTAAACAATTGTTGGAAAAATTACTTGTCACACACAAAGTAGATGTCCTAACCGACTTGCCAAAACTATAATTTCTTAACAAGAAATTTGTGGAGTGGTTGAAAAACTAGTTTTAATGACTCCAACCTAAGTGTATGTAAACTTCCGACTTCAACTGTACATATTACCTCAATTACCTCGACTAGCCGGTGCCCCCGCACATTGACTCTGCACCGGTACCCCCCTGTATATAGCCTCCCTACTGTTATTTTATTTTACTGCTGCTCTTTAGTTATTTGCTTTTATTTTTTTACTTTACTTTTTCTATTTTCTATTTAAAAAAATGCATTTTTGGTTAAGGGCTTGTAAGAAAGTATTTCACTGTAATGTCTACACCTGTTATATTTGGCGGATGTGGCAAATAAAATTTGATTTGAGTATTTACTATAGTTAAAAAACTGTAGTGTTTCTGCGGACTGTAGTGTTTTTGTGGGCGTTACTGTAGCATTTAATACAGTGTTTTTTTTGCAGATAATACTGTAGTATTTACTATAGCAGATATGGGCAACTTTCATTGGGGTGGGGGCCACAGAAAATCTGAACTCATCATGAGGGGCCGCAGTGGCTCGCGACCCTGCGTACCCTCATCCACTCAGAGCCCCCCTCTTGATAGTGGAGAGAAAAATATGAAGATTTAGATTTCATTTCCTGGAATTTTATAAATTTTGCCATTGGGCATAAAGAAGATTTAGCCATTTTATAACCAATTTCATGCAATTCTACTCATTTTGCCATAGCATGATATCAGAGTGAGAGTGACTAACAAAATCAATTGGTGCCCCCGGTCGGTAATTTGACCATGATTACTACAAGTTTAGATAGTTGGCTAGACAAACTTACCCATCTAAAAAATGTTAGCTGACTAATTGAGTGACTGTCAGTGACTGACATAACAAGAGAAAAACTGCTGATGCGCAACCAAATTTCCAAATTGCACCTTGTGTATTCTACTATTCTAACTCTCAACAGTAAGTTGAGAACCCTGACTGAGTTCCAAAAATGTATCCGTGGGCCGCCAGTTGCCCATCCCTATACTATAGTATTCTACAGTATACTACAAAATGTTATAGTAAGTACTACACATAATCAAGGTATACTCCAGTGTGTAGTATAGTATTCTACAGTATACTACATCATTCTATAGTAAGTACTGTAGTATTCTATAGTAAAGTGTTGTATTTATTAATGTGGGTCTCTCTCTCTCTCGCTACCAAACCTGCTGTCTCGACCTCTGAATGCTCTGATATGAAAAGCCCACTGACAATTACCCCCGAGGAGCTGACCTGTTGCACCCTCTATAACCACTGTGATTACTACTTGACCCTGCTGGTCATCTATGAATGTTTGAACATCTTGAAGAACGATCTGGCTACAGTTAATGGCCATGTAGTCTTATAATCTCCAGCCGGAACAGCCAGAAGAGAACTAGGTTCCTGCCTTTCTACTAAGTTTTTCCTAGCCACTGTGCTTCTACATCTGCATTGCTTGCTCTTTGGGGTTTTAGGCTTGGTATCTGTATAAGCACTTTGTGACAACTGCTGATGTAAAAAGGGCTTTATAAAATAATTTTGATTGATGATAGCGATAAGGGATTGTCACAAAGTGTGTGCATTAGAACAGCAAGACTAGAGTGTGTGCATTAGAACAGCAAGACTAGAGTGTGTGCATTAGAACAGCAAGACTAGAGTGTGTGCATTAGAACAGCAAGACTAGAGTGTGTGCATTAGAACAGTGAGACTAGAGTGTGTGCATTAGAACAGCGAGACTAGAGTGTGTGCATTAGAACAGCGAGACTAGAGTGTGTGCATTAGAACAGCGAGACTAGAGTGTGTGCATTAGAACAGCGAGACTAGAGTGTGTGCATTAGAACAGCGAGACTAGAGTGTGTGCATTAGTGTGTGTGTGTGTGCCATAGTTTAGACTGAACCGCTCTCACTGAGACAATAATGTAGCTCATTATTTTGTGTCGAGTCTAAATGCATGACCAAACTGAAGCACCAATGTCTGTATAATCGCTTTCATCCTTCACCTGCTACCTCTCCAGTGGTCATTGACAATAACACAGCACAATAATGCCCATACAATGACACTCGTTTCATGGAAGTTGAATGTGTTTGACCACTGCCAAGTCCGTGCTCAAAAACCCAAAGTCCCAAAGTATTATACAGTTAGTCCACCTCCTACTACAATCACATTGTGGGGGAAAACATAAATGGAATCATATATCTCCTCAATGGCGATGCAAATGCTAGGTGTAACACCGTGTAATCCAACATGGGGATAAACAGTCCACCAGAGAGGAGGACAGGATAGGACACAATGCAGAATTGGCTAGCTTGGCCTGGGCTACCTACACAGATGGCTTGGTCCTCTCTCTCTCTCTCTCTCTCTCTCTCTCTCTGTCCCTTTCATACCTTGTTGATCAATGCACGGATGAGATGAGCAGACAGAGGGAGGAGGGAGGCCGCTGTGCATTGTTCAGTTCATAGCAGAGATATTTAGAGGGGGATTACAATGCCAGAAAAAGTTATTGGTTGTTGTGATTATGTCTGCGTCCCAAATGGCATCCTATTCCAAAGGCAATCCATCTGTTTGTGCTTTTGAGGTTGTTGGGGTCAAATAAACTCCCTTTAGAAAAAGAAAACAGCAAGAATAAGAGGAGGGGGATTCTGTCTATGTGCATTAATGTGCCATTTAAAATGTAGAAGCAATTTACCAGATGTTTACTGAAGTGATGAGATGACAGAATAATTGTGCGATTCTTTTTAGGAGAGAAGAGAGACTGGTGGGATATTATGGGATCTTGTCAAGAATAGGTTGAGTGGATGTGATAGGAGAGATGAGGGTAGTGGGTTGTGGTTGCACTGTAAATGAGGAGTGGATTAATTCTGAGTTCCTAATCGACCACAAACCAGGGGATTGGATAGGTGGAACCAATATGGCGACATTTCCCACTTAGCAGTTAGAATTTGCAAAAATGGCTGTCTGTGTTGGAATCAAGCTCCAAAATCACTCACCATAATTGACATACTGGCCCTTTAACAAAGTTTGGGCAGTGATTTGCTCGTGGTTGTTTGGTAACCATGTTGTATGGAGGACTAAAAGTGCCACAATTAAATAAATAAATACACCATTAAATAATTACTTAAATGTGTCATTAATTAATTCAAATTAGAATTAAATACATAAATGTGTAATTAAATGTATCTTTAATTAATTCAAATACCGATTCATTTTATGTAAAATACATATATAATTATTTCACTATTTACATTTACATTTCATGATCCTGCATTGCAGTGATTCATGAATTACTTAAAACTTTCAAACTGACCCATCAAAGTCAGTGGGCGGGGCTAACGCGAATCTAGTCTGATCCATTGCTTTGGTCTGAAGTAGAGTAGGCCAACCTGGATAGAGACAATGGAGGATCTCCGTGAACTTTCCAGGGAGTTGGTTAGAGACATTTTAAACTTAGCAGAGGATGTAGAAGCAGGACCTGCTGACATTATCTGGAATTGATTTGTCTTGGCTTGATGCAGAGGGTAACCAATCAGGCGTTAGGTTCCGCCTACCAACTTTTGATGGGTCAGTTTGACAGTTTTAAGTAATTCAGGAAGCACTCCAACGCAGGACCATGAAATGTAAATGTAAATAGTGAAATTATTATATATGTATTTTACATAAAATGAATCGGTATTTGAATTAATTAATGACACATTTAATAACACATTTATGTATTTAATTCTAATTTTAATTAATTAATGACACATTTAAGTAATTATTTAATGGTGTATTTATTTATTTAATTGTGGCACTTTTAGTCCTCCATAATGTTGGCACTTTGAATTTTGAAAATAAGCATTCAATCTTGTTGATACGTGTCGTCACTAGTTCCCACAGCCACAAAGTCATAAACCCCGCCCATTTCTACAAGTTATCTTCTTAAAATCTGATTTTCAGCCTAACCTTATGACTAACACTAACCTTAAATTAAGACCAAAAAGCACATTTTTGTTTTCATCAAATGTTACGCTATAGCCAATTTAGACGTTCTGGCTATGGAAACCCTATCATTGACGTGATTTACGTTCGTCAACTTCCGGGTGTCAGTACAATGCCCAACAGGTATATTTCAGTAGGCAAAATAATAAAGGCTACTCCATTTATTAATTTGACCTATACTAGAGAAGAGCAAATCTTTTTTAGCAGGGTAAGTTGTAGTTTTGAGTAGTAATTTTGAATACACGCGTGGCATTTTGTCAGTGTAAATTCGTCCAGTGACACCTGTTGCTTGAGTTTCAGTTGAGGCTCGAGCGGTATCGAGCGCCTCGTAGAATCACAGAGGAATATACAGAGTATCAAAAGAGGCTGTTTTTCAAATAACTTTTTTTCGGATGATAAGGACAACATGAAAGTCACTGTAACTTTTGGAGCAACTGCAGTGGTCGTTCCGTGTAAAGGAGAATGGACAGTTCGGGAGTTGATAGACCAAGCCAATCAGAGGTATCGAAAGATTCTGGAACAGGTAAACTAAATGGACTCTTGGAATATATTGACGTGTCTTACATTTGTTCTTATACCCTCCCTTTTAATCCGGTTTGTTTGCCATTTTAAATATTATTTCTTAACATTTTTAATGATAGTCTACTACATATTTTCATACATTAGGGTATATTCATTACCACTTGAACCGGAAACCGTTTACCTATTTAACCAAACGGAAACAAACAGCAAACTGTACGAAATGGGGAGGGACTTACCTGAATTTGTCCAATAGAAACTCGTTTTCGTTGGAAAATAATTTCCATGCCATAGATGCACAGATACTTGAAAACCCAAGTTTATTCTTCTGGACAGAGTGTATCTACCATGCTACAAATCAACTGGCCACATTGTAAATCACCTTTTTAATTACTTAGTTTTAAGCACCAGAAAGCCAGGTCTATGTTAGTGGTCATATGAGTATTGTGTGCCCCAGCTAACAAGCAGCTGTCTAGAGATATATATGAGGCTCTGTTGAAATGGTCAGTATCTCCCTGTGCAGGTGGGATTTAGTGTTTTATGTGCTGTGCATCGTTTCGCCGAGCCTGTTTGGCGGACAGCAGCCTTTGTCCTTTGACTGATGGGGTTTAGGGTGGCTGACAGCTCAGCGTTATCAACTGGTTTTCCCTGGCGCAGGGCGGCGAGAGGCTGGTGATGGACAGGGTTATGCCAGGCAGGCAGTGGGGATGCATGGCTTCCCATTAGAGCTTCCACCCAGGCACCCACCTACGTTGGTGGGCTCTCATCTGCCAGGTCTCCCTGGCCCTGGGCTGACTGGGTCAGCATCCCAAATGGCACCCTATTCCCTATATAGTGCACTACTTTTGACCAGGGCCTAAGTGAAAAAGTGAACTATATAGGAAATAGGGTGCCATTTGGGACGCACACAGGCTCTCCAGTTAAGTTACAGCCCCACATCCAGGCGTGTTTTCCCCCTGCCATTAGTTATAGGTCCCTGAGTTTGTCCTGATCAGCTAACATGAAAGAACTCAGGGACTTACTTACTATATGTGGCTGCCTAGCCTTGTCTAAATTATGTCTGGCTTCAATTAGTTTTAGTAGAAGGCTCTTCGTTGCCAATTATATGTGAAACACATCTCACTGACCTAGAAATCCCTCGGTCATGATCAAAACAAATCCAGGGTCCCACAGGGTGAAATTCCCTGTTAATGTGTCTAGTGCAATTCGTCCTAGAACAATCAAGGGTTTGGCTGGCGAGGATCCACTGTATCACCAATCATGAACTTTACAGCTCTCTAAATGCCTGCCACTGGTGTGACAGCATTCATATACCGTGTTAGGTGTCCTTGGTTTAAACAGAGGTATCCAGGGTCTGTGGGAAAAGGCACACAGAGGAATGTCAGTCACCCTATCTCAGTGGAAAAGGGAAGGTAGTGCACCTGCATGTATCCATCTCACAGTTTGTCCCTGCCACTCAGGTTACAGCCAGAGCCCGTGCCAATATGTTGAGACTCAGAGAGCCATGAGTTCTCTGTAGCTATGTTTCCATCAACTTGTCCAGTGATTATTTTTGTCGACCAGTGGACCACCTCAGAGAAGGAAGGGGAGGACCATCCTCAGTGAATTTCATAAAAAATAGTGAAACATTAGGTAGCCTTTTTAGATTAAACTATACAAAATATATTCACTTGTCACCAAATAATTGATTACAACACACTGTTTAGCAATGAAGGTCTACAGTAACTTCTGCAGCACTCTGTAGGGTTGCGCCATGGTGTTACCGGAGGACAGACAGCTTCTGTCCTCCTCTTGGGACATTGACTTCAATACAAAACCTAGGAGGCTCATAGTTCTCTCCCCCTTCCATAGACTTACACAGTAATTAAGACAACTTCTGGAGGACGTCCTCCAACCTATTAGTACTCTTGCAGCATGAACTGACATGTTGTCCACCCAATCAAAGGATCAGAGAATGAATCTAGGGTAAATGTCCCTATTAAGCCCACGTACCATATAAGCCCTCTTGCAAATTCTGAGTAAAAAAACAACAACATAATTTTTTGCTTTGTGATGTTTCTTCCAATGAAGCTGCTTGTTACATAAATGACACTTATTATTGTAAGCGAATCAGATTTGTCAATATTGAGTTATCAAAGCATATGTGTGACATGTGCCTGCTGATCCCAGAAGAAGTTGAAAAAAAAACGGGTGATTTTGGTACCCTCAGAAGATAACATTTATTGCATATTTCTACTCCTGTTTTTGGTAAGTACTCATTTGTTATCAACATTTAAGTGATTAGTGTTTTGAATAAGACATATGTTAGAATATTACTTGAATTATAAATATTGTTTCTTTTGAAATCAAAATATGAGTTTTAGCATTCTAGCAAACAGATTGCATAGTATGGTTCATTGACATAAAGCATGATAAGCAGGTATAGTTTACATTTTTGTATGCAGTTTATATTATTATATTGTTTAATTAACATTTTTACCTGGTCGGCTTAAAGGGGATGCTAGCAAAAATATCACACTGTCTGGGGTGGATGTAAATGAGTATAGCGAATTACTTCTCTGCATGATAAATGTATACTTGTCATGTTATGTTAGTTACCATATATACATTTATTTCATATAGTTGTTTTTTTATTGTCATGTGCGTAGAATAAAATATTATGTCTTTTAACCATAAATTCACTGATGTTCCTTTTAAGCCCACCTGCTCCCATTAAGCCCACTTGAACCATTTTCCTCCCTAATTTTGACGTCACCTGATGAATCAGCTCCATAATTCAGATAATTAATACCCATATTTAAATATCAGTCATATTGCATAGGTCAATTCATTCTGGATAGGCCTATATTCTATCCTAACATTAACCATTTTTTTTATCTTTAGGCCTACTTTTCAGATTAGTTTTAGTTTGAGAAGACGAAAAAACGACAGTTCATGCCCACACATGATAGAAGCATGCCGTCTGTGCGGGGAGGGAACAATGCAAAATCTGTCATTTCTGGAAAAACGTTATGGAGTAGACAGGAAGTCGTTGAGGCAGAGAGTGAAGGAGCAGCTGAGCATTGATGCACAACAGGGACATGTGATCTACCAGAGTCCAGCGGTAGAGCAGGAGATTTCAGAGTGTCTTCAGGTAGGGTTACACTATAGTGATTGATAGAAAAAGATAACATGAAACAGTAGGTAGCCTAATAGGTACACTTCAACTATGACAGACGGAATCTAAAACAAAAATCCAGAAAATCACATTGTATGATTTTAAAGTAATTAATTTGCATTTTATTGCATGACATAAGTATTTGATACATCAGAAAAGCAGAACTTAATATTTGGTACAGAAACCTTTGTTTGCAATTACAGAGATCATACGTTTCCTGTAGGTCTTGACCAGGTTTGCACACACTGCAGGAGGGATTTTGGCCCACTCCTCCATACAGACCTTCTCCAGATCCTTCAGGTTTCGGGGCTGTCGCTGGGCAATATGGACTTTCAGCTCCCTCCAAAGATGTTCTATTGGGTTCAGGTCTGGAGACTGGCTAGGCCACTCCAGGACCTTGAGATGCTTCTTACGGAGCCACTCCTTAGTTGCCCTGGCTGTGTGTTTCAGGTCGTTGTCATGCTGGAAGACCCAGCCACGACCCATCTTCAATGCTGTTACTGAGGGAAGGAGGTTGTTGGCCAAGATCTTGCGATACATGGCCCCATCCATCCTCCCCTCAATACGGTGCAGTCGTCCTGTCCCCTTTGCAGAAAAGCATCCCCAAAGAATGATGTTTCCACCTCCATGCTTCACGATTGGGATGGTGTTCTTGGGGTTGTACTCATCCTTCTTCTTCCTCCAAACACGGCGAGTGGAGTTTAGACCAAAAAGCTATATTTCTGTCTCATCAGACCACATTACCTTCTCCCATTCCTCCTCTGGATCATCCAGATGGTCATTGGCAAACTTCTGATGGGCCTGGCTTGAGCAGGGGGACCTTGCGTGTGCTGCAGGATTTTAATCCATGACGGCGTAGTGTGTTACTAATGGTTTTCTTTGAGACTGTGGTCCCAGCTCTCTTCAGGTCATTGACCAGGTCCTGCCGTGTAGTTCTGGGATGATCCCTCACCTTCCTCATGATCATTGATGCCCCACGAGGTGAGATCTTGCATGGAGCCCCAGACCGAGGGTGATTGACCGTCATCTTGAACTTTTTCCATTTTCTAATAATTGCGCCAACAGTTGTTGCCTTTTCACCAAGCTGCTTGCCTATTGTCCTGTAGCCCATCCCAGCCTTGTGCAGGTCTACAATTTTATCCCTGATGTCCTTACAGAGCTCTCTGGTCTTGGCCATTGTGGAGAGGTTGGAGTCTGTTTGATTGAGTGTGTGGACAGGTGTCTTTTATACAGGTAACGAGTTCAAACAGGTGCAGTTAATACAGGTAATGAGTGGAGAACAGGAGGGCTTCTTAAATAAAAACTAACAGGTCTGTGAGAGCCAGAATTCTTACTGGTTGGTAGGTGATCAAATACTTATGTCATGCAATAAAATGCAAATTAATTACTTAAAAATCATACAATGTGATTTTCTGGATTTTTGTTTTAGATTCCGTCTCTCACAGTTGAAGTGTACCTATGATAAAAAGTACAGACCTCTACATGCTTTGTAAGTAGGAAAACCTGCAAAATCGGCAGTGTATCAAATACTTGTTCTCCCCACTGTAGGTCTAAAGGATGAGAATCTGAAGAGTGGGTTTAAAAGCACTGGCATTTATCCTTACTGTCCAGACAGGGTGATCACAGAAGACTACGCACCGTTCACCATGGAAGATGGCCAATCACAATCATGAGGTCATTGAAAATCTGTACAAAAACAAGATGAAAGCCATCTAAGACTTGTTAGCGTAAGACTGGCAAGCAAAGACAACCACAACGTGGGCAAAAGATTGAAACAAACAAAATAAAGCTTAGACCACCCTATAACCTGTTATGTTACACTACTAAGATAACTAAAACGATAAAATCACATCAAAGAGCATATGCCTAGGAGAAAGTAGAAATTGCAGAAATGTTTCTTGTTTATTTTGCTTAAGTTATAGGCTAATGATACATGAGCTTCAAGAAGTTATGACTGATGTCTCCTCACAATGAACTGTATGTTTTAATGTTACTCCACAATGTGTTTTTAAAATGTGTTTTTACAATGTTTTCAAACTACTAGCCTAAATGTGATTAACGTTTGAAAATCAATTAAAGTTATTGTTTAAATGTAAATCCTGAAATTGACTCATTTACTATCCTTAGAACATTAGTATTGAACCTGCAAACTGTTTTTCTTTTAGTCAGTCGGTCTTCAGAAGTCTTCATAAAAACATCTTCATAAACATTTTAGCCAATTTCAAATGCCAAAAGCACACCATAGTATAGAGATACAGACAAAATGACAACACATATTGAAAGATGATTTATTGAAGAGTAGTTGCCACTATAGTTTTGATTTTGTTTGTAAATAGTTTTTGGGCTACATTCCAAAGAAGACATGTTGTAACTTTTTGTAACAGCAAAAAGGCTGGTCACGCCTATTTCAAATGCCATTTACAGGCCATAGGATAGGAGTAGAGGCAAAATAAAAAATAGATATTGAGAGCTCAGAGATTACAGATTTGAATAGAACAAGTTTGTATTGTTAAGATTTTTTAAAATATATATATTTATTTATCAACAAATCTGAAGTGGGCTTATTAGGTACCCATTAAGCCCATTCCAGACTTTCAAAATATTTTGACAAATTAAACAATAAAAACATTAGAAATTGGTATAAATTAATTATTGACACTTCAAATGAGAGATTAGACTTTAATTTTAACTAAAATGTTCTCACTTAAATTGGGGCAGTATATATAAAAAAAAATTCTGAAAAGCGGATTTGGTGGGCTTAGTAGGGACGTTTACCCTACTGAACAAAAATATAAACGCAACATGTAAAGTGTTGGTCCCATGTTTCATGAGCTGAAATTAAAGATCCCTGAAATGTTCTATACCCACAAAAACCTTATTTATCTTATGTGCACAAATTTGTTTACATCTCTGATAGTCGGCATTTCTCCTTTACCAAGATAATCCATCCACCTGACAGGTGTGGCATATCAATAAGCTGATTAAACAGCATGATCATTACATAGGTGCACCTTGTGCTGTGGACAATAAAAGGCCATTCTAAAATGTGCAGTTGTCACACAACACAATGCCACAGATGTCTCTAGTTTTGAGGGAGCGTGCAATTGGCATGATTACTGCAGGAATGTCCACCAGAGCTGTTGCCAGAGAATTGAATATGAATTTCTCTACCATAAGCCGCTTCCAACATTGTTTTTACAGAATTTGGCAGTACGTCCAACCGGCCTCACAACTGCAGACCACGTGTAACTACGCCAGCCCAGGACCTCCACATCCGGCTTCTTCACCTGCGGGATCGTCTGAGACCAGCCACCCGGACAGCTGATGAAACTGTGGGTTTGCACAACCTAAGAATTTCTGCACAAACTGTCAGATATTGTCTCAGGGAAGCTTGTCTGCTTGCTCGTCGTCCTCACCAGGGTCTTGACCTGACTGGAGTTCGTCATCGTAACCGACTTCAGTGGGCAAATGCTCACCTTCGATGGACACTGGCATACTGGAGAAGTGTGCTCTTCACGGATGAATCCCAGTTTCAACTGTACTGGACAGATGGCAGACAGCATGTATGGCGTCGTGTGGGCGAGCGGTTTGCTGATGTCAACGTTGTGAACAAAGTGCCCCATGGTGGTGGTGGGGTTATGGTATGGGCAGGCATAAGCTACGGACAACGAACATAATTGTATTTTATCAATGGCAGTTTGAATGCACAGAGATACCGTGACAAGATCCTGAGGCCCATTGTCGTGCCGTTCATCCGCCGCAATCGCCTCATGTTTCAGCATGATAATGCATGGCCCCATGTCGCAAGGATCTGTACGCAATTCTTGGAAGCTGAAAATGTCCCAGTTCTTCCATGGCCTGCATACTCACCAGCAGGGGCGGCCTGTTCAATAGGGCGATATGGGCGACGCACTGCCAAACGGGAAAAGGAAGGGATTTTTTTTCTAATCAATTATATCACGGCAACAGTAGTTATCAGTGTTGTAATCTATACGTCTGATCTGCCACAGTGCCACACTGCCACTAAATGTCGAATCAGGCTAAAGTCGTGCTTCAAATGGCTCCCCCCCCTTTTGGGGCGATTTCAGTCAGGTTGAAAATCGCCCAGAAGTCTGTCATAGACTCCCATGTAAAATCTATTTTTTTCAAATTTCAGAGCTTTCAATACAATCTCTATGGGTTTCTGAGGGCTTGCACTTACGCGCTTTCGTCATACGTAACGTAACCATGAACGTAACTAAGAAAAGAGCGGATTGTGTCTTTGAAAGAAGTTCCTTTTTGTCGGCGAACAAATGAAGATAAATTGGCAACGAAACAATTAGGACCTCCCAGACCAAATTTAATAATTCAACAGGTTTCTACTAAAGGCGGAAAGTCCTACACCCGAGGATTTTCCAAAAATTGGTACGAACGAAAAAAGACATTGCCACTCAACTGGATGAGGGATACAGGCTAGCTGTCCGCCGCCACAACGATGAGGTTAGTGTTGATAATCACAAGTTTACTGGAGAACTGAGACCAAGTAGAGACTTTGGACAGGGTGGATATGGTATAATAAAGGCAGTTTATTCAGAGGTAAAGATATCTGGAATCGCGTGCACGGACCCGTTCGTCAAACTCTTAGGGAGCTATACATTAAGCCCCATTACTTACCATATCAGATAAGAGAAATTGCTGCAGCTACATATATTTTACATCCTGGCCCTACATAGTTCACTATTTGCATCACTTACCAAAATATTACATGTGGTCATATATGCTTGGAAAGTGGAGATGCCATAGAACGTCAAAAAAGTAAACATTGCTGGAGACACATTGCCGTTTTGGAGAAGACATCGCGTTTGCTAGCGAAGAGATTTGTTGTGGCAAATGAACTTGGGCTGGGAATTGCCAGGGACCTCACGATAAGATATATGCATTGCTAGTCTCATGATTCTATACGTATTGCGATTCGATACTGTGATTTTATTGCGCACCATATGTCTGTTGCAGAGGGATCAGAAAGCCATGAGAACGAGTTTTGATCAGTCATGGAAATAAAAGTGCTGAAAACAAATTGGCTCCCAATGTGAAAAGATTGAGAACAAGCTATGAAGGAACAATAATGGTGTTTTGGTGCAGGTACAGCCAACTAGCGCTAAAATATTGCGATATTGTCAATACAGTATATCGTAAAGTATCACTATGTAACTCGATTTCTTTCACCCCAATCCCTCAAATTAACGGTAAATAACTGAATTGTTTGCCCCACATTTAGCTAAGATGATTAGCTAGCCAGCTAAAATGTTTTATTTAGTTAGCAGTCGCATCTACAATAGTTTACTGTCAATAACATGTCTCCAAAAATGACGTGGTGTCTCCAATTGTGTTGACATTTTACAATTGCGATGCGCATCCATGAGTATCCACTTTCTGTAGCTCAGCTGGTAGAGCACTGCGCTTGTAACGCCAAGGTAGTGGGTTC
Organism: Coregonus lavaretus; assembly: GCF_964263955.1. Lineage (NCBI taxonomy): Eukaryota > Metazoa > Chordata > Actinopteri > Salmoniformes > Salmonidae > Coregonus > Coregonus lavaretus. The sequence continues at coordinate 15,805,970 of NC_140025.1, read as the reverse complement.
GATCCCCGGGACCACCCATACACAAAAATGTATGCACGCATGACTGTAAGTCGCTTTGGATAAAAGCGTCTGCTAAATGGCATATTATTATTATTATTATTATTATTATTATTATTATTATTATTATTATTATCTGAAGAGAGCCCCGAAACATTGTGTGCAGACATTTTATGCAATAAATGAAGTAGGTTGAATCTAGTAGTTCTGATCTTCTGATTGGTCCTGATGAGTTGGGCGAGGTCCCCTCCAGGCTACTGTCACTGTTGCATTGGCTCTGAGTCGGGTTCTCTGTCTTCAAATGTTCAGCCTAAGAGAGGGGATTTTTGTGTGTGTGTGTGTTTAACAGTGATGATGATGTGTGTGTGTGTGTGTGTGTGTGTTTAACAGTGATGATGTGTGTGTGTGTGTGTGTGTTTGTGTGTGTGTGTGTCCTCAGAGCAAGAACTCGTGAGTTGGAAGAACTGAGAGGCCTATGGCGTGGGTGTTGTCCTTGGCCACCTGCTGACAAGGCTGACAAGATAGGACCCTTTTGTCCATTGTTATTGGATAGGAACAGAACTTATAACCAGCTCCTGACCTAAATAGATCTTAGCACAACATTTTACTCAACATATCATATTCCATATTCACTATAACAAATATATTTACTACGACATTAGCAAGAATCGCCACATCCTCAGCCGGCTAATCCAGTGTGTGAAGTTTTGCGGAGTGTTTGAGTTAGCTTTGCGAGGCAAAGATGAAACTGAGGGCTCCACCAACCCTGGTAAGCCAACACTTTTGAGATCAGTCAATAAATGCTTCTGGTATTGACTTATATGCTGCCCCTGTCTTCATGTTGTTGCTGGACATATCTTTTTTAAAATGTGTGTAGGTCACCTAAATCATCAGAAAAATTGCCCCCCCTGAGAATTTTTTCAGGAGCCGCCACTGCTCACCAGACATGTCACCCATTGCGCATGTTTGGGATCGACGTGTACGACAACCTGTTCCAGTTCCCGACAATATCCAGCAACTTCGCACAGCTATTGAAGAGGAGTGGGACAACATTCCACTCTATTCGAAGGAGATGTGTCGCGCTGCATGAGGCGGTCACACCAGATACTGACTGGTTTTCTGATCCATGCCCCTACCGTTTTTTTAAGGTATCTGTGACCAATAGATGCATATCTGTATTCCCAGTCATGTGAAATCCATAGATTAAGGCGTAATGTATTTTTTTCCATTGACTGATTTCCTTATGTGACTCATTTCAGGAAACTAGGTGTATGTCGCGCATCACTACTTCACAGGAGAGGCATTTGGATGTACATTTGTTTTAAAAATCGATAATGTGTTTTTTTGCAGAAATGCCTTCTGGAACATGTGAACTTCCATGTGCCTTAAAAACAAACTTGTATGCCACCTGTAAATACAAATAAAATTGGTAAATTACGAGCCTAGTTGGTTCATCCACGGAAAAAAGGCTGGAATCTTCCCTCTAGCCATGATTGGCTGAAATAATGGATGAGCTGGACATAATGAGAGATGAGTTCGGATTGGTCCGCTATGTAGCACGCTTCTGTCTATAACATGAGCTGGTCAGTATGTGTAGGTAATCCTTGCTAATGCAGCTTTTTAAAAATATATTACGTAATAGAACTGCAAAAAAGTGTTGTATCCACTTTCTGGAGGACCGAGTTTTGAAATCAGTAGAATTGGAGTATGATAGCTAAGGAGATGGAGAACATTCTGCCGTTTTATTGCAAATATGCAGAGGGGGTCGAAAAGAGAACACACTATTGTATAAAACACCTGTCTCCGGATTACATCTTCAAACTAAGGGCAACCATGGCATGCGTGACAGAGAGGGAGAAGCGTCCATCCATGTATACGGGTCAGAGAGTTTTTAGCTAGCTACATTTTCAGATATTATACGTTTCAAATTTGATCAAAAAGCCAGCCGCACCAATGTGTCGGAGGAAACACCATTCAACTGACGATGAAGGTCAGCCTGCAGGTGCCCGGCCCGCCACAAGGAGTCGCTAGAGCACGATGACCCAAGTAAAGCCCGCCCGGCCAAACCCTCCCCTAACCTGTACAACGCTGGGCCAATTATGCGTCCGTAGCAAGAACTGGCAAATCTGGTGCAATCCATGAGGAGGAGATGCACTGCAGTACTTAATGCAGCTGGTGGCCACACCAGATATTGATTGTTACTTTTGATTTTGACCCCCCCTTTGTTCAGGGACACATTATTCAATTTCTGTTAGTCACATGTCTGTGGAACTTGTTCAGTTTATGTCTTAGTTGTTAAATCTTGTTATCATTCATACAAATATTTACACATGTTAAGTTTGATGAAAATAAAGGATGTTTCTTTTTTTGCTGCGTTTAGTTACGTGTTGACATCACGTGCCCCGCGTGTACCAAATTATTTGGCAATTATAATTTATTCGAAAAACACAGTTTCCATCATTTGTCGCAATTTTTGAAAGTTAAACAAAACACTCCACTCCTGTCGAATGGTTAAAAATGTTGTGGATCTCAAGAAAATGTCTTCTATATCTACCATATCCATTACACTTTGCACATTTTTGTAGAATAAACCAGTGTCAATGGACACCTGCATTGTGTTGACATTTGACAGCTTGGCATTTTCCTCACTCATACAGTTTTTGCTGTTTGAAAAGTGGGCTTCCAATGTCTTATACTGGTTTCTCACAGACTCACGCTTTCTCCAATACCCTTTTTACACTGTTGTGCCGACACTTCTATAACCAGTCTCACTGTCTGTGTAGTAGCTAGAGCAAAGCACAACTTCCTATGCTGTTGTTCGTCTCCCTTCTAACAATACATTGAAGTGCTATATTCATTATGGTTCCCTTTCTGTTGTACTTCCTCTTACTCCATAGCTTTCTATTGGCTTGTTCATTCATGTTTTTTCTTCATTTATGCTAATCCCACACGTTTCCCTGCAGCTGTGTAATTATGCGTTGCGAGGAATAAAGTGTGAAAAACCAGCACCCCGAATTTAGTGATGAAGCGCTTCGCTAATCGTTACGCGCTTCACCGCTCTCGAGATATCGCTTCAAATGGGCGACTTAGCAGTGTAATTTGCCGAAATGTACCCTCTGACTGTCACTGCTAGGCCTAATTATTTTATTGTGTTGACTGATCCCCCATTGCCACATTTCCCTTTGAAGGAGCCCCAAGAAATGTGAAAGTCCACGATTCATGGGAATTATGGAGTTTGACAATAAGAACTTCAGACAGATTTTTCTGTCCTGCATTGTTTTTCAATGTACTCTCTTGAAGTGTCATAGAGTGAGACAGGATTAAGGCAAGAGAAGAATTCTCTCTTTTAAGAGCCTTGATATGTTTGGCAATAGAATCTACATACTAATCAGATTGGAGTATGCATACATCAAGAGAGCCAGCTAAAATACTGCCAATTAGGCTAATGCCTAATGCGTAGGGATATGCACAGAGTGATTTGAATGAAAAGTCAGGTGCAGTGTCTCTCCAGTGTTTCCCTTAATTCCTCTGTCACTGGGAGAGAGCCAATCAGCAGTCTCTGTTCCTGACAGTTGCCAGGTGAAGTTCCCCTGAGATGCACACACACGCACACCTGGGTCACATTAGCATTTTACCCACTAATGGTTAAGGTTAGGATTGGGGGGGGAATGGTGATCCTAGATCTGTACCTAAGGGAAACTTCACCCTCATACAACTGTGCCATGAACCTGCTCAGGCAGAAAAATGTATGGGTGTTCCCACAGGTGAAACCTGTTTTTCAAGGGAGGTATTCGTGCTATGCCTAGAGACTAGATGGCCTACAGCTGGGTTCTTGTTTTGGTGTGCGTGTGTGTGTTTGAGTGAGAGAGAGGATCTGTGTAAGCCTAAATCTGTTTCTCTGCTCCTACTAGGTAACACTGACTACCCGTACACTTTTCACACAGTCTACTGTGATACCATAGGTATACATAAAGTGTATGAATCTGTGGGAGCCTGTGTCTGTTACTCTGCTCCCACTAGGTAACACTGACTACCCTTGACTACAGGTGTGTGTGTGTGTGTGTTGTTGAGCCAAACACACGTGGGCTATACATTTGAATATCTCTATATTTCTAAATGTTTCTATTTTGTAGCACTATCAAGTGTGGTTGTATCATTCTGGTACCCATACTGTACCACTCAAGGAAAAGAGATGCTGGCCCTATGTCTGGCATTGAGATTGCAGCTTGAATAACTATTTGTTTGGTAGTGTAAGCCTGATTTGGATGCAGCAGAGCAAGAGGCCCATTCATAACATGAACCCAGGCTAGCTCCACTAATTATCAACTAAAACACTGATACTATTAGTGCTAAACTGGGCATTTCCTGGTCCCAAGCCAAACTGCTCGTGGCCTAGTAGTTGCCTACACACTTGCTATTGTAAATAGCATTTATCGGTTAGCAGGAGAATCTGAGCAGGGTCAATCTTATTTGATTTGTGTTGGTCACTTATTCTCTGCGTAACATTAGCGGCTCTATTTTAACAAACCTAACGCAATGGTAAATGTAAGCGCAGGTGGTAGCGGTATAGGTTCAGGGGTGTGTCAAATATTTTAGCTATTTTCACTATTACTATTATCTGCAACATTTGCTGACGTTGGCGCGAAAGGGCTGGGTTTTGATTAATAAACAAGTTGTGGGTGTGTCAAGGCTTGGCCCCTCACTGGCCAATCAGAACGTGCTCCATGGCAAAATATGTGGTTGCTTCAGGTTGTGTATTTACGGTCTTTTATGTATTGCCTTGGAATCAACTCCAATTCCAATGTTAGTCCGGTATAGTTTGTTAAATAGCTTACAGAAATGAAATAACAAAATGTAGACGCTATCCCATCTTTGCTAAATAGGTTAACTTGAACCAATTTGCAGTCCACATTGTTCTAAGTAATTGCATGGCTTCAATAGCATTCACACTGATATAGGGGCTAGGCTTACTGTAAATTGCATTATGGCTGAACATGTCAAACATTGTCAATAAGCAAGATTACATACATTTTTTATAATGCCTAAAAAGAAAACAAATAATTCTAATCACATTCTAAACAAACAAAAAAAAATGTTTTAAATAGGCTATTTCACACTTACAGGCACCATCATTTCTCCCCATGGGCATATATTAAAACAATGCAGACTATGGAGGGATTTACACACATCCAAAATGGGATCTGCATGGCTAAAATAATGTTGCCCTGCCTACAATGCATAGGCATTGGTCTAAGGCCACTAGAGATCCTGGTTCGAATCCAGGCTCTGTCGCAGCCGGCCGCGACCGGGAGACCAATGGGCGGCGCACAATTGGTCCAGCGTCGTCCAAGGTAGGGGAGGGTTTGGCCGGCAGGGATGTGGGTTCGTTTCCCACGGGGGGCCAGTATGAAAATAAAAATAAAATACCTGTATGCATTCACTAACTGTAAGTCGCTCTGGATAAGAGCGTCTGCTAAATGACTAAAATGTAAATGTAATAAAAAGGGAATGTCAGCTCATTGTTTTACTCCTCTCAAATTTGATATTTTAATGAAGCTTTGGTAATTAAGATGTATTTCCAAGTGGTCTCAGGAGCCAAGCCCTTTATTGACTGTCTTGACTACTTCGCGATTGCATTGGGCAGACAAAAAAAAACCTTCATATATTTCTAAATACGAAGTATACAGGCATCAAAAGCACGTTAGGCTACTCTTGTTCCATGTGCATATGGGCAGTGTGCATCACGGCTGAATAGGCTGCGTTTCCACTGTCAAAATGTATGCCATAACCAACTGCGTTACCGCTAAAACCAGCTTTTGGTTGGTCTTAAATATCACTATCAGCACTGCCTGAAATTAGCCCTTTGGATCATGTTTTTAAGGACACGCCTCAAATATTTCCACCCTGCCCATCTGAGCGCAAGCGAGCTGATATAAGACAGGTAAATTGCCAAACCTGCTGTTAGGGCTAGAAAATGCCAGAGCGCCAGTTTGTACATGCCGAAATCGCAAACTAATGTGCGTTTGACACTAGCGCCGCCTTAACGCCAGCCAAAAACTGAGCTCTACGGTGAGGGAAAAAAGTATTTGATCCCCTGCTGATTTTGTATGTTTGCCCACTGACAAAGACATGATCAGTCTACAATTTTAATGTTAGGTTTATTTGAACAGTGAGAGACAGAATAACAACAACAAAATCCAGAAAACGCATGTCAAAAATGTTATAAATTGATTTGCATTTTAATGAGGGAAATTAGTATTTGACCCCCTCTCAATCAGAAAGATTTCTGGCTCCCAGGTGTCTTTTATACAGGTAACGAGCTGAGATTAGGAGAACACTCTTAAAGGGAGTGCTCCTAATCTCAGTTTGTTACCTGTATAAAAGACACCTGTCCACAGAAGCAATCAATCAATCAGATTCCAAACTCTCCACCATGGCCAAGACCAAAGAGCTCTCCAAGGATGTCAGGGACAAGATTGTAGACCTACACAAGGCTGGAATGGGCTACAAGACCATCAGCAAGCAGCTTGGTGAGAAGGTGACAACAGTTGGTGCGATTATTCGCAAATGGAAGAAACACAAAATAACTGTCAATCTCCCTCGGCCTGGGGCTCCATGCAAGATCTCACCTCGTGGAGTTGCAATGATCATGAGAACGGTGAGGAATCAGCCCAGAACTACATGGGAGGATCTTGTCAATGAGCTCAAGGCAGCTGGGACCATAGTCACCAAGAAAACAATTGGTAACACACTGCGCCGTGAAGGACTGAAATCCTGCAGCTCCCGCAAGGTCCCCCTGCTCAAGAAAGCACATATACTTGCCCATCTGAAGTTTGCCAATGAACATCTGAATGATTCAGAGGAGAACTGGGTGAAAGTGTTGTGGTCAGATGAGACCAAAATGGAGCTCTTTGGCATCAACTCAACTCGCCGTGTTTGGAGGAGGAGGAATGCTGCCTATGACCCCAAGAACACCATCCCCACCGTCAAACATGGAGGTGGAAACATTATGCTTTGGGGGTGTTTTTCTGCTAAGGGGACAGGACAACTTCACCGCATCAAAGGGACGATGGTCGGGGCCATGTACCGTCAAATCTTGGGTGAGAACCTCCTTCCATCAGCCAGGGAATTGAAAATGAGTCGTGGATGGGTATTCCAGCATGACAATGACCCAAAGCACACGGCCAAGGCAACAAAGGAGTGGCTCAAGAAGAGGCACATTAAGGTCCTGGAGTGGCCTAGCCAGTCTCCAGACCTTAATCCCATAGAAAATCTGTGGAGGGAGCTGAAGGTTCGAGTTGCCAAACGTCAGGCTCGAAACCATAATGACTTGGAGAAGATCTGCAAAGAGGAGTGGGACAAAATCCCTCCTGAGATGTGTGCAAACCTGGTGGCCAACCATAAGAAACGTCTGACCTCTGTGATTGCCAACAAGGGTTTTGCCACCAAGTACTAAGTCATGTTTTGCAGAGGGGTCAAATACTTATTTCCCTCATTAAAATGCAAATCAATTCATAACATGATTGACATGCGTTTTGGATTTTTTTATTGTTATTCTGTCTCTCACTATTCAAATAAACCTACCATTAAAATTATAGACTGATCATTTATTTGTCAGTGGGCAAACGTACAAAATCAGCAGGGGATCAAATACTTTAACACACTTCTCCAATTCTTGCTTTTTGTGCATGTGACCTGTTGGCCACAAAAAGGGGAAGCTAGTATTGTGTGGCCACCTCTGACAGTACTGCTGAACGATTAACTGAAAAGTTTGTTATTTTTTGTTTTTAAAACAACTAATTGACCAATGTCGGTTTAATTATTTGAATTTCATTTCATTCAGGTTTTTTCTGTGAACTCGATGCACACATTGTTGAGTTTCTCTAGAGATAAATCAGGTCAAGCCCAAACTGTGCGATGTAGTAGGGAGTTGTTTCCAACAGGCCAACATTCTACATAGTTTAGCTCAGAAAATGTAGTAATTAACTACAATGTCCATAATGCATTGCACTCATACTTGTCCGGTCTGTGTTTCTTTTACACCTGCTATTGATACGTAAAAGAGACAGAATGCGTGATCGAGAGGGATAGACTTGAAAATACATTATCTAAGTGATTGATGGTTGGTATTCAACATTCATATAAAAGTATGCCTTATTTACTTTGAAGAACTACTAAAATAGTGATTTTGTCAGACAGGATAGCCAGCAGCTCTATAGAATGAGATGAACTGACCCTTAAAAAGCACTAATCGCTCAGCACTACTGTTTAGTAAAATGGCACAGATTTCAGATTGTATCCTAAACAAAAGGTGTTGTTCTCTGTGACAATACCAGGAATATGGTTCATATGCGTTCTCAGACCTGTGTTGCCATAGTGACGCTTCAGGAATGTGCCCACCACTCTCACGGAGTGGGGGAACTAGAAATGCGTTCCCACACGCCCCCAGCACCACATACACAAACACAACTACTGTAATTGGCTATTGTCATACATTTTGATCACGTGTTATGAAATAATAATGAGGCAAGAAAACAAAAACAAGACATACACAATATGTAAGCCCCTTCCCAACGATATTTCTGAATCTGTAAAGAGAAAACCGTGTTCATCCATTTTGCGCTTTATAACCCAGTTTTGTCTTATGAAGGTTTGAGGAAATTACACTTTTACTGCAGTCTACCATATTCATATTATCAGGTTGCAAAAGATACCATTTCAACAATAACTGCTTTTCAGAAAAGTGTAAATACAGGATATACCATTTAGCAGATGCTTTTATCCAAGGTGACTCAGTCATGCGTGCATACATTTTACGCATTGGTGGCCCCGAGAATTGAAACCACAATCTTGTCGTTGCAAGCGCCATGATCTACCAACTGAGCCATACAGGACCATTAAGTGTATTTTTATCCAATAACCACCCAGTCAGGTTCTTATCAGGCTAATGTCTCCATGTTTTCTGTATGCCTACCAGAATGGGGAGGACTTCCTGGTTCGGACCCACCACGTGGAGTACTGTGACGGGGGCATCTTGGACCTGGATGACCTGCTTACTGACCTGGTGGAGGACAGAGATAAGGTAAGGTCCAATGATTTCAACATAATATATACTTAACAAAAATATTAACGCAACAATTTCAACGAATTTACTGAATTACAGTTCATACAAGGAAATCGGTCAATTTAAATAAATAAATTAGGTCCTAATCTATGGATTTCACATGACTGGGCAGGGGCGCAGCCATGTGTGGACCTGGGAGGGCATAGGCCAACCCACTTGGGAGCAAGGCCCAGCTAATCAGAATTAGTTTTTCCCCACACAAGGGTGGCTGGTCTCAGACTATCCCGCAGGTGAAGAAGCCAGATGTGGAGGTCTTGGGCTGGCGTGGTTACACGTGGTCTGCGCTTGTGAGGCTTGTTGGACGTACTGCCAAATTCTCTAAAACAGCGTTGGAGGCGGCTTATGGTAGAGAAATGAACATTCAATTATCTGGCAACAGCTCTGGTGAACATTCCTGCAGTCAGCATGCCAATTGCATACTCCCTCAAAACTTGAGACATTTATGGCATTGTGTTGTGTGACAACTGCACATTCCTGGTCTCCCGAGTGGTGCAGTGGTCTAAGGCACTGCATCGCAGTGCTAGCTGTGCCACTAGAGATCCTGGTTCGAGCCGCGACCGGGAGACCCATGGGGCGGCACACAATTGACCCAGCGTCGTCCAGGGTAGGGGAGGGAATGGCCGGCAGGGATGTAGCTCAGTTGGTAGAGCATGGCATTTGCAATGCCAGGGTTTTGGGTTCGATTCCCACGGGGGGCCAGTATGGGAAAAAAAAAAAAAAATGTATGCACTCACTAACTGTAAGTCACTCTGGATAAGAGCGTCTGCTAAATGACTAAAATGTAAATTTAAATGTTTTAGAGTGGCCTTTTATTGTCCCCAGCACAAGGTGCACCTGTGTAATGATCATGCTGTTTAATCAGCTTCTTGATATGCCACACCTGTCAGGTGGATGGATTCTCTTGGCAAAGGACAAATGCTCACTAACAGGGATGTAAACAAATTTGTGCATATGGAAAATGTCTGGGATCATTTATTTCAGCTCATGAAACATGGGACCAACACTTTACATGTTGCATTAATATTTTTGTTCAGTATACATCATGAATATGTGTACATTTGTACGTCTGGTGGGGCCTGTGTCTGGGTGAATAGGGGCAGGGTGAACTTGCCCCTAGACTCTGATCTTGGGTCAGTTTTGCATTTCCCCCACTAATGGTTAAGGTTAGGAGTGTGGAAGGGGAAGTTGATCCTAGATCTGTACCTAGGGGACACTTCACCCCGGAGCAGGTGAACAGAGGAGTACAACTAAGTGCCTGTTATTAACACAACACACGTAACCTCTCACAGACGGGGTTGGTGAAAGTGGTGATGTCTCTCATTGCCGAAACACCTTTATCACGATTACCTCCACCTCTTTCAGTGTACGTGTCATGAAGGGATGACAGCGAGATGCAGAAATGAATTACTGGCTTTCAAGCAGTGGCAAACAAGCTATACCATGTATGTACATACAGTAATGTGTGAACTGTGACTGTAGTGTGTGCTGAGGACTTGCTTATCTGGTCTGGCCTGTCTGATAGTGGTTGGTTGGTTAATGATGGATTGCATCATACATCTCATTGAGAGGCAGGGTTTAGTTATTATCACTTACAGTGTTTTGCAGTTAATCTTGTTCATGCTTTTTCTATTTCACTGAAACAACTGAACCATGAGGAAAGGGAAGTTCCTCAGATAGGGAACAATGGTTCAGTGTGAGATTCAGAGGAACTGAGATGGGGAACCATTATTAGTGTATCATGCCTTACCTGTGTGGTCACCTTCACCTGCTGTGTACGCATACGCACGCACCCACCCACACAAACTGCTCCACTTTCTAGGAAGAAAAATATACTGTATGGTTTTACATTTACTCCAAATTTGGCATTATACATTCGTAAGATGTGCTAATAACTGCTTGTAATCCATTTTCATAAAGCGGGAAGCAGAAGAGAATGATAAATTACCAACACTTACTCAGCAAGAATGGAATACCAAATGAAAATGAAATATTCATATTATTTCGGTGGTGGTGCTGTGTTCTGCATAACAATTTATGTTTAAACTTACTGGGCGAGTGTAACTCACTGTACTTGTCCTGTGCCTCCAGGACTGAAACTAAAAGTATAGTTAGTTCTGAACATTAAAGGGACAAAGGGGTAAATAATAGATGCTTGAACTCGGTCGCTAACTTTGGAAAAACATCTGTGCTCTTTCTTTTGTGATATGCTCTGGTCGTTTTTATCGAGATGTTAAAGTTTCAAGATATATTAGTTGTATGTAGGGGATGCACATGTTATACACCGTCCAACGGAACGCTTACTTGCAGGTTTCTTCCTGACAATGCAACAACAATAAGAAATAAGAAAAGATAAGAATACTAACATAAAGTAAATGTAATAGTGAGGGGAATCGTGTTGAATCATTGTTTTACAAGGCTTTTTTTATGAGTGAGAGAAGGGCTGGGCGATATTACGATATAACCGAATATCGGCAGAGCTTGGATGGCTTACTATAACATTCTCATGAGGACGATATTTAAAACAAAATGTGAAACTCTAAACATGCTGTTACTGTTGGTGTTACATATGCTTTTACTATTAGTACTAGAGGATATCCATGTGGAAGCCATGGTTAGCCTAGGTGATGACTCGAAAGCTTTCTGTGTGCTGTAACCTATTGACTCCTCATCACAACATTTTTCCTTGAGGGTTGTTTGTGTTCTATTGTTTAGCACATTATAAGTGGGATAGCATAGCAAGCATGCACTTGCTTTAATGTTGAAAACACTCAAAGCCTTGTAGTCATTCTGCCAACAGTGTTGTCCCTTAGAGAAAAGCGTCTCAGAGTAGGAGTGCTGATCTAGGATCAGGTACCTCATGTCCATGTAATCTTATTCATTATGATCTAAAAGACAAAACAGATCCTAGATCAGCACTCCTACTCTGAGGCGCCTTATGTAATTAAGAATATGTAATTAAGCTTGATTACATATTATTGCTTTCTGTGACCATGGATGTGTCCCAAATTGCACCCCATTTCCTATATAGTGCACGACTATATCTACAAGCCATCAGACTGCTGAACACTTGAACTGACCACCTGTCTGATTCTCTGCACCTTAGCACACATGCACTCACTCTTGCACACACCCGCACAGACATACACACGTACACTGAGTGTACAAAACATTATGAACACCTTTCTAATATTGAGTTGCACCCCCTTTTGCCCTCAGAACAGCCTCAATTTGTTGGGCATGGACTCTACTTGGTGTCGAAAGTGTTCCACAGGGATGCTGGCCCATGTTGATTCCAATACTTCCCACAGTCATGTCAATACTATTTTTGATACACACAGGAAACTGTTGAGTGTGAAAAACCCAGCAACGTTGCAGTTCTTGACACTCAAACCGGTGCCACCTACTACCATACCGCGTTCAAAGGCACTTCAATCTTTTGTCTTGCCCATTCACCCTCTGAATGGCACACATACACAATCCATGTCTCAATTGTCTCAAGGCTTAGCAATCCTTCTTTAACCTGTCTCCTCCCCTTCATCAACACTGATTTGAAGTGTATTTAACAAGTGACATCAATAAGGGATTATAGCTTTCACCTGGATTCAGCTGGGAAATCTGTCATGGAAAACGCAGGTGTTCCTAATGTTTTGGACACTCAGTAGTACTTTCATGCTCCACACGTATCACAACTGCTGCTACCAGACTCCTATTATACGGCTCAATTTATACACTTGCCCCCAATCCCCCGCCCTAACCAATATACGTGTAAATATTGGACTATTGGACTATAAATTGTGCCGTCCTGTATTATACTTATGCTAAAATCTTTTATATTCTGTTACCATTTACATTGTTCGTATTCTTGTAAGCATTTCGTTGGACGATGTACACTACCGGTCAAACGTTTTAGAACACCTACTCATCCAAGTGTTTTTCTTTATTTTTACTATTTTCTACATTGTAGAATAATAGTGAAGACATCAAAACTATGAAATAACACATATGGAATCATGTAGTAACCAAAAGAGTGTGCAAAGCTGTCATCAAGGCAAAGGGTGGCTATTTGAAGAATCTCAAATATAAAATATATTTTGATTTGTTTAACACTTTTTTGGTTACTACATGATTCCATATGTGTTATTTCATAGTTTTGATGTCTTCACTATTATTCTACAATGTAGAAAATAGTAAAAATTAAGAAAAACCCTTGAATGAGTAGTATAATAGTAATTATTCTACCCCTCCTTTACTACCACTGTCTTTTGTCTAAACTAACACCTGACTTATTTCACCTGCTAGCACTGACTTGTTTAAAGAAATTTACTTATTGTGATCGAGATGTAGTTGTCACTGATTGCACTGACTTTGCTCACAGCTGCTTGTTTGAAGAAGTGTACTTACCGTGATCAAGATGTGGTTGTCCCACTGGCTATCCTAAGTTGAATGCACCATTTTGTAAGTCGCTCTGGATAAGAGTGTCTGCTAAATGACTTCAATGTTAGGTGTTCTAAAACTTTTGGCCGGTAGTGTATACCATGCATATCCAGTACATACGACTAATAAAACTTGAAAGTACTTTTGACAAAACCCTATGGGCCCTGGTCAAAAGTAGTGCTCTATAAAGGGAATAGAGTGCCATTTGGAACGCACACCATGTCAATGGTTTGTTATTACTCCTTCCTGTGATGAAAAAAGTTATATCTTTAGTGCTTTTGTCCTCTCATTCCCAGCAGCACTCCCCTCTCCATCAATGATCTATGAGGCGTCCATTGTGAGATCGTCCACCGCACAGTATGTGTGCCGCGTTAGCCACGGATGTTAATGGTTCATAATGGGCATCTATTTGTCTGCTAGCGTAGCGACTAGCGAGCCCTTTACATCCGAGGCTCTCCTACCTGTGGAGCCGCGGGCGTTCAGGTTAGCATAGCGCTGTAAGTGTGTAGCATAGCTCCCGCTCCACTGGTGGTTGATGAGGGTGGAGATGAGGGGCAGTGGTGATTTGATTACACACACATGCCAGAGGCTCCATTAACCCCCCCAGTCAGGAATACCAGCCAGGAATCTCCTCATGAATATTCAGGCCTGCCTGATGAATGATGAGGGGAATGCAGAAAGATATGGAGGGAGGGAGGGAGGAGGGCGGCTGTATCTGTATCTGTGGCCCCCTGGAGCACCAAGGGGCTGGGGCCACACCACAGAGGAGAGGAGGGAGCAACCAGCTCAGTCAATTAAATACTTACAGGTTTACCACCCATCCAACAATGTCCCACAGTTTATCTCAGTGTCTATAGTAACAGAGGCAGGGTCCAGGAGGCAGCTGGTGGGATAGGCTTTGGTGGTATCCATAAAGAATGACATTCTACATTCATTCTATTTCTATGGTGGTATTAAATCATGGCTATTGGTCTGGACTTGATAGTAGGGGGGCAGCCAGGTTAGTATGACGTGGTCACTGCCACTATGGTTAGTCATTAGAAAATATGGTATTGTGTTGCTTACTGTATCTTATAGTTAGGGCTGGGCAATATGGCCTAAAAAAATGTAAACTTATGTGCGATTCACAATATATATCTTGATTTATTTACATAAACTGTATTTCAAACCGTCAGCAATAATCTAATGAATTCAGGGCTTGTGAATATACCTAGGGTAAATATAAGCCTTCCACAACCATAAAACCCACTAATAATTTAATTATTTAATAAAAATAGTAATAATCTTTGGCAATAATAACTCATCTGGCTTTCAAGTCTGTCTATGAAAATCCCCTTTTTTGTTACAACTGTAACTAGAACCATGCATAATGTACATTCACTAATAATGACTAACTTCTTGTAGCAGACATTAGGCTACAGACAATTAACACAGGTCTCATCAACAATCTCTCAAGCCCACGTGCTAGTGATTAGCCAGCTAATCTTTATAGTTCAAGTTGAGCCGACTTGGCTCTACACTACATGGCCAAAAGTATGTGAATAAATTTAATGGATTCGGCTATTTCAGCCACACCTGTTGCTGACAGGTGTATAAAACCGAGCACACAGCCATGCAATCTCCATAGACAAACATTGGCAGTAGAATGGGACGTACTGAAGAGCTCAGTGACTTTCAATGTGGCATAGTCATAGGATGCCACCTTTCCAACAAGTCAGTTAGTCAAGTTTCTGCCCTGCTAGAGCTGCCCCGCTCAACTGTAAGTGCTGTTATTGTGAGATGGAAACCTCTAGGAGCAACAACGGCTCAGCCGCGAAATGGTAGGCCACACAAGCTCACAGAACGGGACCACCGAGTGTTGAAGCGCGTATAAACTCACTACCGATTTCTGCCTCTGGAAGCAACGTCAGCACAAGAACTGTTCGTTGGGAGCTTCATGAAATGGGTTTCCATGGCCGAGCAGCCACACACAAGCCTAAGATCACCATGCGCAATGCCAAGCGTCGGCTGGAGTGGTGTAAAACGCGCTGCCATTGGACTCTGGAGCAGTGGAAACGCGTTCTCTGGAGTGATGAATCACACTTCACCATCTGGCAGTCCGACGGAAGAATCTGGGTTTGGCGGATGCCAGGTGAATGCTACCTGCCCGAATGCATAGTGCCAACTGTAAAGGTTAGTTGAGGAGGAATAATTGTCTGGGGCTGTATTTCATGGTTCAGCCGACGCTAGGCCCCTTAGTTCCAGTGAAGGGAAATCTTAACGCTACAGCATACAATGACATTCCTGACGATTCTGTGCTTCCGACTTTGTGGCAACAGTTTGGGGAAGGCCCTTTCCTGTTTCAGCATGACAATGCCCCAGTGCACAAAGCGAGGTCCATACAGAAATGGTGTTGATCGGTGTGAAAGAACTTGACTGGCCTGCACAGAGCCCTGACCTCAACCCCATCAAACACCTTTGGAATGAATTGGAACACCGACTGCGAGCCAATCCTAATCGCCCAACATCAGTGCCCGACCTCACTAATGCTCTTGTGGCTGAATGGAAGCAATTCCACGCAGCAATGTTCCAACATCTAGTTGAAAGCCTTCCCAGAAGAGTGGAGGCTGTTAAAGTAGCAAAGGGGGGGACCAACTCCATATTAGTGCCCATGATTTTGGAATGAGATGTTCGAAGAGCAGGTGTCCACATACTTTGTAGTGTATTTGCTAGCTAACAAGGTTGAACAGTTGAATTGTTATGAACACACCCTTAGCGAGTTGAAACCGCTTGTCAAAGGAACTTGTGATCTCTCAACTTTGTTGGCGGGGGGAGGGGCTTGGTGTGTGTGTGTGTGTAAACCAAAGAGTAAGAGGCGACGCAATCGGTCCAAAATAAGGCCAATACGTTTCTTTGGGCTTATTTTGAACCTAAGCTTGTTGCCTGCCTTACCGCCTTTGGGACGACTTCCTCCATTGTTAGGGCGGAGACGTACATCTCGTCATTATGTACAGATCTCTGGTGTAAATGGGAAGGTGCACAGAGGAGCGAATAAGACAAGACCAAAAATAAAACATGAGGACACATATACACACATACCCCCCTCCCCACACACACACCCACACCCTCTCTTGACATAACCTTTAGTGCTAATCAGAGCTCCAGCTCTCTACTCTCTCTGTGTGACTAATCCCCATAATCAACCCTCAGTTCCTGATGAGTGCCCACGATGATGTGAGAGTAGTCAGTCTCTCAATGTGAGGGGATTTGCACTGTGTTAGAAGAACATCACCAGAAAGCCTCTCTACTCCTCGTTATAACTGGTGGCAGCACTTTACCTCTCCCAGACAGCCATTTACCCAGGTAGACCTGTCATTCACTGCATTCAACCACCAGAAAGGCTACATTATCACAGCAATTAGCCAACTCTCTAAGTCTCCGGCTCTCCATATTGAAGTCCTGTCATAATCATCGAGGATTGGGATAGTGCATCATTCAAATGGAACTAGATGGTAGCAAATGCTTTCTATAGGCCATAAGCCTATAGGTACTTAGGAAGTCTATCATTTTGGTGGTAATAAGTAGGATTTAGTAAGTGCACTATGCTTTATGTTGCTGTACTATATTAGAAATGTGTATGGATGGACCCAACAGAAATGGCTTGAAGTTCTGTGTGTGTGTGCGTGCGTGCATACATGTGGTGTACTTGCTGTTTTATGCGTGTGTTTACGCATGTGTCTTCGCACGTGTGTGTGTGTGTACACTCGCTGTGTGTTCGCCTGTGTGTGTACACTCTCTGTCTTTCCCGTCTCATGTGATGGTCTTGTCAACCACTGTAATTAAACACAGGGAGCATAGCCATTCTCATGAATGGACTGTCACTCCTTATTAAGCATGCGCACACCACACACACACTCGTACGCACAACCCCTAACCCATACGGACATCCACTCTTCAAAAAGGAAACACCCCCACACCACCAAATGCGGCCAAATTAGAAATCTCATTTCATGGGAAATTTAATATAAAAAAAACAACTAATGATTCAATCCATCTCGTCTAATTTGCCTTTTTAATTGCTGAGTGTACAAGTCATCAAGGGCCCTGGCTCCGCTTACACTGTGGTACCCTATTTCCTATTTAGTGCACTACTTTTGACCATGGCCCATACCATAAGGCTCTGGTCATTAGTAGTGCACTTTATAGGGAATAGGGTGCCATTTGGGATGCAGGCTTTGTAAATGGTGGTGTGGATGTCTTGACCGATGTCATTCATGCATATATAAATGGTAATGCATTGGTGCCGTTCATACGTGATCATGCCTATGGGCTCATCTATGTCTGCATCCCAAATGGCACCATATTGCCTATTTATTATTCCAAGGATAATCATTCGGATGCATCGCTCTCAGTCCTATGAAAAGCTTAATTTCAAACCCATTTATTGACATACATTTATATACAAAAGCAACCCTTCAGATTTGTGCATTTCAACAAAAGCTTAAGATTCCATGAAAGTCTAGATTTGTGAGTCACAGAAAAAGCTCACTGAATGAAGACTGATTTCAGGAAATAGGCATCATGCAAGACTTGTTGATTAACAAGTGATGTTGGCTACATTGGGCTTTGTGAGAGTCGTTCACTCCATTCAGTTTGCACAGATGGCAGTATTTGACTGGCATCTGATAAGGAATATTCTTCTACACATGTAAAAAATAAGTTGTGATGAATATGAGCTCAAATTAAACCAATACCACAATCCAAACATGTCTGTTACCATTTATTGTAATTCAATTACCATTTAAAAAACGGATTGTGATTTATTAGTGTTTATCAGAAATTCTAGGCTTATGAGAAGTCTAGGCCTTTAAAAAATGGGATTTGTTTCATATTGTTAGTCTTTCCTATCAGAGATAACAAAATTATCCGGTCAGGTTCTGCCCCTACCGTATAAACCACCGACGGCAGTTGAAAAAAATGGAAGAAAAATTACTTCCAATTTGTATTCTAAAGTGGCTAACACCATATATATTTTTTAATCAGGGTTTGTACGGTCATGAAAATCCTGGTTTAATTTTATTTTAATAATATCTGTTAATGTAATTTATTTAGGCACATTTTAAAAATATTTTATCAATCAAATAAAAATCCACATATCAGCCAGGATCAGAATGACACTTTAGCGCGTCTGCGTGTTTGCTCGCATCACCTGCATGTGTGCGAGATGATTGGGCTGCTGCTCAAGGAGAGGGAGCGGTCGGACATTGCAGCAGCAGGTAGGCATAGCCTATAAAATATGATAGAGAACAGACGTACTAGGTAGCCTGTAGTACCCTGTAGTTAACTGTTTATCTATTATTAACATGTAGGCTATTAATGTTTTCTTCATGTCATGTCCCAAAAAACGTATCACCGACACTTGCGAATATGGCCATACGTATCACCGACACTTGCTAATATGGCCATACAAAGTTGATTTACTATTTTGAACGATTCATATGATTAGTTTAAACATCATTTTTGACCAAACGAACGATTCACTTCACCATTGTGTTAGTTGGTATTCGGTTCAATCGCATTGAAACAAATCATGTGAGTCACAATAATAATTAGTGAATGGTGAACATACATTTTAGGTATGGTCAGATGATGTGGCTTCAAAACTTGTTTTGTAGATATGTCCAGTTGATTTGGGCATCCAATGTATGGGACATTGCAACTCAATAGATGATAGTCAGCCTGCAAAGTAAACACTTTTAAGGTAGCTAAGATAAAAATGTACATTTCATGAAAATAAATTGTGGGCTTGCTTCAGCTGAAAAAAAAGATTTGCAGCCTGCCATAGCCATTTGATCTTTGATATTTTGAATGAGCAAATTATTTAAAAAGGCATAAAACGTTGTAATGTTGCAGGGTTTACATAAAGGGTGGTTCACCATCCTCCCAGGAGAGCTAATAGGTGTGCAGGCTTTTATCCCTGTCCCCCTCTAACAAACCACATTTTAGAAATGAGCTGCTCAACCAGACCTTGATAAACTGGCTTTGATGTGTTTGAGCAGGGCTTCATCAAAAGCCTGCACACCCAGTAGCTCTCCAGACTGAAGGTTGACTTCATGTGTTTTATACTGTTGCCTAACAGGTATTCAACTTTTTTGTGGGGTGTTAAGTGCCTTGCTCAATGACAGGAGATGGTACATTGGATCAGATCACAGCCTCCCAGTGACCACCAATTGTTGGTCATGGAAATTTGGTTAAAAGTCATGAAGAAGTCATGGAAAAGTCATGAAATTCCATCTGTCAAAATGTTAATGGACCCTGTTTTATATTAATTTCCCTTTTTTGTGTGCCTAAAGTATATTAAGCTATAGTCTCTCGGTTCCACTGCTTAGATTAAGCTGAGTGGTGGAGCTGAACGTTCTCTTGTTCTACTCAGCATGAGCTGTCGCTCAGCGGGTAAAGGTCACTGTGCAATCAGAGAACCAACGCTCATAATAAATGTATTAATTTATTATCTAATCAGCATGACCCTGATTGTAACCCTTTCGAAACAAGGTAACAGCAGTTCTTATGGTTATCAGCAATTAAACATGCCTGAATTTTGTTTTTGTTGGTCTAGGCTTATTTTCCATTTAGAAAATGGATGTTGAGTATTGAATCTAGACACTGTTTGAAATGTGTCTCATTTGGCCAGTTGGAGAGTGTCTCTGCTGTTAATGTTGGGGACCGCAGGGGGCAGGGTTTTATCTGTCGTCTTGAGTATCTCTGACGCCACATTGTTTCTTAGGATCGTCACTTCATATGTGGTTCTAAAGACCTGTCTGGTCTCGACCGCAGACTTGAGCCACCGCTTTCCCCTTCAGTCTCAATTTAGCCTACAGCTTGTGATTTCGGTCCATATTCACTACATGCTCATCAAACATCTCATTCATAAATCATGGGTATTAATATGGAGTTGGTTCTATCTTTGCTGCTATAACAGCCTCCACTCTTCTGGGAAGGCTTTCCACTAGATGTTGGAACATTGCTGCAGGGACATGATTCCATTCAGCCTCGAGCATTAGTGAGGTTGGGCGCTGATGTTGGGCGATTAGGCCTGGCTGGCAGGTGGCTTTCTAATTCATCCCAAAGGTGTTCGATGGGGTTGAGGACAGGGCTCTGTGCAGGCCAGTCAAGTTCTTCCACACCGATCACGACGAACCATTTCTATGTGGACCTCGCTTTGTGCACGGGTGCATTGTCATGCTGAAACAGGAGAGGACATTCCTCAAACTGTTGCCACAAAGTTGGAAGCGCAGTATCGTCTACAATATCATCGTATGCTGTAGCGTTACGATTTCCCTTCACTGGAACTAAGGGGCCTAGCCCTAACCATGAAAAAACAGCCCCAAACCATTATTCATCCTCCATCAAGCTTTACAGTTGGCACTATGCGTTCGGGCAGGTAGCGTTCTCCTGGCTTCCGCCACACCCAGATTCGTCCGTCGGACTGCCAGATGGGGAAGCGTGATTCATTACTCCAGAGAATGCGTTTCCACTGCTCCAGAGTCCAATGGCTGCGAGCTTTACACCACTCCAGCCGATGCTTAGCATTGCGCATGGTGATCTTAGGCTTGTGTGCGGCTGCTCGGCCATGGAAACCCATTTCATGAAGCTCCCGATGAACAATTGTTGTGCTGACGTTGCTTCCAGAGGCATTTTGGAACTCGGTAGTGAGTGTTCCAACCGAGAACAGATGATTTTTATGCGCTTCAGCACTCGGCGGTCCCGTTCTGTGAGCTTGTGTGGCCTACCATTTCGCGGCTGAGCCGTTGTTGCTCCTAGAGGTTTCCACTTCTCAATAACAATGCTTACAGTTCACCAGGGCAGCTCTAGCAGGGCAGAAATTTGACGAACTGACTTGTTGGAAAGGTGGCATCCTATGACGGTGCCACGTTGAAAGTCACTGAGCTCTTCAGTAAGGCCATTCTAATGCCAATGTTTGTCTATGGAGATTGCATGGCTGTGTGCTCGATTTTATACACCTGTCAGCAACGGGTGTGGCTGAAATAGCCGAATCCACTAATTTGAAGGGGTGTCCACATACATTTTGTAGTGTACAATCACATTCATAGTCCAGCGTCGCTCCACGCACTTGAACACCATGGGGTTAAAGTAGATTTAATTTCATCCCAGTACGCGACATCTAGCCAAAAGTTTTATGGGCCTATTCATAGAATTACATATAGAATCCTTATTCATTCAATAGGATCTCTGTGGGCTTAGTCTTAAAGATTTGTCATTTAACTTTTACAATGTATTACCTTTTTATTGTGGCATAAACACAACCAATCATGATGTTTTCATCTGATTGTCAAACAATCACTTCAAAGGGCTCCTTTACTAGTCTACCCGCGCATGTTCATCCACTCGCAACATAATCCCATTTACATTTTAGTCATTTAGCAGATGCTCTTATCCAGAGCGACTTACAGCCTCCAAACAGTGGTGAATGGAAAGAGACGTCTGTTAGACAAAACACCAAAAAGTGTAATGACATTTGGCGATGCAGTTAAAACCTAATAATATTAAGAAAAATTGTAACATGAGTAATAAAATACGCAAGAATGGAGCTATATACAGGTACCAGTACCAGATCAGTTTGCGGGGGTGTGAAGTATTTGAGGTAAATATGTACAGTGCCTTCAAAGTATTCAGACCCCTTGAATTATTCCACATTTTGTTACGTTACAGCCTTATTCTAAAATGGATTAAATATTTTTTCCCCCTCATCAATCAACACACAATACCCCATAATGATAAAAAACTGAAATATCACAGTTACGTAGGTATTCAGACCCTTTACTAAGTACTTTGTTGAAGCACCTTGGCAGCGATTACAGCATTGAGGCTTCTTGGCTATGACGCTACAAGCTTGGCACACCTGTATTTGGGGAGTTTCTCCCATTCTTCTCTGCAGATCCTCTCAAGCGCTGTCAGGTTGGATGGGGAGCATTGCTGCACATCTATTTTCAGGTCTCTCAAGAGCTATTAGATCGGATTCAAGTCCGGGCTTTTGCTGGGCCACTCAAGGACATTCAGAGACTTGTCCCGAAGCCACTCCTGCGTTGTCTTGGCTGTGTGCTTAGGGTCGTTGTCCTGTTGGAAGGTGAACCTTCGCCCCAGTCTGAGGTCCTGAGTGCTCTGGAGCAGGTTTTCATCAAGGATCTCTCTGTTCTTTGCTCCGTTCATCTTTGTCTCGATCCTGACTAGTCTCTCAGTCCCTGCCGCTGAAAAACATCCCCACAGCATGATGCTGCCACCACAATGCTTCACCGTAGGGATGGTGCCAGGCTTCCTCCAGATGTGACGCTTGGCATTCAGGCCAAAGAGTTCAATCTTGGTTTCATCAGACCAGAGAATCTTGTTTCTCATGTTCTGAGAGTCTTAAGGTGCCTTTTGGCAAACTCCAAGAGGGCTGTCATGTGCCTTTTACTGAAGAGTGGCTTCCGTCAGACAAATCTACCATAAAGGCCTGATTGGTGGAGCGCTGCAGAGATGGTTGTCCTTCTGGAATTTTCTCCCATCTCCACAGATGAACTCTAGAGCTCTGTCAGAGTGACCATCAGCTTCTTGGTCACCTCCCTGACCAAGGCCTCCCCTGATTGCTCAGTTTGGCCAGGCGGCCAGCTCTAGGAAGAGTCTTGGTGGTCCCAAACTTCTTCCATTTAAGAATGATGGAGGCCACTGTGTTCTTGGGGACCTTCAATGCTGCAGAATTGTTTCGGTACCCTTTCCCAGATCTGTGCCTCGACACAGTCCTGTCTCAGAGCTCTACGGACAATTCCTTCAACCTCATGGCTTGGTTTTTGCTCTGACATGCACTGTCAACTGTGGGACCTTTATATAGACAGGTGTGTGCCTTTCCAAATCATGTACAATCAATTGAATTTACCACAGGTGAATTCCAATCAGTTATAGAAACATCTCAAGGATGATCCATGGAAACAGGATGCACCTAAGCTCAATTTCGA
Source organism: Coregonus lavaretus (assembly GCF_964263955.1). Lineage (NCBI taxonomy): Eukaryota > Metazoa > Chordata > Actinopteri > Salmoniformes > Salmonidae > Coregonus > Coregonus lavaretus. Next base: position 15,782,426 of record NC_140025.1, on the reverse strand, counting down.
GTCTCAGAGCAAAGGGTCTGAATACTTACATCAATAAGGTATTTGTTTTTTTATTTGTAGTACATTTGCTAAAATTTCATTATTGGGTATTGTATGTAGATTGATGTGGATTTTTCTTTATTTTATCCATTTTAGAATAAGGTTGTAATGTAACAAAGTGGAAAAAGTAAAGTGGTCTGAATACTTTCTGAAGGCACTGTACATGAAGGCAGGGTAAAGTGACTAGGCAGCAGGATAGATAATTCTTTGAGTAAAATAAAGAACAGAGTAGCAGCAGCATATGATGAGTGTAAAAGTTTGTCTGTATGCGTGTGTTTGTTGTTGGTATGCATGTGTGTGCGTTTTGTAGTGAATGTGTGTGGGTTTTATGTGAGAATGTCAGGGTAGGGTGTGTGTGTGTGTATATATATATTATTGTGAGTGTGCATAGGGTCAGCGCAGATTGTCCGGGTAACCATTAATTCACTATTTAGCAGTCTTATGGCTATTTAGCAGTCTTATGGCTTGGTGGTAGAAGCCGTCTCAGAGCCTGTTGGTCCGAGAGCCGATGCTCTGGTACCGTTTGCAGGACGGTAGCAGAGTGGATGGCTGGAGTCTTTGGCAATTTTTTATGCCTTCCGCTGACGCCGCCTGATATAGAGGTCCTGGATGGCAGGGAGCTCGGCCCTTGTGATGTATTGGGCTGTCCACACCACCCTCTGTAGCGCTTTGCCATACCAAGCGGTGATTCAGCCAGTCAAGATGCAGCTGTATAACTTTTTGAGGATCTGAGGGCTCATGCCAAATCTTTTCAGCCTCCTGAGGGGGAAGAGGTGCTGTCGTGCTCTCTTCACAACTGTGCAGGTATGTGTGGACCATGTTAAGTCCTTAGTGATGTGGACACCAAGGAACTTGAAGCTCTCGACCCGCTTCACTACATCCCTGTCGATGTGGATTGGGGCGTGCTCTCTCCCCTCTTTTTCCTGTAGTCCACGATGAATAAAGAGAACAATGCATTAAAGCGGCAGTGCAGTTGAGAACATGTTTTAATGATATTTCCACACTATGAGGTCGAAATAACTTCATTCGGAAATATCAGCCAATTAGGGCTGTGTATGAAACGATCTTTCTCATTTGTTTCCTATCGTGCACACACAGTATTTCAAGGGCCAAAGGAGGCTCAGGGAAATAAATGATTAAAAATGTATTTGAGTTATGTAAAGAAATAATAAACACACAGTGAATTATTAGACAGTCGAACTTGGAAAAATATGTATACTGTAATTCTTGTGCAATTCATATCTATAGGCTACATTTTTCTTAAAAAATGTTTATTGCCGTTAGTGCGTAGCCTAAGCAATAGCGGAGTTTAATTCAATAAGAGAAAAGCTGCGAAATGAAGAGTTTAAAATAAATAGAAGGGAGGGCCAGAACAGTAGTCTTATGTTTGGGAACAGGAGTGGAGAAGTATGGTTTATTTATTTCAGCATCTTGAGAGAATGAATGCCAGCTCAAGGGCTGTCTGTTTAGGTGCCATCTTTATCAGGATCATAAAAGCCGATAGTATTTCAAATACATAAAATATGCATACAAGCCAAAAAATGTATCAAAAGTTGGGTCCTTTTAATTTTCTTAAAACCAGTCAAACTCATGTCATTCGGAGAAAAAATAAATGTTATTGCATTTTCTCCCTGGTCCCTAAACGTATTTTCTGAGCGAGAGAAGCAATATGAAAGAGAAAAAAACTATACCGATATCAACTAGATTGAAGCACTCATTCTATAATTTATGACATTCTGGTGAGCAAGGCTTTATTTAGTCTTCTAGGGCAGTAATGACAAGCTGCATGTATCTAATTAAAGTTGATAAAAAAATAGCCTACCATTATAAGCAGAAACATATCTAAATCAGGCAACAGCAAAAAAAATCCTGCACCCCCTGTCAAAAAAATCCTTCTGCCAACTCTGACTGTACAGCACATTTTCTATCTTTGCAGGTTAGGATTGGGTGCGGGCCTCAGATTTTCACTTTATCACAAATAGCAGGTGCAGGTGCGCAAACAGCTGACCCGCATGTCGTGTGTGTGTGTGTGTGTGTGTGTGTGTAATGTACCCTGCTGGGTGTTCCCGCCCCGTCCAGCCTCCCCACTAATGGCTCGAATTAACTGTAAGTCAAACATCTCTGTGTGTGTGAAGGTGTGTGCGTGCTCTGTGCAGCACGGGCGCTCGAGCCAGGGGTTGTGGGGTTAACAGGAGGATGGAGTAAAATACACGGGGCAAAATGCTTTACTGTGTTCCCGCCGTAATTAAACGTCTGAAACCGCACCTGCGTCCTCTCTGACAGGTCATCATTATTTTTATCATCCGTCGCTATCAATTTACACCAGGCGCCGCCCACCCGTACTGATTCATTGATTGTCTTAATGAATGGACATCTCTTGATTAGACGGTAATGCATCTGCATAGCCCACTTGAGTTGTTATTGTGACTTTAAATAAGCCTGACATGTAAGTGACAGGTAATACCATACACTTCACAACATGTAGGAAATGCATGGATTTACATGAAAACCTTCCCAAGACTTGTCACTGGTCTTTAACAGCTGAAAAGGAACCATATCTCACCAGATGAACATTTCTAACAGAGTGATTTTTCTATATGCTCTTCTGTCTTAAAAAACCCCACTCAACACTATATTTTTGTAAAGTTTTTTATATATGTTCTATTTTCATGTTTCAAGTCTAAACATTACCAATCACCATCCAGGGTACAAAATGGCACCCTATTCCATATAGTGCATTACATTTGGACAGAAAGTATATAGCAAATGGGGTGCCATTTCAGATTTGACCACAGTCTTAGAATTATAAATGTCATGGCTGTCTTGGAGATTCTAGAAGGCTCTATAAGATTTGAAATTCCTAGCCATAGCTGTGAGGGTTAGCTCACCATGGCAACAGTAAGTATGGTGAAGCCAGTAGGCTAAATGTACTGCACATGACTGTATGATTATATGAATGGACAGAACACTTACTGAGGCCTGGGTCAACACTTTAAGGAATGATGATATTAGCAGGGTTGACGACCAGAAGCTACAGGGAATCTAGTGGCTCAAATATAAGCCTTTATCACATCTGCTATCTGTGACACGTATGCGTGGTGGCAGAAACAGACTTGCCAAAGGGCAGTTCAGGCAAATGAGCCAGATGGACCAGATGGGCTCGTCCATCTTTAGCCCAGTGGGCCAGTCTAAAAAAATGTGGGCTAATAATGGGGTCTCGAGGAAAATAATGGATTGGTTTGGGGGAATGCATGTTAGAAATGCCTGGGCCGATTTTTTTTGTCCCTGAGTTGTGGTGTGGAAAAATACCTGTTGAAAACCTAATTACTAGAACAGCTGTTCTGTGCATTTACTGTTAGTAATAAGCAATATTCTGTGGAACGTCAGTCTGATTTTTTTATTTCAACTATTTTTGGATCCCAGGTGTTTCCAAACACTCACTAGTATTATACTGCTGTGAGCTTGAGAGAGCAGACACCCACTCACTACTGCAGAGGTTGATATCACCTAGACACTGTAATTGTTCTCATGGCTTACTTGCAAGGTAAAAGCAAGGGGAAGTTGGAACAAACATTATGTGAAGCTGAGCCAGCTTCTCTCTTTTACTTTCTCTCTTCCTTTCTCCCATCGTTCACTCTTCTGCTCCCCCTCTCCTCCCTCCTCCCCCTCTCTTTTCCTCTCGCCATCTTTTTCTAATTCTCTTTCCCTCTCCTCCACTTTCCCTCTTCTCCTTATCTCTTTCCTTTTCTGTCTCTTATCCTCTCCTCCTCCCTCATTCTCTTTCCCTCTGTCCCTCTCATCCAGTCGGCACAAATCAGTAGCGTCGTTGGCTAGTCCAAGTCTTTGTTAACTGAGGAGTATAGGAGGAGGTGTCTGTTATTAAGTGCCTAATAAGAGATGGTTTAGCGTCTATTAAAACACTAAGCGTGTGCCGGTGGTAATTCATTCATTAATTATTAAGGCAAGGAAACGTTCTTAATTAAAGAACAGAAATGAAGAGAGATGATTAACAGAAGTGGACTTGATTGACAGCAAACAAATGAAGTGATGGGGAAAAATAAAAAGAGAAATGTAGTTATAAAGAGAGAAGAGAGAACGAGTGAGTGTGTGAATGGAAGAGAGAGCAGCAGATCTCCACAGGTGCATGGTTGCTCCAGCCTGCCAGCTTCCAAGTTAATCACTCCTTCCATTTCTCTCCCTGACCCTCGGGGGGTGAACGTGGAACAGGAGGGATGAGGAGGGAGAGGGGTGGTTGGGGGGAGCAGCTGGCCTTGCGTTCGCCACAGGGTAAAGAGAACCTAATTTATTAGCTTCTCACAAGGATGGTGGAAAAGTGTAGGTGGGAAAACGGTCAGTGTGACTGTTAATGATGTGTTTGTGCTGTTGGGGTGATAAATTACTATGTCTTTTAAATGTATTTTGTCTGTGACTGTGTTTTGTCAGGTCTGAGAAATATGAAGCTTCAGGCCCCCTCCCCATCTTTCTCTTTCCCCCCTCTTTCCTCCCTCCCATCATAAATTGACAAAGACACACGCACACATGCACACACTGTTCTCCTGGGCACCACATGTGATTAATGAAGAGTTTACCCTCTGAGTGTACATAAATAATTATATGGCCTGTCACAATGCACAGCTAGCAAAGCAGTACCTCAGCTGGTTGTGTGTTTGTGAATCAGAATAATCAGTCAGAAGTGGAATGTGTGGGTGGAGTGGGCACACACACCAGAGAGAGCACTCCGTCATCACAGTGGTTGATGGAAGAGATCAGGCATGGGAGAGGGAGACCGCTTTTACACCTGCAGAGATGGAAAGAGCAAGATGGGAGAGAGTGAGACATCCAGCTTTCTGGGCAGAGTAACCCATCAAATCAACGTTTATATGTTGCGTTCACAGATTAGCAGATGTTAAAGCAGGTGCAGCGAAATGCTTGTGTTTCTAACTCCAGCAGTACAATACTAATACACAAAAAATCTCCCCAAAAAGAAAGAAAAAAATAAGAAACAAGACATTAAGAAATATCAGAACGTGCAATGTCAGAGTCTGGAATATACATATGTGGTGTGTATAGACAGTATGGACAATATATACTGTATGTAGGGAAAAGGTATGTATGGCAGTAGTTGTATAAGATGAGCTACTGTATGTCGAGAATACAGTATGTACACAGGGTGTACAAAAAATTAAGGACACCTTCCTAATATACGTTTTTTGCCCTCAGAACAGCCTCAATTCATTGAGGCATGCATGGATTCTACAAAGTGTCGAAAGCGTTCCACAGGGATGCTGGCCCATGTTGACTCCAATGCTTCCCACAGTTGTGTCAAGTTGGCTGGATGTCCTTTGGGTGGTGGACCATTCTTGATACAGACGGGCAACTGTTGAGCGTTGCAGTTCTTGACACAAACGGTGTGCCTGGCACCTACTACCATACCCCATTCAAAGGCACTTAAATCTTTTGTCTCAGTTGTCTCAAGGCTTAAAAATCCTTCTTTAACCTGTCTCCTCCCTCCATCTACACTGATTGAAGTGGATTTAACAAGTGACATCAATAAGGGGTCATAGCTTTCACCTGGATTCACTTGTTCAGTCTGTCATGGAAAGAGCAGGTGTTCTTAATGTTCTGTACACCTGGTGTATATTAAGTGAGTAATCAATTATCTTAATTTTTCAGAGGTCAAATTACATTTCAACAGAATAAGGTTGCAGGAATGCTAATCTTATTTGTTTCTAACTTCAGAAACGATTCCAGAACAATAAACATTATGTAAACATTAATAAAGTGGGCAGTGTTCAGTTACTCTATGTAGCCTACATGGGGTGTCATGTAAAAAATCTTCCCAGCGTGAAATAGTTTCCAATTGTTCTGATTGTGTTGTGATTGTGACGTCATGTTGTAAAATTTCTATACAGCGTGAAAATGTTCCCAGTTCAATAATTGCACGTACGTCTCTAAGTGGATGGCTGAGCTCGTGCGGATGTTTCTCTCACACCCTCCCGTAAGCGCCCAAGTCTTTGCAATCGCAGAAAAGCTCTCCTCACATCAACCCTCAGCACTTTGACGCGCGGGTCCGGGTGTCTATATGCTGACCTCACTCCTCAACAAGCTTCTGAATGGTCAGTGTCAATACTCCTGGCCATCATGGATTGGCAGACGTGTGAAGGCCACAGAACAGTTTTTCGAGATCGAGGAAGGGTGTGAGAGAAATATCCGCGCGAGCTCAGGAAGAGCTGTGCATGCAATTATTGAACTGGGAACATTTTCACGCTTGGAGAAATTTTTGCAGCATGACATCACAATCAGAACGATTGGGAACCATTTGACGCTGGGAAGATGTTTATATGACACAGGGCAGCAGTCTCTAAGGCGCAGAGTAGATGACCGGGTGGATGACTGTTTAACAGTCTGATGACCTGGAGATAGAAGCTGTTTTTCAGTCTCTCGGTCCCAGCTTTGATGCACCTGTACTGTCTCCGCCTTTCTAGATGGTAGCAGAGTGAACAGGCCAGGGCATAAAATTTACTTTTTTGGTCCACCAGCCACAGTGGCAGGTAGATAAAAAAAATCTACCAGCCACTCAGAATTGTTACCTGCCAAAATGTTTTTTTTCTCTCTAAAATTAGACCAACAAAACACCAAAAAACTGATGAACGTGCTTTGTAATGTTTCTAAAACAAATGTATTACTAGTAAGAAGTAATGTGGTATTATGTTTAATTAAAATTTTCAGTCTTTTAACCAAAATATCACAGATGAGACAAACATTTTCACCTGCCCCTTTAAGGGCGGGAGGTTACCGTGGTAGCGGGACTCAAGTCAGGTTTGTGTCTGTGAGATTGAGTCTGACTACTAGAAGCGTTGTCCTCTCTTCCCTAGCAGTTGAAACTCAAACATATAAAAACTACCTAGCTTGTGAAAAAAACTATGTAAATAGCAAAGAAACACAAGGACAAAGTCTCACTTCAATAGACTTTCGTTTCAAGTAAATTAGACCGACTTTTATGCCTGTGCGCACCGCTTCTAAAAATGAATCTTTCACACAGCTCTTCACATGCACACAGCCCCCAGCCAGGCAGTGTTGCAGCACGAGGTGAAATAGGCTATATAGGATTCTTAATTCTTTGACTTATTATTAATTTACCAGCTATGAAACGAAACGGCAGATATACTTTGAAAACGGCTACTGCAGCATTTATTTAACCATTTTTATTCACAAATGCAAGTTAAATGCTCGCACTGTGGAGCCCTGACCACCAGCCAACGTGGCTGGTGAAAAAGACATCTTACCCGCCAATGCCAAAATCTACCCGTATTTGGCAGGTGGCGGGTGTTCATTTTAGGCCCTGGAACAGACTGTGGCTTGGGTGGCTGAGGTCCTTGATGATATTCTTGGCTTCCTGTGACACCGGGTGCTGTAGATGTCCTGGAGGGCAGGCAGTGTGCCCCCTGTGATGTGTTTGGCTGACCGCACCACCCTCTGGAGAGCCCTGCGGTTGCAGGCAGTGCAATTGCTGTACAAGGCGGTGATACAGTCCAAGAGAATGCTCTCTGGTGCATCTGTAGAAATTTGTGAGGGTCTTGGGGGGCCATGCCAAATTTCTTCAGTCTCCCACCACGGTGTCGGTGTGGAGGGACCATTTCAGGGCGTGATGTGTACAACGAGGAACTTGTGGATGGGGGCGCGCTCTCTGCTGTCTCTTGTAGTCCACGATCAGCTCCTCCATTTTGTTGACGTTGAGGGAGGGTTTATTTTCCTGTAAACCACCGCGCCAGGGCTCTCCCCTCCTACCTGTAGGCTGTCTTGTCGTTGTTGGTAATCAGGCCTCCACAAGGCCCATATAGTAGGCGTGCGTGCGTGCGTGCGTGCGTGTGTGTGTGTGTTTATGGGTGGAGAGAGAGAGTTGGGTAGGAGTGTGTGCGTGTGTAGATACGCGTGTGTACTATGTACGCATGCATGCGTGCGAGAGTGGGGTAGGTATGCTGAAAGCAAGGTGTGTGTTTCAAGGAGGTAATCCCACACATCTGGATGTAAGTTACAGATACACAGGGAAGTAGACATAGGGTTAGGGGAGTCTAGATAGTAATCTGTCCAATTTTCGACTTGTTTTAACAGCATTTTGTGTGTGTATGTGCGAGCGAGAATGTGAACGAGTGTGAGTGTGTATGAGATGGAGCAACAATGTTACGTGTGTGGGCACTGTAGTACGTGTGTAGTTTTAGGTGAGTGGTTGCATGACTACGCACACGTGCGTGCATTTTCATTTAACAACCTCGCATAATTTGAAATGTAATGAGAAGCTCAGCTCTTAATTCACTGCCTGTGAAAGAGGATTTAAGTGCGGCTCTGGAATTCTTTGGGATAAGTCAGGTCCTTTTAATGTAAACATCTAGGCCAAGGTGTACTGTTAGACTGACCGTGTGTGTGCACAGACACATTAAGTGTTGCGTCAATGGAGTACATTTGGGTATGCATGTAGTTTTAGCATTGCACCGCATGAGATGATGACTCATTACATCAGTAGGCAGGTTTCCTCCATTCGACACACACCCTCAGCACCAGAGTCACCTACAAATGCCAATCAGGCAAAGCTCAAATGCATTCTTTCTTCCTCCCGTGATGCAAGTTATCAGTGAGCTGACATGACTTGATTAGAGTCAGGTTAGGAACGGTTCTATCATATACAGTAAGTAGCCTTTCACCAATCCAGCAAAGTCAGATCAGTGATTGCTTCAAGGAAAGGAGGAAGGAAGGATGCATTTTTCCTTTTGTTCTATTTTTCACTATTTTGACATGTGATTTCGCAGGCATTTTAGGATCTGAAAAGCGTCTTCCATCAGGTTTGAGATGTGATTCAACCTATGACTAAGGCTGTGTACCAAAATTGCACCCTATTCCAAATGGGCCCTGGTCAAAAGTAGTGCACTACCAAGGAAATATGGTGCCGTTTGGGATGCAGACAAGGTATTCTACTTCTTTCAGAGGTACAGAGTAGACCCTATGTTGAAGAGAAGGCCCCCCACGCTTTAAGCTGAACAGTTCCCTGACAGTTTGTGCGTGGAGAGAGACAGAGTTGATTGGGTAACTGTATTACCGTCAGGATGCAGCCCTCGCCTCGCTTCCACATTATGCATGCTAGTAGTTTCAAAGGAAAGAGGGGGAAAAATAGGAAGAGAGAGAGGGGGACTCTTAAGATACATGACAGGCAGACAAAAGCACAGCAGCTCAATAGAGATGTGCCACACACCAACAGAGCGGATGGAGGGAGGAGGGAGAAGAGAAGGAATGGTTGGAGAGAGGAAGTGGGGGGAGGGGCAGGTGTAGTGTATTGTGGGGATGGATGTTTGTGTGTGTGATATGTTTGAAAGACACTGAGCTGTAGTTGCTGTTGCTTAGAGCTAGGTGGCACTATTCATCTCTTCCCATTGAGGGGTGTGTGTGGGGGTCGGTGAGGGGTGTGTATGTGGGGGGGTGGGGGGTGATTTTAGAATGAATACGAGTGCGCGTGTGTGCAAGCATGTTTTTTTGTTTTGTTTTAACCCTATCCCAGACCTTAACCCCTACCTTAACCATTCTAAATTAATGCCTAAACTTAACTGTCGAGTTGTTTCTGTTTTAACCCTATCCCAAACCTTAACCCTTACCTTAACACCTTAACACTCATGGGAATTGACCTATATGGATAGGCCTAAATTGAAATGTTTCTTACAGAAGAAATATAGAAAGCATATGCATAACCATGGTAGTAATCAAAAGGGAACAATTTGGAGATTATCTGAAAATGATCAGACTGAAGGTGAGGACACAGCAGTTCACCTGACACAAGACTGAATCCAAACATTACACTGTCGATTTTATGTTCATTTTACATTAACTGTACTTTTCCCCGCAATTTTTGTTAACGAAATCTGAAAATACCCTGCATACATTCAGTAACATGATAACAATATTCTTAGAAAATGTGGCATAGGTGCAACATAAGACCAAAACATGACATGAGTTAGAGTGAGGTCAACTGGTGTTTCAAGTGGTCACACAGTGTGCACAGTTCCTAAAGTAATTTCAATGCACTTTTATGACTCAGAAGAAGAGTACTCAACTATAAGGTGTGTTTTTTTTTTAGCTCTCCTAGCTGTGCCGTTGAGGAACTAGAGCAAGCACACTTAAATAAAAATTTTTGGGAACATAGCCCTGCATCCCCGCCATCACACAATTACTGTTGTTTACACAATCCAAAAACAGACCATTATAAATCGCAATCTGGGTCAAGTGGGCATCATTGGAAAGCTTGTTATATTGCCAACATGACTAGCTAAATTATAAAATATGATCTTAGTGTTAGGCTTTCATAAGGCATTTCAGAGAAGCAGATCGTAATTTTGGTGTTATGAGTGCATTCAGATGCGTGGTCCGGAGCAAATTGTCTTAGGCTCATTCTGTTCAGGACAACCCAGGGTATGACGCCATGTCATCTTAGAACTATAAAACAAATATAGTGATCATAAACATTGGCACTGTATATTACATGAGCTTTATGGTATGGAAATGTGAAGTGCACATTTGGTGCTTGTATGACATCAAAGCAGTATTTATTATAATCCTCAACGTTTCATCTTTCGAGTCCTCTTAATTCATAGCATTTCCCTCCCTCAATCAGACAAAACTTTTTCTAAAGTTGGAACATAATGATAACGATGATAGCCTTAGCTGTGGTCCTCTGTAGCTCAGCTGGTAGAGCACGGCGCTTGTAACGCCAAGGTAGTGGGTTCGATCCCCGGGACCACCCATACACAAAAATGTATGCATGCATGACTGTAAGTCGCTTTGGATAAAAGCGTCTGCTAAATGGCATATTATTATATTATTATTATTTAGCTGTTGTGTGCAAACGTGTTTGTGTGCGCTTACACCCTCAAACAGAACCTAGAGTCTAGTCACGTGTTGTAGAGAGAGTGAGAGAGTGAGAAAGAGCTCTCCGTTTCCACACCCAGTGTGGTGATTCGCTGACGCTCTTTATGTGACAATAAACACGGGTTGCTATTTGCATGGCGTTTTGGGGTTAGGATAATGAGACGAGCGGGTCACATTATTTAACGTGCCGGTCGACAGGTTGTTTCCCGGGGCCAATATCAATGCAACACAGGGAGGATGAGAAAAACTTTGACACTTGTTTGTTGAATACAAATCAAACAAGGGACGGCAGAGGCCAGGAAATGCTTTTATTAAAGAGTTTTAACAAGTCAAATATAAACCAGGGCTGCATCCCAATTCTCTACCCTTATACTAAAGCAGAGTTCCCCAACTGGCGTGATTTTATTTGGCCCCCAAAATTATTATTATGGACATAAAAGACTGTAAAAACACAAGCAAATCAGCTCCAAGTGATATTAATTTAGGAAATCTGTTAGAAGATATTGCCACGCATAATAGAGCAACATTAGGAACGCCTTCCTAATATTGATTTTCACCCCATTTTGCTCTCAGAACAGCCTCGATTCGTCAGGGCATGGACTCTACAAGGTGTCGAAAGCGTTCCACAGGGATGCTGGCCCATGTTGACTCCAATGCTTCCCACAGTTGTGTCAAGTTGGCTGGATGTCCTTTGGGTGGTGGACCTTTCTTGATACACACGGGGCAACTGTTGAGCGTTAAAAATCCAGCAGCATTGCAGTTGTTGACACACTCAAACCGGTGCGCCTGGCACCTACTACCATATACCCCATTCAAAGATACTTAAATATTTTGTCTTGCCCATTTACCCTCTGAGTGGCACACGTACACAACCCATGTCTGAATTGTCTCAAGGCTACCTCCATCTACACTGATTGAAGTGGATTTAACAAGTGACGTCAATAAGGGATCATAGCTTTCACCTGGATTCACCTGGTCAGTCTATGTCATGGAAAGAGCAGGTGTTCCTAATGTTTTTTACACTCAGTGCATGTGATCGTATACAAGTGTAAGCAAGGCTAGAAATTATTATATTTTAGTCAAATATTATATCTGTTTGGGCTTGTTGCCGCCAATTTGCAGTCTACAAATTATTTGTAATTATGTTCGGGCCCCTGACCGTCCTGCAGCTGAATCTAGTTGATGATCCCTGTCCTAAAGTGTGCACTTCCACACTTCCCGTCATTTACATTTGGTCTCTCCTATCATTGCTACGCAGACGACACACAATTAATTTTGTGTGAATTTTACAATGGTGGAAACTCCTTCCAGCTAATGATACACCAATCCAATGGTTTTAAATACAGTGATCCCTCGCCACTTCGCGGTTCACTTATCGCGGATTCGCTATTTCGCGGATTTTCATAATGCATTATTTATTTTTTTTTGGTGCATTGTGCTCTGCATTCTGATTCGCTAAAAACTCACTCCCGCTTCTTGTATCAAAACATGCTACGAATTGTGCTATCATTTTGTCGTCTCGTGCAGTTATGTGTACGTACATAAAACAGCTTGGCAAATTTACATTAAGTTGGCCAAATTATCTTGTAATTTCGAACATCTTCTAAACCCATAATGTCGACGAAACGGCCTACACGTGAGTCACTGTATTTGTATACATGTAATAGTTGCTAATTGTAAAAAAAAAAAAAGTTTTCTATTTCGCGGATTTCACTTATCGCGGGTCATTTTCGGAACGTAACCCCCGCGATAAACGAGGGATTACTGTACATGATGGGAAGTGTGCCTGTCCACACTTTGGGTAAAGGGTGGAGAATCGAGACAGTGAGACAGTGTCCCCATCCAACCATGGGCCAAATAGGACCCCACTGATTCAGATAATGATATAATCAGGTTAGGTTGAGATGGCATGGTATGCATTGGAACTTCGTGGCACCTGTCAGGAGGATTGGCATGTATACCGTATATACCGTATACCGGGGTATTTGGAAATACCCACGGGATGGTTTTTACATACAGTGGGGAAAAAAGGATTTAGTCAGTCACCAATTGTGCAAGTTCTCCCACTTAAAAAGATGAGAGAGGCCTGTAATTTTCATCATAGGTACACGTCAACTATGACAGACAAAATGAGAAAAAAGAATCCAGAAAATCACATTGTAAGTATTTGGTCAATAACAAAAGTTTCTCAATACTTTGTTATATACCCTTTGTTGGCAATGACACAGGTCAAACGTTTTCTGTAAGTCTACACAAGATTTTCACACACTATTGCTGGTATTTTGGCCCATTCCTCCATGCAGATCTCCTCTAGAGCAGTGATGTTTTGGGGCTGTCGCTGGGCAACACGGACTTTCAACTCCCTCCAAAGATTTTCTATGGGGTTGAGATCTGGAGACTGGCTAGGCCACTCCAGGACCTTGAAATGCTTCTTACAAAGCCACTCCTTCGTTGCCCGGGCGGTGTGTTTGGGATCATTGTCATGCTGAAAGACCCAGCCACGTTTCATCTTCAATGCCCTTGCTGATGGAAGGAGGTTTTCACTCAAAATCTCACGATACATGGCCCCATTCATTCTTTCCTTTACACGGATCAGTCGTCCTGGTCCCTTTGCAGAAAAACAGCCCCAAAGCATGATGTTTCCACCCACATGCTTCACAGTAGGTATGGTGTTCTTTGGATGCAACTCAGCATTCTTCGTCCTCCAAACACGACGAGTTGAGTTTTTACCAAAAAGTTATATTTTGGTTTCATCTGACCATATGACATTCTCCCAATCCTCTTCTGGATCATCCAAATGCACTCTAGCAAACTTCAGACGGGCCTGGACATGTACTGGCTTAAGCAGGGGGACACGTCTGGAACTGCAGGATTTGAGTCCCTGGCGGCGTAGTGTGTTACTGATGGTAGGCTTTGTTACTTTGGTCCCAGCTCTCTGCAGGTCATTCACTAGGTCCCCCCGTGTGGTTCTGGGATTTTTGCTCACCGTTCTTGTGATCATTTTGACCCCACGGGGTGAGATCATGCATGGAGCCCCAGATTGAGGGAGATTATCAGTGGTCTTGTATGTCTTCCATTTCCTAATAATTGCTCCCACAGTTGATTTCTTCAAACCAAGCTGTTTACCTATTGCAGATGCAGCCTTCCCAGCCTGGTGCAGGTCTACAATTTTGTTTCTGGTGTCCTTTGACAGCTCTTTGGTCTTGGCCATAGTGGAGTTTGGAGTGTGACTGTTTGAGGTTGTGGACAGGTGTCTTTTATACTGATAACAAGTTCAAACAGGTGCCATTAATACAGGTAACGAGTGGAGGACAGAGGAGCCCCTTAAAGAAGAAGTTACAGGTCTGTGAGAGCCAGAAATCTTGCTTGTTTGTAGGTGACCAAATACTTATTTTCCACCATAATTTGCAAATAAATTCATTAAAAATCCTACAATGTGATTTTCTGGATTTTTTTCTCTCAATTTGTCTGTCATAGTTGACGTGTACCTATGATGAAAATTACAGGCCTCTCTCATATTTTTAAGTGAGAGAACTTGCACAATTGGTGGCTGACTAAATACTTTTTTTCCCCACTGTATACCGTTAATATTTTTTGAAACTATTTCGTTGAAGTTTTTGAATACATTTGAATATTTGTATCAACTTTTTGCCTGCAGTCAACTTGTGCAATACGTTAGGAGATAAAGCAGATTGCGTTCTTCATTTCACCTGTCACATTATTATTTTTGTTATAAAGCTTACCGTAGTTCCCCAGAACAGCAGCCAGTCAAATGTTGGGAGAACGCGATAGCTGGTGAGTTCATAGCGTTCTATATTTATCGGTGAGTCTCTCTTTGTTGTGCGTCACACATGAGGTGATGAAGTGACACTTGTATGCAATTGACTACTAAATGTTTGCCATCAGATATCTTAACTGTCTAAGATGTGCTATACTCTCCAGCTTTGTTTTTGTTAGTTACCTAAGTGGGGTGTTGGCTTTCTACCGTGTTTGAGAAGTCAGAGTTCTGGATGAGTTATCTGTACAGCGGCCATTTTTTCCCTGTGCTTTCCGCTAGCGTTTTTTCCACTCCTCTCCGTTCTTCTCCCCTCCATGTACACATGCTGCTCTTCCTTCAGACCAGCATGTAAATGTATCTCTTTCACTTTCACTTGTAAATGTCCACACTCTAGCTAAAGTTATACTTGTATAACTTAATGAGCTGGATTTGCCTGTCTTTGCAATTAGTGCGCTCGTTAGCATTTAGCTAAAAGCATCCATGATAATTCGCTATTACTTGTGATAATTTTGTTAGCATTCTCCCGAGTGGCGCAGTGGTCTAAGGCACTGCATCTCAGTGCTTGAGGCATCACTACAGACCCCCTGGTTCGATTCCAGGCTGTATCATAACCGGTCGTGATTGGCACAGCGTCGTCCGGGTTTGGCCGGTGTAGGCCGTCATTGTAAATAAGAATTTGTTCTTAACTGACTTGCCTAGTTAAAAATGCCCAGTGGGCTTTTTGTGTGTGTTTTAGCGCCCCCTTGTGTGCTATGCCGGTAATACAGTAAATCCAGGGATGGCAGAAGAACATCCCTGCCTACCTGTCAGCACTCTTCAGCGTGCACGTCAGCAGCCCTTAGCAGCCTTCCGGTTTTGTTAGCACCCTTTGGCACACGTGATCCCTCTTCATCTCACTTCAGCCCCCCTCAGCTCTGTCTGCCTGCACGTTTGACTCATCAGCAGAGATGAGAGTTAGGGTTAGATAAACAGTAAGCTTGCACGCACATACACTCACACACACAGGAAGGCTCCAGCGTTTTCCTAACTGAGTATAAAGAAGTTGTGACTGCGCTGAAGACCACTACCTACTGTTCCTACTAAAACATGGCTATTGGCTAGACAACCTGTATGACCCTCTATTACCAATTGACATGCTACTGTAGACTTGGTGCTAGTGCCCAGAAGCTACACTAATTGAGGAGAGCTGTGTGTGTGTCACCGTGACTGTGGGGACACTGAGAATGTGTGTATGAAGGAGTAGAGATGGCTCTCGCTCTCTACAGGTGCTTCTTTTTTAGCTGTTCGTGACACTGTGGGAATTCTATGTATCTCTCACCTCATCACATCCACATTAGTCAACTCTCTCATCCTCTCTGAGGGACAAAGTCATCTGATTTAGAAAGAGGTAGAGAAGGAAAAGAGCGGGAAAGAGAGAAGGAGAAAGGAAGAGAAGGAGAGGGCATCCATCAATCACATAGTGGGTACGCTTTTCTTTGATGGCCTCTCCCTCCTTCCAGCTGATGCTCTGATGTGGCCAATTTCCTCTGCTTTGGGGCGTGGAGGTGTCAGGATATTGAATCATGGCAGAAAGGGAGAGTGAGAAGCGTGACATTCACGCCATGATTTATGATTTATTTCTACCCACCGTGTTATTGCTTATTGTTTTCTCCCCCCTCCCAGTTATGGGTGCAGATTATTTAGAAAAACACCCCCTCTCTCTGGCTCGCTCTCTTTCTCTGTGTTTCTCTTCCTCTTTCTCACTCATTTTCTCTCACTCACTCCCTTTCGCGCTCTCTCACACACTCTCTCTGTCTCTGTCTTTCTCTTGCGCGATTGCGCGCACACACACACACACACACACACCTCCCTCCTATTAATCTCTGCCTCTCTCTTTCTTCTTGCGTTCGTGTCACATTTCTCTTCCTCTCTGTGTTTCTTGTTTTCTTCTTCCCCCTGTTCTAATTGTCATTCTCTCTTTCATTAAGTGGTCATTTCCTGTGCTAGCACCGTTTTAATGAGAGCGTCATGCCACAGTGCTAATTTATCAAACGACAAATTCACGGCAGCGTGTCGGAGGACCGCTACCCTCTAATCTCTCTCTTTCCGTCTGTCTGTCTGTCTGTCTCTCTCTCTCTCTCTCTCTCTCTCTCTCTCTCTCTCTCTCTCTCTCTCTCTCTCTCTCTCTCTCTCTCTCTCTCTCTCTCTCCCTCTCTCTCTCTTTTTCTTTCTTTCTTTCTCTCTCTCTCTCTCTAATTTCTTCTCTCTCGTGTGCTCTCTCTCTATTTTCACCCTCTGTTCTCCATCCCTGTCTCCGTCCAGCTCATGGAGGCAACCGTGTCATTGTGTTTGACAGGTTCTGATTCTCCTGTCAGATTTAATTTGACTCTTAATTACGATGCGTACACACCTCAAATCCTACTACTGCTGGACTGGGTTTCTGTGGGGTGTGTGTGTTTTGTTTTAGTAAACACAGTTAACCAATAGCCATTAAAACATGGGCACACACGTGGCCACACACATGGGCACACACGCAGGCACACACACACACACACACACACTGCATATATATGTTTCTGATTTGTATGGCTAACTGGGTTTACTGAACTGGCCTCATGGAATGCGTTTTGCTGCCACGATAAGACAAATTAGTCCTAACTTCTATGTAGTATTATTATTTGGAATTCACATATCACATTCGTATGCTGCTCTGTTGGTATGCCCTCAAGCACCGGCTTGGGTTGACAGAGAGCGATAGAGCCGTTTTTATCCCTATAAATCACATTATGTGGGAGGGGAGTAACAGTAGAGTTTGGCTGGCATTCACACATTCTCTTTCTCTCTCTTTCTCTCTCTCTCTTTCACTCCCCTCACGCTGTTGATTGATGGTATTTGTGGAGCACCACACACACCTCTCCTGGCCTAGAGACTGCACAGCCCTCTCCCTACTGTTTGGTAGATAAATCTGTTTGTGCGTTTGCGTACGTGTGTGAGGGAGCTGGAGACCGAGTGTGTGCGTGCGCATCTCTGTGTGTGGGTGTGTGTCAGGTTGATGCTAATGTTAAATGCATTTCCCACCAGTTCGCTTCCCACAGAGATCAATTGCAGTTGGACATGCAAAAAGCATGAACATGAGCATTTACTATTGTCACACCATTTACATCCATGAACGGGTCTAACTAGGCTAGATTGTCCCTCTGTCTGTTGATAACCACTCTTTGTTGACGGTCTGAACGCTTTCACACATTCTGACACCCACCCACTCAGGTTTGACTTGCCACCCTTTTGGAAATGGGCCATTTGACTCTGTGTGTTGTGTCCAGTAGCATGATTCTATTGTATGATTCTATTGATCATTATATTGTATTTAAAAAAGAAAAATTAATGTTTTATTGTCACAGACACCATATAGGTGCAGTGAAATGTGTTGTTTTACATGGTCAGCCATAGTAGTACGGTACCCCTGAGCAAATTAGGGTTACGTGCCTTGCTCAAGGGCACATAAACCGATTTTTTTTACCTTGTTGGCTCAGGTATTTGAACGCGACCTTTCGGTTACTGGCCCAGTGCTCGAACTGCTAGGCTACCTGCCACCCTATTGTTTGTATTCCTGTATGATTCCAGTCCTGTTGTGTAACATGTTGTGCGTCTGTGCTTGTCTTTCAGCTGGTGGCGGTGTTCGAAGCACAGGAGCTCCAGAGAGGGGCGACAGTGAGCCCAGTGGGCAGCAGCGGGGGCTCCACGGGCCACTCCAGCCCCAGCCATTACTCCAAGCCTGACCCATACGAACGACAGACCTCCTACCTTCAGCCAATCAGAGGAGGAGAGATAGAGGTCAACGCCTCCACCCTCAAGGCCAGTACGTACCACAGTACAGCACCACTAACTGATTTAATGTTCAGGGCTATGGCATGAACAGTAGAGTAACATCCATGATTTGGTGTTACACGTCGGTTTAGGATAGTGCTTGAATTGAGACAACTCAAATTTTCAACTGCTTGAGTACCGGCACCTCTTCTAGAATATTGTCTTTAAAAAATATGTTGAGTACCGGCACCTAAATATAAAGACTAAGGCAGTCAAAATGTGTACTGGCACCTACAATATTTCAGTCCACTTCAACTATTGGTATAGGATGGTAACACCGTTGGGTGGTAACATAGTAATGACAGGGTTTTGATATTATATAGTTTTACGTGTCCGTTGTATTAGTCAATAGTGTTGCCTGGCCCTAGCCTAATGGTCGAGGAAACACCATGGCCGTGTCCGAAATGTGTCTTGCCTACTACTTACTAAAGTGACATACTCTGTACTACTCAAACTACATACTATTTAGAATGTACTTTTTAGTAAAAATGTATGCAGTAAGCAACAAAAATCAACATTGTAGGCTCACGCATACTGAGAATGTCATCTCATGCGAAATTACTTTGTTGATTCTCTTCCTCCATAGCATGCAGCGAATTCGTACTAAATGAAAAGACTAAATGAGTGTAACATTCTGGCATTTATATCATACTCAATTTCACATACTATAACTCTTTGTAATTTCACATACCCAAGCGGCCTACTATTTAGGATGCAACTATGGGTATCCAGACACTGCCCACATCTCATGTTTTGTCATATGGTGTTTCACTGGCTGTGTGAGAAATATGAGCATCCGACAGCAAAGTGTGACTGTTGAGCCTGAAGCTCTCCTAGTATATACCAGCTTGGGGCCCTCCTAGACACACTCATTTGATGGGGATAACATCAAGTGTGTGTGTGTGTGTGTGTGTGTGTGTGTGTGCAAGCGAGGGAGAATGTACCTGTGTGGGCACTGTAGTTTGTGAGTTTATGTGTGCAGTTTTAGGTGAGTGGTTGCATGACTACGCATACAGTGAGGGAAAAAAGTATTTGATCCACTGCTGATTTTGTACATTTGCCCACTGACAAAGACATAATCAGTCTATAATTTTAATGGTAGGTTTATTTGAACAGTGAGAGACAGAATAACAACAAACAAATCCAGAAACGCATGTTTATAAATTGATTTGCATTTTAATGAGGGAAATAAGTATTTGACCCCCTCTCAATCAGAAAGATTTCTGGCTCCCAGGTGTATTTTATACAGGTAACGAGCTGAGATTAGGAGCACACTCTTAAAGGGAGTGCTCCTAATCTCAGTTTGTTACCTGTATAAAAGACACCTGTCCACAGAAGCAATCAATCAATCAGATTCCAAACTCTCCACCATGGCCAAGACCAAAGAGCTCTCCAAGGATGTCAGGGACAATATTGTAGACCTACACATGGCTGGAATGGGCTACAAGACCATCGCCAAGCAGCTTGGTGAGAAGGTGACAACAGTTGGTGCGATTATTTGCAAATGGAAGAAACACAAAAGAACTGTCAATCTCCTTCGGCCTGGGGCTCCATGCAAGATCTCACCTCGTGGAGTTGCAATGATCATGAGAACAGTGAGGAATCAGCCTAGAACTACACGAGAGGATCTTGTCAATGATCTCAAGGCAGCTGGGACCATAGTCACCAAGAAAACAATTGGTAACACACTACGCCGTGAAGGACTGAAATCCTGCAGCGCCCGCAAGGTCCCCCTGCTCAAGAAAGCAGATATACATGCCCGCCTGAAGTTTGCCAATGAACATCTGAATGATTCAGAGGAGAACTGGGTGAAAGTGTTGTGGTCAGATGAGACCAAAATGGAGCTCTTTGGCATCAACTCAACTCGCCGTGTTTGGAGGAGGAGGAATGCTGCCTATGACCCCAAGAACACCATCCCCACCGACAAACATGGAGGTGGAAACATTATGCTTTGGGGGTGTTTTTCTGCTAAGGGGACAGGACAACTTCACCGCATCAAAGGGACGATGGACAGGGCCATGTACTGTCAAATCTTGGGTGAGAACCTCCTTCCCTCAGCCAGGGCATTAAAAATGGGTCGTGGATGGGTATTCCAGCATGACAATGACCCAAAACACACGGCCAAGGCAACAAAGGAGTGGCTCAAGAAGAAGCACATTAAGGTCCTGGAGTGGCCTAGCCAGTCTCCAGACCTTAATCCCATAGAAAATCTGGAGGGAGCTGAAGGTTCGAGTTGCCAAACGTCAGCCTCGAAACCTTAATGACTTGGAGAAGATCTGCAAAGAGGAGTGGGACAAAATCCCCCTGAGATGTGTGCAAACCTGGTGGCCAACTACAAGAAAGTCTGACCTCTGTGATTGCCAACAAGGGTTTTGCCACCAAGTACTAAGTCATGTTTTGCAGAGGGGTCAAATACTTCTTTCCCTCATTTAAAATGCAAATCAATTTATAACATTTTTGACATGTCTCTCACTGTTCAAATAAACCTACCATTAAAATTATAGACTGATCATGTCTTTGTCAGTGGGCAAACGTACAAAATCAGCAGGGGATCAAATACGTTATTCCCTCACTGTACATACGTGCATGTTCATTTAACAACCTCACATAATTTGAAACTGCTATGTAAAGAGAAGCTCAGCTTTGAATTCACTGCCTGTGAAAGAGGATTTAATGCATTCTCTGGCATTCTTTGGGATAAGTCAGGTCCTTTAATGTAAACATCGAGGCCAAGGTGTACCATTACAGAGTAAACTTAACCTCTTACTCTCCTCCTCTCACACTTTTCCAAACTCCCCTTTGCCCTGCCTCCCTACTTCTCTTCTCCTTTCCCATCCCCCTTTATTTCTCCTCATCCTCTTTCCCTATTTCCCCTTTCTTTCTCTCTTCACTTTTTCTCTCCTCATTTTCTATTCTTTCCTCACTCCCCCTTTCTTTCTCTCTCCTGCTTCTGTTCTCCTTGTATCTCTTCCTACTCCCCCCTTCTTTCAGTCTCTCCTCCTCTCCCACCATCCCTCAGCTGTTCCATGACCCAGAGCAGAGTGCCAGCCCCTTTCAGTCTCCCCCCGTACTATTTTTGCCACCACCTACCACACCATTCACCACCTGCCAGTCACTCACTCAACCACCCGGCTGCTACCCCCAGACCCATACCCCCCCATCCCTCTCAACGCATCCCCCATAACCCCTACCGTTCTGGGGCACAGCTCCACGCTAACCCCCTAGCACTCTCGGATGGGGCTCGGCCACTAACTGGAAAAGCACTGTAGCCTGTTAGCTTTCCCATGGTCCAGCTGAGCATTAACCCTTTTTTAAACCTGTTAGGACCCTTCCTGCCGCCCCTCAACCCCTTACTAACCGAGTTATGACGTGACCCTGTGGAGCACCCCCACATAGACTGAGACTAATTCAATAAGGCTGCTTTTGTCTTCTCAACCTAGTAACAAAAGCCTGGGTGGAGAATTCACTTAAACAGGCTCAGCCTAAACCCAGCCACCGCTATGACATTCTGATGGGGACCACTCTGTATGTGTGCACAGGGGCCTTTTTTGTTTTCTTTATCACTTTAGTTAAGCAGATTGGTTGTTAGCTGCGTATCGTATCACATGCAGCTGGTGGCCGGAGTGGGGGAGAGAGAGAGACGGGGATAGAGGGAGAGAAAGAGTGAGAGAGAGGGGCAGAACTCAATTCAGTAGTTCTACCAGTAGCCATTCTACTAGCTATGTGCATTATAAGTCTGTCCCACTAGTTAAATATTCATGTGTTAGGCTACTTCCCCTACACAGAGCTAAACTCAACAAAAATATAAACGCAACATTCCATAACCCCACCGCCACCATGAGGCACTCTGTTCACAACTTTGACATCAGCAAACCACTCGACCACACGACACCATACACGCCGTCTGCCATCTGCCAGGTACAGTTGAAACCAGCAGTCATCCGTGAAGAGTACACTTCTCCAGCGTGCCAGTGGCCATCGAAGGTGAGCATTTGCCCTCTGAAGTCAGTTACGACAACGAACTGCAGTCAGGTCAAGACCCTGGCGTGGACGACGAGCACGCAGATGAGCTTCCCTTTGTGCAGAAGTTATTCGGTTGTGCAAACCCACAGTTTCATCAGCTGTCCGGGTGGCTGGTTTCAGACGGTCCCGCAGGTGAAGAAGCCAGATGTGGAGGTCCTGGGCTGGCATGGTTACACGTGATCTGCGGTTGTGAGGCCGGTTGGACGTACTGGCAAACTCTCTAAAACAACGTTAGAGGCGGCTTATGATTGAGAAATTAACATTCAATTCTCTGGCAACCACTCTGCTGGACATTCCTGCAGTCAGCATGCCAATTACACGCTCCCTCAAAACTTGAGACATCTGTGGCATTGTGTTGTGTGACAAAATTGCACATTTTAGAGTGGCCTTTTATTGCCCCCAGCACAAGGTGCACCTGTGTAATGATCATGCTGTTTAATCAGCTTCTTGGTATGCCACACCTGTCAGGTGGATGGAGTATCTTGGCAAAGGAGAAATGCTCACTAACAGGGATGTAAACAAATGTGTGCCCAGAATGTGAGAGAAATATGCTTTTTGTGCGTAAGGAACATTTCTGGGATCTTTTATTTCAGTTCATGAAACATGGGATCAACACTTTACATGTTGCATTTATATTTTTGTTCAGCGTACATGGTCTCGTTTTATGATTGGTCATTATGTCCTACTTATGTGCCATATCTAGGGCACAGGGTTTTTTCTGGTCATAGTTTTTTCCTGTGCTGAGTGCAGTTCCTCTTCACTTCAGTTTGCTCCTCAGTTCATGCATCTTGGTTGGAAAGCAAGGTAGCGGCAGACAGCGGTGGTTCCTTCGCTAGGCCCTGTGGTGAGGAAATACTTCTGGCCCCAGTCATAAAACTGGGTGTTCTTTAGTGGGACAATATGACAGCTGTGTGTGGATGTGCTATAGCAGTGTAGAGGACAGGATTGGAACTTGGTGGTTTGAACAGTGTAATTGAGCCCCAACAGAGTCCCAGTCTGATGATTAGACCTGTATCGAATCCTATACTGCACTGAGCACACACTCCCGTCAACACACACACTCCTGTCGGCAAGAGGGGAAGACAGTCCTTATCACTGCGTCCCATGAGCACCCTGGTCAGGAGGGTTCTATTGATCTGACGAGACAAGATCACCCTGGGTACACACAGAGGCGCACACACAGACGCACACAGGACTGCATACAGCCAAATGGGAAGGTGCATTTCATCTGTGGCTATCCCTTAGTTTAGATGAGATCAAGAACCATTTTGAAGAGTGAGTTTTTCGAAAATTCTATATTCTCAGAATTCCATTACAGATTACAAACTGAATTAGCAGTCCATTAGGAGGTAATTGGTGTAGAGTATTAATCTGCTAAATCACTGCATATGCCATCCATACTCCTCAATGGATTATCATTAAACTAAACATTGAGACAAAGACAGAGGAGACTAAATGAATCATGGCTGCCTGCAACAATCTACTGCCCTCCTCTTCTGGGCCATATGATCTCCCATGACCCTCTGATCTCCCATGACCCTCTGCTCTAGGGTCAGAGATCAGAGACGTTCATTTGTGTGGGGCGGGACCTCTGGCTTTCTCATCCAATCGGTTTTGAGAAGGAGGCGAGGCAAGAGGACGCGAAGAGTATGCAATTGAGATTCACCCTAGCTCTCCCTAAATGCCTCAGGATTAGGAAGTGAATCTTCAATCCCACTTAAGCAAAAAACTTAGTCTCCCATTGACATCAATGCATGACTAAATTAAAATTCTACTTAAAAGTGGGAGTTAGGGTTTGCCCCTTAAAGTGGGAGCATTGAAGAGAGAGACATTTTACTGATCTTTAGTTAACCTCAAACCTCTACCTTGGTGATCAGAGTTTTTCCTGGTCAGGTGAGGAAAAACCCTGGGCCCTAATTATGTTTACTCCGCCTCTTCACATAACCAAATCATAGGTACTTCTCACTGGGAGGACTCTGAAGTGCTTTGACCATGACTGAGTAGTCTGAGCTGGTATTTGGTAGGGCTGGGATTTGCCAGGGACCTCACGATACGATGTTATCACGATACTTAGGTGCCGATACGCAATAGTGCCTTCAGAAAGTATTCATACCCCTTTACTTATTTCACATTTTGTTGTTACAGCCTGAATGTAAAATGGATTTAATTTTTTTTTTTTCTCACACATCTACACACTATAATCCGTAATGACAAAGTGTTTTATAATTGTTTGCCAATTTATTGAAAATTAAATACATAAATAATTCATTTACATAAGTATTCACACCCCTGAGTCAATACTTTGTAGAAGCACCATTGGCGGCGATTACAGCTGTGAGTCTTTTTGGATAAGTCTCTAAGAGCTTTGCACACCTGGATTGTACAATATTTACCCATTTATTCTTTTTAAAATGTATCAAGCTCTGTCAAGTTGATTGTTGATCATTGCTAGACAGCCATTTTCAAGTCGTGCCATTGATTTTCAAGCCGATTTAAGTCAAAATTCTAACTAAGCCACTCAGGAACATTCAATGTCGTCTTGGTAAGTAACTCCAGTTTTGGCCTTGTGTTTTAGGTTATTGTCCGCTGAACGGTGAATTCATCCCCCAGTGTCTGTTGGAAAACAGACTGAACCAGGTTTTCCTCTAGAATGTTGCCTGTGCTTATAGATGTATTCCGTTTCTTTTTAACCGAACAAAACTCCCTAGTCCTTGCCGATGACAAGCATACGCATAACATGATGCAGCCACCACATGCTTGAAAATATGAAGAGTGGTACTCAGTGATGTGTTGTGTTGGATTTGCCACAAACATAACGCTTTGTATTCAGGACAAAAAGTTAATTTATTTTGCCACATATTTGGCCTCATTGTACCACAGAAGAACCAAGAAATGAAGAGCGACACCATGGCTGTCTTTGGGCTTTTATGTAATCTGCAATGGTATTATGAAAAGTCAGGTTAGGAATACATCAGTCTTCAGTGCACCATCTGACAAGCTGTTCTATAGAGGAGCATGAAGAAAAGTAAAACATATACCTTGTCTCACATCTCTATTAACATTGCTAGGTACTTTCAGTGTTGGCAGTATTAAAATACAACAACTCATGTACAAATAAACTGTAATACAAACAAGCTACAACTTGAAATCACATTTATCCCATTCAGACCTTGGGTTGCTTTATTTATTTAACATTATGGACTTCTACACATGAGTAATCAGCGACACAGTACCTTTCTCTCTGTGTTTTCACAGACTGAGGAGAAAGGGAGCTACAGGAAGTACCAGGGTGTTAGTTGGTGATGTAAGCACCCAGATTAAATAAAATAAATTTTGATTAAATAAAAACTGAAAATGTTAATATCATCCAGCTACTATAGCTACCTCCTTAACATCAACAGGCAGTACTAGTAGTGCAACAAATGAAAATATAAACCAAAAGTAAGGTTCCTGGCGATCATAGCTGTGACGAGTACTGAGGATACGAAGAGGCAGGACGCAGACGCAGGAATCAACAAGGTTTACTTAACAATGAGAAAGAGAATAACAAAGAGCGAGAAAACGACACGACGCTGACTGAACACACAACAATGACTGAACAGTCCAGGGCTATATAGTGGTGGTGATGAGATGATGAGGTGCAGGTGCGCTGGAGGTGATTAGGGTGTGTTGGGTTTCCATTCCTGTGTTGCCGAGGTGGTGCGCTTAGACGGTGGCTCAGTAGACTGGCGAATCAGAGCGCTCGAGGGGAGCAACGGGAGGAGACATGACAGTACCCCCCCGCCCCCCCCGACTGCGCGGCTCCCGCCGCAGGACGTCACCAGCCATGAGGACGACCCCGAGGAGCGGGCCGGTCAGGGAGGAGACGGTGGAAGTCCCGAATTAGGTTGGGGTCCAGACCATCCCCAGCCAGAACCCAGCTCCTCTCCTCAGGGCCATACCCCTCCCAGTCCACCAGGTAACAGAGCCATCCCCCACGGAACCTGGAGTCCAGCAGGTCCCTCACAGCATACGCCGGACTCCCGTCAATGTCCAGGGGCAGAGGGGGCATACCCCGGGGGACGGCATCTGTCAGAGGACCGGGGGCTCAGTTTCTTGCAGGGCAGGCGGAGTGGGAGGTTTCGAGTGGACAGCCAGACACGATCACCAGGCTGGAATATGGGAGCCTCACTGCGGTAGCGGTCGGCTTGGTCCTTCTGCCGACGAATGGCACTCTGGAGACGGACATGGACGGCGTCCCAGACCTGTCCAACCCTGCGGAACCACTCGTCGACAGCGGGTGCATCGGTCTGGCTGGGTGTCCAAGGGGCCAGGGCCGGCTGGTACCCCAGGACGCATTGGAAGGGAGTGCGCCCCGTGGAGGAGTGAACGAGGGAGTTCTGGGCATATTCTGCCCAGGGAAGAAACCTCGCCCACTCACCCTGCCAGTCCTGACAGTGGCAACGAAGAAACCTCCCCAGCTCCTGGTTCATGCGCTCCACCTGCCCATTTGACTGAGGCCTATACCCGGAAGTGACGCTGGCCGTGGCCCCGATCTTCTCCAGGAAAGCCTTCCACACTCGGGAGGTGAATTGGGGTCCACGGTCCGAGACGATGTCCTCCGGAAGTCCATAGTGCCGGAAGACCTGTTGGAACAGGACCTCAGCGACCTGGAGAGCAGAAGGAAGACCAGTTAGTGGCAAACAACGGCATGATTTTGAGAACTGTTCTATGACCACCATGACTGTGGTAAAGCTGTCAGAACGTGGGAGGTCGGTGACAAAGTCTATGGACAGGTGTGACCAAGGTCGCTGAGGCACTGGTAGAGGAACTAGCTTGCCTGCCGCGGCGTTCCGAGGTGTCTTCGTTTGGGCACATACGGAACAGGAGTTGACATAGCGAGAGACATCAGTAGCCAAGGTGGGCCACCAGTATTTTTGTGATAGAGAATGCAGGGTGCGCGTAATACCGGAGTGCCCTGCCGTAAGGGTTGTGTGCGCCCAGATCAGCAGGCGGTCACGGACACTGGTGGGTACATACACACACCCCGGAGAGGCATTGGCAGGCTCTGGGTCCTCCTGATCCGCCAGGCAGATGTCTTCATCCACATCCCAAACGACAGGCGCAACGATGAGAGATGGGGGCAGGATCCCCCAGATCCTTCCTTTCTCCGGTATGGTGTATCCTAGAGAGTGCGTCGGCATTCACATTCTGGGATCCTGGGTGGTAGGACGGAATGAACTGAAAACGAGTAAGAAATTGGGCCCACCTGGCTTGACGAGAGTTCATCCGTTTCGCTTACTGTATGTGCTCCAAATTCCGGTGGTCAGTAAGAATCCGGAATGGATGGACTGCGCCCTCCAGCCAGTGTCTCCATTCCTCCAGAGCGAGGACCACCGCCAACAGCTCCCTGTCTCCAACTCCATAGTTCCTCTCTGCGGGGATACATTTTATTTTTAGAGAAAAAGGCACAGGGATACATTTTCTCTGGCTTACCTTGCCGCTGGGAGAGGACCACACCCACGCCCTCCTCAGATGCGTCCACCTCCAGGATGAAAGGACAAGATGGATCTGGGTGTTTTAGGATGGGCACTGTGGTGAACCTCTCCTTCAGCCTCTTGAAGGCAGCGTCAGCCTCCGGGTTCCAGGCTAGCTTCTGAGGCCCACCCTTAAGGAGAGAGGTGAGCGGGCGGCTATGGAGCTGAAGGACCTGATGAAACGCCGGTAGAAATTGGCGAAGCCCAGGAAGCTCTGTAGGCCCTTGACGGTGGTGGGGACTGGCCATGACCTAACGGCGTCTGTCTTCTCTCTTTCCATGAACACCACCTGAGGACTGATCCTGTATCCCAGGAAGGAGATGGCCTGTTGGTGGAATTCGCATTTCTCCCCCTTCACCAACAGGCTGTGTTCCAGGAGGCGGAGTAGGACAGTTCTGACGTCCCTGATGTGCTCCTCGAACGTAGCCGAGTAGATCAGGATATTGTCGATGTACACCACCACCTGTCTACTCAGCATGTCTCGGAACATGTCATTGACGAAGGACTGGAACACAGAAGGTGCGTTGGCGAGGCCGTAGGGCATGATGCAGTATTCATAGTGGCCTGAGGTAGTGCTGAATGCCGTCTTCCACTCGTCTCCTTCCCGGATTCTTATCAGGTTGTAGGCACTCCTCAGGTCCAACTTGGTAATGTACCGGGCCCCTTGTACCTGCTCGATTGTCCGACGGAACCAGAGGGAGGGGTACCGGTACTTGGTGGTGACTGCGTTCAGCCCCCTGTAGTCTATGCACGTCCTCAGTCCTCCGTCTTTTTTGGCCATGAAGAAGAAGCTGGTGGAGACAGGAGAGGTAGAGCGTCTGATGAACCCCTGTTTCAGGGTCTCCGCCACATACAGTGAGGGAAAAAAGTATTTGATCCCCTGCTGATTTTGTACGTTTGCCCACTGACAAAGAAATGATCAGTCTATAATTTTAACGGTAGGTTTATTTGAACAGTGAGAAACAGATTAACAACAACAAAATCCAGAAAAACAAATGTCAAAAATTTTATAAATTGATTTGCATTTTAATGAGGGAAATAAGTATTTGACCCCCTCTCAATCAGAAAGATTTCTGGCTCCCAGGTGTCTTTTATACAGGTAACGAGCTGAGATTAGGAGCACTCCCTTTAAGAGTAGAAGAACAGAAGCAATCAATCAATCAGATTCCAAACTCTCCAACATGGCCAAGACCAAAGAGCTCTCCAATGATGTCAGGGACAAGATTGTAGACCTACACAAGGCTGGAATGGGCTACAAGACCATCGCCAAGCAGCTTGATGAGAAGGTGACAACAGTTGGTGCGATTATTCGCAAATGGAAGAATCATAAAAATAACTGTCAATCTCCCTCGGCCTGGGGCTCCATGCAAGATCTCACCTTGTGGAGCTGCAATGATCATGAGAACGTTGAGGAATCAGCCCAGAACTACACGGGAGGATCTTGTCAATGATCTCAAGGCAGCTGGGACCATAGTCACCAAGAAAACAATTGGTAACACACTACGCCGTGAAGGACTGAAATCCTGCAGCGCCCGCAAGGTCCCCCTGCTCAAGAAAGCACATATACAGGCCCATCTGAAGTTTGCCAATGAACATCTGAATGATTCAGAGGAGAACTGGGTGAAAGTGTTGTGGTCAGATGAGACCATAATCGAGCTCTTTGGCATCAACTCAACTCACCGTGTTTGGAGGAGGAGGAATGCTGCCTATGACCCCAAGAACACCATCCCCACCGTCAAACATGGAGGTGGAAACATTATGCTTTGGGGGTGTTTCACCGCATCAAAGGCACGATGGACGGGGCCATGTACTGTCAAATCTTGGGCAAGAACCTCCTTCCCTCAGCCAGGGCATTGAAAATGGGTCGTGGATGGGTATTCCAGCATGACAATGATCCAAAACACACGGCCAAGGCAACAAAGGAGTGGCTCAAGAAGAAGCACATTAAGGTCATGGAGTGGCCTAGCCAGTCTCCAGACCTTAATCCCATAGAAAATCTGTGGAGGGAGCTGAAGGTTCGAGTTGCCAAACGTCAGCCTCGAAACCTTAATGACTTGAAGAAGATCTGCAAAGAGGAGTGGGACAAAATCCCTCCTGAGATGTGTGCAAACCTGGTGGCCAACTACAAGAAATGTCTGACCTCTGTGATTGCCAACAAGGGTTTTGTACTAAGTACTAAGTCATGTTTTGCAGAGGGGTCAAATACTTCTTTCCCTCATTAAAATGCAAATCAATTTATAACATTTTTGACATGCGTTTTCTGGATTTTGTTGTTGTTATTCTGTCTCTTACTGGTCAAATAAACCTACCATTAAAATTATAGACTGAACATGTCTTTGTCAGTGGGCAAACGTACAAAATCAGCAGGGGATCAAATACTTTTTTCCCTCACTGTACTTCTGAACGCAGTCACCACCAAGTACCGGTACCCCTCCCTCAGTAGACTGGCGAATCAGAGCGCTGGAGGGGAGCAACGGGAGGAGACGTGACAATAACGATCTGATTCCCCCTTCTGTCTGAACTTGGAACATTCCTGTTTGCGAGCTTAGGCCTCTGACCCTTAACCTGGATGTTCTGTTCTGTGTTGTGTACTATTCTAATAATTAGAATTTTGTTGGAATAACCACTTTAACTCTCCAGTACTATATTGAAATCCACTATTAACCACTATTATTGAAGATGGAATGAGTTCATGCAACTTATTATGTGAATTGAATAAGCACATGTTTACTTCTGAACTTATTTAGGCTTGCCTTAACAAAGGGGTTGAATACCTATTGACTCAAGACATTTCAGCGTTACATGTTTTATTAATTTCTTAAATGTACTGCAAACTAAATTCTGCTTTGACATTATGGGGTATTGTGTGTAGATCAGTGACTCAAAATCTAAATGTAATCAATTTTAAATGCAGACTGTAACACAACAAAATGTGGGAAAGGTAAAGGGTTGTGAATACTTTCTGAAGGCACTGCATGTATTGCGATTCTCACGATTCTATATGTATTGCAATTTGATACTGCGATTTTTATTGCAATTTTATGTTCCAAACATTTTGCCCACTATATGACTGCTGCAGAGAGAGCATGAGACAATTAGTTTTGATCAGTCATGGAAATAAAAGTGCTGAAAGCAATTATTATATATTTTTAAATCTACACCAATACTTGTAGTCAAATATCGATAAAATGTACACATAAATAATATTGTGATATGTAACTGTATCGATCCCCCCCATCACTAGTATTTGGTCAGATTCTGACCGTGGACAGGCCCACCACATCCTACATGTATTTATTATCCTGCTGTGTGCATCTGTGTGTTTGTGTGTGTGTGTGAGAACGTAAAGTGTTCATGCATATGTGTTTTAAATCATATTGAGATGTCATGCAGGTAGGTCCACCATTAAGAGAGACGGGGCCAATATTGGTTGTACAGCCGTCCATTAAGGTTTTACTAGGGTACTGCTTCTATATACAGAACCCTTTTTAAACCTCTACCCTATGTGTACAAGTGGAAATGTCAAAGGGAAAAATGTGGGTTTGAGGTGTACCTAGAGTTATTGCCTGGTCGCTGCCTCTAGATGTCATGGGCCACATTTAGTCGTTCTGAAGTATTTTAGAAAAAATAGTTTAGTTAATTTATGTATCAGAGTCAGAGAACCTAGAGTAATTGAGAGAGAGAAAACACGCACACACAGGCACAGAGTAACAGACAAAGGCTGTGACAGACAGTGAGACAAATAGGACACAGATCCAAGTGACATAGAGAGGATTAAACACAGAGCTTTACCTCGTAGACAGACAATACATCATCCCCTAACAACAGCAGTGTTTGGTTAAACATTGGGGACACTATTATAAGGTGTCTGTTTCTATTTAAATCCTTGGAAAAATGGGCTTCCAGATGTTAGGCCTATTATAGGAGCATGGCACTGTAGGGGTTTGGAAAGGGGTGTTTAAGGTGGATGTATTTCTGGATTCCTTTACTAAAGAGGTGTGTGTGTGTGTGTGTGTTTGCCTGTGTGTGTGTGTGTGTATTTACTCTAGTAGAGAGCACCTCCTGGTAGGTCTGGTCTGAGGTTGTCTGCCCTCTGTCAGACAGACAGTATGGTTTAGGGTGACTTGCTTGGCTGACGTGGTCAGCAGCCTGGGTGGTTTAACACTAGAGCCAGGAGGTGTTGTCCTTGTCAGGTCATGTGGTCAAGAACAGTTTTTCCCCCTACTCCTGTCTCTGCAGAGGATCCATCCATTAGGCCTTTCATACAGCCGCTACCATAGTGACGGAGCTTCCACGATAGTCCTAACATCGAAGCAAGGTCTTGGGAGCAAAGTGGGACTGGCCGATACAGTGCAGTAACACTTCTCCTTTGAACTTTTTCATTGACTTTATACTCATCCGTCTTTTATTTTGGCCCAATTGGACCAGAAAGACCCTGCCTCTTCCCCTTTAAAGTGAGATTGATGACTGGATGATAAAGATCAGAGGGAAAGCTTTGACTTCTCTCTCCTATCCCTCACTCCTCCCTCTCCTTCGCTGCTTCTCCCTCACCCCTCTGTGGCGTCCAAGTCTAACCAACTCTCTTTAGGTTACAGTCGTATAAAAAGCTCAGTTGCCCCTGCAGATCTTAGATGTGTTTCACTGGATGTGGCCCAAATGGCACCCTATTCCCATATTATTTTGACCAGGGCCCACCCTGTTCCCTATATAGTAGTGTACTATATAGGGAATAGGGTGCCATTTGGGACTCAGCCTGTACAGACTAGGCCCGGGGCTATTTGAGGTCCGGCCCTGATGCATCTTTTAAAAGCAGTGTACCTCTCTGGTACCCCAAGCCATTTCATGTGGTGTAATTGGCTTGACTGCGTAGGGGGGGGGGGGGGGGGGCTAGGTTTCAAGGAATAGGCATGGGTGTGGTGGGGGGGGCAGCAGCAGCAGCTGGTCAGATGGAGTTGTCCATTTAGGGAGGGGTGGGGGGCTCAGTGCATGTGTGTCTCTGCTCTCCCTCCCTGCTGCCCTCCCTCCCTCCCTGCTGCCCTCCCTCCCTCCCTGCTGCCCTCCCTCCCTTCCATGCTTCTTTCATCCTCTCATCAAAAAGCCACTAAGCCACCAGGAATGCAGCTATAAGACTCTTTAAAAACTTGAGTTACCTGATGACTGTTTGAAGTCGTATCTTGATGATTTGATGTCTTGGGCAGATTTCCAGGGGATTTGTGTTGTTGGAAGTTAATTGGAAAACAGTGCCTAACTTAATACCAAGCGTAGATCAGTTTACAAGCGTAGATATATTTGCATTGATGGACAACATTGACCTCTCTCTCTCTCTCTCTCTCTCTGTCTCTCTCTGTCTGTCTCTGTGTGTATTTCCCAGACACCCCTCTGCTGGTGAGGAGCAGCAGTGACTCTGCCCTGGCCCCGCCACTGGAAATTGTGAAACCTCCTTCTGATGACCTCAATGCCAGACCAGCTGAAACGGTGAGAAAGACTTTGTCTTAAAGTACAAACTGTGCTCATTTGAGTAAAATAAAGCAACCTTAGAAAATGTAATACAAAGACGAGAACAATAAAAGTGCATGAGTCTGTTTGTGTCCAGAGATGTGGTTAGAGTCTTGAGCTCTCAAATTCAAATCTGGACCTCCAAAGCCAGTTCCACTGCTTTAAATTTTTTTATTCAGGGACTGGTTGGGGACTGATTTAGACCTGGGAAACCAGGTAGGCGCATTATCATTATCATAATTATCAGGTAGAACAGAAACCAACAGTACTTTGGACCTCCAGCAGGGCATTAAAATGTTTACATTTTAAATTTAGAAATTAATTTCTGCTGTTTTGTTTAATAGGTAATGCACAAAGAAATCTGACTGCTAACGTTATAGCTATCCCACCTTGCGCAGCAATACTGCCTGTCTGGGGGGCTGTGAGCGCTGTGAGTGAAATTCTGAAAGAGTCGGTTTTAGAAGCAATGCGCACAATGCGTTGGAGGACATGCAGTTGTACTCTTACCCCTATACCTCCATCCTTACCTAACACC
Organism: Coregonus lavaretus; assembly: GCF_964263955.1. NCBI lineage: Eukaryota > Metazoa > Chordata > Actinopteri > Salmoniformes > Salmonidae > Coregonus > Coregonus lavaretus. The sequence continues at coordinate 15,748,285 of NC_140025.1, read as the reverse complement.
TGTCCCCTCTTCAGAAAGCAGACTCCTACGGTCCCTCATTGTAAGAGGCTCTGCCACACAGAGCCGAGCGCGCACACACACACACACACACGTCACACACACACACACAATGCTCCCTCAGCCTCCCAAACAGTCCGTGACCGGGGCATGGAAGTATGATCTGTCTTGCTTGACACGCTCTGTGTCTCTCCATTGTCTTTACCTCTGTTTGTCTCCCTCTCTTCCCCTCTTCCCCTGTTTGGGAACGCTCCCTGTATCACCTATTGTATTCAAATCCTCTCCTCCTGGTTCTAGTCTGCAGGCTATTGCCACCTGTAACTCCTCCATGTCTCCCTCCCTTCTTTTTGTCTCTCCTTCTCTAGCACCCCCTCTCTTCCTCTTTCTTGCGCCCTCTAGCTCACTCTGCCCATCCTTTTCTCCCTCCCTCCCTCCCTCCGAGTAGCCCTGTGGTTTTAGTCATTTCCTCTCTCTGAGGTTGTTTTCAATCCTCAGTGCTAGCAGCACCTGCGGCCCTCTGAGACCTCACCACCAAGCCCCCCCTCCCAAACCACAGAGTTATTTTTGTCCTGGGTCTCACCACACACTCTGTGTGGTCATGGGGCGTGGCTTGTGTGATTTTATTTATTTATGGCCTTTTTCCTCTGAGATAGTTCTTCCCAATGTTTTTGTTTTCACATTTGACATTGGTGTAAATGAAGGTATGTGTATAACTGGCCCCCGTCCTATAAACCTATAAGGTGCGTACCAATAATATCTCCTTTCTTTTTATGGGTGCACTCGTTTACCACTTCCCACAAATCTGAAAGCATTGGACTGGTGGAGGCATGGGCTTTCTTATACCAGTAATTTCCTTTCAAATCAGTGAAGGGATGTAAACAAGAGCACACTTTGGGATGAAGAAGAGATAATTGGGACAACCATGGATAGAGGGAGAGAGAAAAAAAGGGATGCCGCCCCCTCTCAAAATCAAATCACATTTTATTTGTCTGTCGTTCTGCTGGCTCCTGCACGATGGGATGGGGCTGTTGCATAATCTCTGAGTCACTCTCTCTTTCTGATGGATGGTAGAGAGAGACTAACCCCCTCCCTGAATACAGACCCAGAGGCAGGCGTTTGAAAGGGTTCAGCGTTTCAAGAACTCTCTCCTTTTGAAAATATGGAACCATTAAGGAAGCCCTCCGCTCTCTTTTCTTTTCAGGGGTGGTTTTGAAAAGAGACAGTTTGAGTGGGGTCAGAGTGTTTTGGCTCGTGTGTGCAGGGTTGGGTAGGTTACTTTTAAAATGTAATCAGTTAGAATTACCCATCCTAAATTGTAATCAGTACTGTAACTTTTGGATTACCCAATCTCAGTAAGTGGATCTGACTATGTTCAGTTACTTGTAGATTACTTTCCCCTTAAGAGGCATTAGAAGAAGACAAAAATGAATATTTCCAATTGAACGACATCTATTGCAGGATAAATCAATGATAGTTTACATAGCTGGCCATAAATTGATGTTGCATTTTACTTTATGGGTTGGTTATGTAGGCTTCTTCGAACCCATTGCTTTCTACTACAGATAATAATACGATTAGGCTATATATTTACATTAAAAACCAAAGTCTGTCAGATTTCCAGTCATTACAATTAATGTAATACCCCTTGATCTTCAGTAATAGGACTTGGAAGTATAGAAATATAAATTAGCCAAATTGTTTTACCCAAAACCCCCAAACCACAAAACGAAGGTCTTACAGTGCCTTGAGAAAGTATTCACACCCCTTGACTTTTTCCACATGTTGTTGTATTACAGCCTGAATTTAAAATGGATTAAATTGAGATTTTGTGTCACTGGTCTACACACAATATCCCATAATGTGGAATTATGTTTTAGACATTTTTACTAATTAATAAAAATAAGTATTCAACCCCTTTTGTTATGGCAAGCTTAAATAAGTTCAGGAGTAATAATTTGCTTAATAAGTCACATAGTGAGTTGTATGGAGTCACTGTGTGCAATAATAGTGTTTAACATGATTTTTTAATGACTACCTCATCTCTGTACCCCACACATACAATTATCTGTATGGTCCCTCAGTCGAGCAGTGAATTTCAAACACAGATTCAACCACAAAGACCAGGGAGGTTTTCCAATGCCTTGCAAAGAAGGGCACCTATTGGTAGATGGGTATAAATAAATAAAACGTAGACATTCAATATCCCTTTGAGCATGGTGAAGTTATTAATTACACTTTGGAAGATGTATCAATACACCCAAAGATACAGGCGACCTTCTTAACTCAGTTGACGGAGAGGAAGGAAACCACTCAGGGATTTCACCATGAGGCCAATGGTGACTTTAAAACAGTTACAGAGTTTAATGGCTGTGATAGGAGAACACTGAGGATGAATGACAACATTTCAGTTACTCCACAATGCTAACCTAAATGACAGAGTGAAAAGAAGAAAGCCTGTACAAAATACAAATATTCCAAAACATGCATCCTGTTTGCAATAAGGCACTAAAGTAAAATGTGGCAAAGAAATTAACTTTATGTCCTGAATACAAAGTGTTATGTTTGGGGCAAACACAACACATCACTGAGTACCACTCTTCATATTTTCAAGCATGGTGGTGGCTGCATCATGTTATGGGTATGCTGGTCGTCAGCAAGGTCTAGGGAGTTTTTTTTAGGATCAAGATATATGGAATAGAGCTAAGCACAGGCACAATGCTAGAGGAAAACCTGGTTCAGTCTGGTTTCCAACAGACACTGGGAGACAAAATCACCTTTCAGCAGGACAACCTAAAACACAAGGCCAAATATACACTTAAGTTGCTTACTAATAATACATTAATGTTCCTAAGTGGCCTAGTTACAGTTTTGACTTAAATCGGCTTGAAAATAGATCCGCGCTATGCAGCTGTTGCAAGAGCGCATTCTTCACTGGCTGTCCACTGGTCGCAAAAACAGTGATTGATAGGCAGCTTAAACTTTTGAATTCAACCATTATTGGGTTAAAATACACATACACAGTTGTGAACAGCCATCGACAACAACCAAAATCCGTAGAGCGCAAATAGCTAAAAGAGAGCAGCAGTGTGATTCATATCAATGATGTAGATATCAATAAAAGTGATATCCGTATCGCCCATAGGCTACACCACGGCTGTCGTCCTTACCAGTTGGAATAGCTTGGATGTGGTGGCAACCCTAGCTCCCTTACTGTCACGCCCCTAAACCAGATTGAGGCTGCGGTACAAATGGCACCGTATTTCACTTTTGACCACAGCCCTATGGGGGACCTTGTCAAAAGTAGTGCGCTATGTAGGGCATAGGGTGCCATTTGGGACATACACTTTTTCCAAAGATCGATGCACTACCATCTCATCCGTACTCCTCTACTGCATCCTTCGCGTCCCTCCTTTTGATCCATCTCTCTCCCTCTCTTTCTCTGATATCTCTCTCTCTCTCTCTCCCGCCTTGTTTCACTCTTTCTTTCCTTGGGAAGATCTCAATTGCATACTCCTCGCGTCCTCTCTCCTCATCTCCTTCTCTAAACTCATTGGATGCGAGAGCCAGAGGTCCCTCCCATCTGACCTTCTCCTCCAATGGGTTTTGAGAAGGAGGCGAGGACGCGAGGAGTATGCAATTGAGATTCTTCTCTTCCCCTCCCTGCCTCCCTCCCTCCCTCCCTCCCTCCCTCCCTCCCTCTCTTTCTGAAGAGGGGATGGTGAAAGTAAGATTGTGTGTACTTAAGGTCAGTGCAGCGATAAACATCCCAGTTCGTCCCCTAATAGATGTTTCTGCTACGGTGACGTTCTGGGACGACGCACAGAGTGAGGTATCAAACGCAGCAGGACCTGCTCTCTCTCTCTCTCTCTCTCTCTGCCGAGGCTGCTCAGGTGAAACCAATCCTCCCTGGAGCTGTCTACACACACCTACACACAGATATGCAAATGAAAAAACACATACGCACACACACTCCTGTGGGCTTCCTTTAGCTGTAATTATATGAACCTGGGAGCACCTCCATCCCGCAACCAAATAATCTGTCCTTTCTCCTGGAGTGTGCACTTGATTCCACATACCAGTCATTTCCTTTCAAATCCATGAAGGGAAGTGAACAAGTGAACACTTCGGCCGTGAGAAAGTCTACCCCCCCTTGATATTTTTTCACATTTTGCTGCCTTCAAATTTTATCGGAAGGGATAAAAAATATAAAAAATCCCCCTACAGATCTACTCAACCTACTCCACATTTTCAAAGTGAAAGTTATAGTAACATTTACAAATTAAAAACATTTACAAATAAACAGAAATATCATAATTGGAAAAGTCTCCACCCCCCCCATGAGTTAATACTTGGTCGAAGCACCTTTGGCAGCCATTTCAGCTGTGAATCATTTGGAATAAGATTCTACCAACTCAGCACAACTTTGCTCAAGCTCAGTACATTTCAAGGGTAAGGTATCAAAGGTATCAATATGTATGTGCCCCAAGGCATGGAGGGAAGCAAAAGTCATTCCGCTACCTAAGAATAGTAAAGCCCCCTTTACTGGCTCAAATAGCCAACCAATTAGCCTGTTACCAACCCTTAGTAAACTATTGGGAAAAAATTGTGTTTGACCAGATACAATGCCATTTTACAGTAAACAAACTGACAACAAACTTTCAGCATGCTTATAGAGAAAGACATTCAACAAGGACAGCACTTACACAAATGACTGATGATTGGCTGAGAGAAATTGATGATAAAAAGATTGTGGGGGCTGTTTTGTTAGACTTCAGTGCGGCTTTTGACATTATCGATCATAGTCTGCTGCTGGAAAAACGTATGTGTTATGGCTTTACACCCCCTGCTATAATGTGGATAAAGAGTTACTTGTCTAACAGAACCCAGAGGGTGTTCTTTAATGGAAGCCTCTCAAACTTAATCCAGGTAGAATCAGGAATTCCCCAGGGCAGCTGTTTAGGCCCCTTACTTTTTCCATCTTTACTAACGACATGCCACTGGCTTTGAGTAAAGCCAGTGTGTCTATGTATGCAGATGACTCAACACTATACACGTCAGCTGCTACAGCAACAGAAATAACTGCAACACTTAATAAAGAGTTGCAGTTAGTTTCGGAATGGGTGGCAAGGAATAAGTTAGTCCTAAATATTTCCAAAACTAAAAGCATTGTATTTGGGTCAAGTCATTCACTAAACCCTAAACCTCAACTACATCTCGTAATGAATAATGTGGAAATTGAGCAAGTTAAGGTGACTAAACTGCTTGGAGTAACCCTGGATTGTAAACTGTCGTGGTCAAAGCATATTGATACAACAGTAGCTAAGATGGGGAGAAGTATGTCCATAATTAAGCGCTGCTCTGCCTTCTTAACAACACTATCAACAAGGCAGGTCCATAGGCCCTAGTTTTGTCACACCTAGACTACTGTTCAGTAGTGTGGTCAGGTACCACATGGAGGCACTTGGGAAAACTGCAGTTGGCTCAGAACAGGGCAGCACGGCTGGCCCTTAAAAGTACACAGAGAGCTAACATTAATGACATGCATGTTAGTCTCTCCTGGCTTAGAGTGGAAGAGAGATTGACTTCATCACTGTTTTTTTTTAAAGAGTTGTAGACAAGCTGAATGTACCGAGCTGTCTGTTTGGGAATGCTGGACACCCATGCATACCCCACGAGACATGCCACCAGAGGTCTCGTCACAGTCCCCAAGTCCAGAACAGACTATGGGAAACGCACAGTACTACATAGAGTCATGAATACATGGAACTCAATTCCACATCATGTAACTCAGTCAAGCAGTAAAATCAGATTTTAAAAACAGATAAAACAACACTTTATGGAACAGCGCGGACTGTAAAGAGACACACACACACACACAGGCACACACACAGCTTTCGCAAACACATGCTAACACACGCACTCTACACACACAGTGTGTAATAAGTTGTTGTGTTATGTATTGTTTTATTGTATGTAAATTGTGGTTGGACCCCAGGAAGAGTAGCTGCTGCCTTGGCAGCCACTAATGGGGGATCCGTAATCAATACAAAAATACAAATTTGGTTGGGAATCATTAATGTACAGCAATATTCAAACCTTGTCTATTTTCATATATTGTGCTGGCAGCATCATGTTATGAGTATGCTTGTCATCGGCAGGGACTGGGGAGTTTGTCACGATCAAAATACATTTAAAAGGAGCCAAGCCCAGGTAAAAAGTTAGAGGTAAACCCCCCTCAGTCTTCTGGAAACCTAACCCTGGGATAGTTGTACTTTTCAGCGAGACAATTACACAAATGTTGATGCCAAAGACACACCAGATTGGCTTTCAAAGAGGTGTTGAGTGTTCCTGAGTGGTCTAGTCAAGGTTAGAATATTGCAGTCCATCACTGATTCCCAACCAAATGTAATGACCTTGAGCAATTTTGACTAAGAAAATGTACACTGAACAAAAATATAAAGTGTAAAGTGTTGGTCCCATGTTTCATGAGCTGAAATAAAAGATTCCAGAAATCTTCCATACGCACAAAAAGCGTATTTCTCTCAAATGTTGTTCACAAGTTTGTTTACTTCCCAGTTAGTGAGCATTTGTCCTTTGCCAAGAATAATCCATCCACCTGACAGGTGTGGCATACCAAGAAGCTGATTAAACAGCATGAACATTACACCGGTACACCTTGTGCTGGCCATGATAAAAGTCCCCTCTAAAATATGCAACTTTGTCACACAACACAATGCCACAGATGTCTCAAGTTTTGAGGCAGTGTGCAATTGGCATGCTGACTGCAGGAATGTCCACCAGACATATGGCCAAAGAATTTAATGTTTATTTCTCTACCATAAACCGCCTCCAACGTCGTTGTAGAGAATTTGGTAGTATGTCCAACTGGCCTCACAACCACAGACCATGTGCATGGCTTCGTGTGGGGGAGCGGTTTGCTGACATCAACGTTGTGAACAGAGTGCCCCATGATGGCGGTTGTGTTATGGTATGGGCAGGCATAAGCTACGGAAAACGAACACAATTGCATTTTATCAATGGCAATTTGAATGCACAAAAATACTGTGATGAGATCCCGTTGCCCATTGTGAGGCCCATTTTTTAAAAGGTTTCTGTGACAAACAGATGCATGTCTGTATTCCCAGTCATGTGATATCCATAGATTAGTGCCTAAGGAATTTATTTCAATTGACTGATTTCCTCATGTGAACTGTAACTCAGTGAAATCTTTGAAATTGTTGCATGTTGCGTTTATATTTTGGTTCAATGTATATATATGCTGCCATAAGAGTTGTCATTTCAAAAGAGTCACAGCTATAATGGCTGCCAAAGGTGCTGCCACCAATATTAACTCAGGGTTGTGTAGACTTTTCCAATTCTGATATTTCAGTTTTTAAATTTTCTCTTAATTTGAACATTTTCTACAGCTTTCTTTCACTTTGAAAATGTGGAGTAGGTTGTACTGTAATGTTGAGTGAAAACTGTACAGAGGAGCTCATGTCAGTCGTACGGTTGTGTGTGTGTGTCCTGACCCCTTCCCTAGAGGAGTAATGCTTCAGCTGTGAGTAAGGGGCAATTCTGTGATGAATGTGACGGGGTTCAAGGGTTACAGGAAAGTACACCGAGACACACAAACCATTTCTCACCACATCTGACGTGTAGCAGATCACAGTAGCACTCCCAGAGAAAACACACTCACACCTCATTTCTCATGCGTATGACAACAACCACACACACACACCTCATTTGTCATGTACGTTCTCGCTAGCCCTGGCATGTATTTGGCCACAGAATACATAATTTATCCTGAGAAAAATGCAGTCACACAAAAAGGAAAAACCACAGCAACATACTATTATATTATTTACTTTATTAAATCCAACCGTCAGTTTGTTTTTATTACAATGTATTAGATACTAATCATGGGAGATAATTATTAACACTGTTGGATATTTTGGTAAATGGTTCTGAATTTGAGCACTGCACGCAACAAGAAGTTTCCCCCATCCCTCCCGCTAATTGGGCAACTTTTTCTGAGTGAGGGAAAAGCTGTAATTGAAGAGAACTCAATGTATTTTGAAAGATGAGATATTGAGGATTATAATAAATATCTCTTTGATGTCATACAAGCAAGCCAAACACCCGTGAGTCCAAATGTGCACTTCACATTTCCATATCATAATACTCATGTGTCAACATTTATGATCACAATGTTTGATGTACAGTTACAAGATGACATAGTGTCATACCCTGGGTTGTCCTGAACAGAATTTTGTCTATTGTGAAGAACATTTGCTGTGGAACACGCACCTGAATGCAAGCATGACTCCTTTCTATGCGCACCAAAATAACAATCTGTTTCTCTGAATTGCCTTGTGAAAGCCTAACACTGTAAGATAGTATTTTTTAACTTAGCTAGTCATGTTGGCAATAGAACAAGCTTTCAAATGATGCCCACTTGACCCAGATTTCGATTTAAAAGGGGCGGTTTTTGGATTGTGTAAACAACAGAAGTAATTGTGTGATGGCGGGAATGCTGGGTTTCTGTTCCAAACAAAACAACTACAAGTGTGTTTGCTCTAGTTCCTCAACGGCACAACTAGAAGAGCAAAAAAAAAATTACTTGACTGTTCTTTGAGTCATAAAATTGCATTGAAATAACTTATGAACTGTGCACACTTTGGAGAGGTGTGTGTGTGTGGCCGCTTGGAGACATCAGTTAGTCTTCTCACTCAAACCCTTCAACATGTTTTGTCTTATGTTGCACCTACCCCATATTCTCCAGGTATATTCTTATAATATTACAGAATGTATCCAGAGTATTTTCAGATTTAGTTATCAACAAATGTGGCGAAAAGTACACAATGTAAAATGCACATAAAATCAGCAGTGTAATGTTTGGATTCAGTATTGTCCTCAACTTTGGTCTAATAATTTTCCCATAATCTCCAAACTGTCCCCTTTCAATTGCTACCATGCTTATGCATATTTCTTCTGTAAGAAACATTTCAATTTAGGTTTAAACCCCATCTTAGCCTCTCCCCCTCCCTCTCTCTCACTCTCCCTCTCCCCTTCTCCCTCTTTCTCTGTTTCTCCGTCCATTTTCCCCGTGTGATAATAGCGGAGCTCTTAATGGATGAGATAGAGGGGCGATGCACAATAGCAACGGAGACATGGTAACATGTGGCCCATTGTGGATAACCGCATCGCGGCCTAATAACTGGGTCACTATTTGTCTATCTGTGCACGGAGCATCGTGTGTGTCGTGGAGATGTGTGTGTGTGTGTGTGTGTGTGTGTGTGTGTTTTTAGGGGAGGAGAAGCGGGGGTTGGACCGAGGGTCCTGGCTGGCCAAGGGCGTAGGGATCGGGGGAGGGGTGAGGTAAGCGGGAGGCCCCCCCTGTATGTGTCATTTACGAGGGGGTTGAGACAATGGAAGAGGGGGGTGACACAATGAAAGTGGCAAGGCAGAAGGACGTAATTGGGACCCTCCTTTTGTTTTGGCGTTTTTTCCCCCGTTCTTTTTTTCTCGTGCTCTACTGTTTGATTGCGCCGTTCTTTTGTATTTTCCCTCTTTCCTTTCTTCACATTTCACCCCGGTGGCTGTTGTTGTGGCACTAGCATGCCTGACTTAAAAATAGCCTCCCTCTCCTGAGAGATATGGAAGGAGAGCAAAACCGAAAGAAGAACAGATAGAGTTGATGGAGGAGAGAGAGACACTCACGGATGAGGCTGAACCCAGGTCCGTCTGGCCATTGTCTTGTCTAAAGGTCTTTGACTAGGTGATTGATATCAACTGAAGATATTGTTTGATTCATTAATTGATTGGTGTCCCTGTTATTGGACTAGTGGAGAGCGAGTGACTGAGATACCAACAGTAGACTTGGCTAACTATGTGTGGTGTGTGTGTGTGTGTGTGTGTGTGTGTGTGTGTGTGTGTGTGCGTGCACATGTGTGTGTATACACAGGATGCCAGCCATGCACTGACCCGCAGAGGGGAACCAAAAGACCGACTGAGGCTTGACTTCCCCACCACAGCCAAGATGAGCCGGGTCACACTCAGGTAGGGGGTGTGTGTGTGTATACACAACTACATATTCTCGTGTGTGTGTGGATTGATATGTTTACAAGGTTTGTTTGTGTGCTGTTCTCTTGTTTCATAAGTATGTTTATGTGTTTGCGTATCTGTTAACGCTGTCATTTTACTTGTTTCTTTTTATGTGCGTGCATCTCTCTCTCTCACTCTCTTCTCTCTTCTCTGTCCCTCTATTGAGAGGGATTACAAATGCCCCCGTTCTTTGTTCTCCTGCTGTGACTAGATTAAACTGCCTTAGCCATGAGAGTGCGAGAGAGTTTTTAGTCCACCATACCTTTGACTCCTGCCCAGTGGCTGACCAGAGACTTCCCACTCTGCAAGCTGAATTTGTAGAGACCTGAATAGGGTGGGTGTGTGTCTCTCCATGGCAACCGCTGCTCTCTGTCAGTGCTGAGGCTGCCGCCCATGGCTAGTGCCCCAAGGGACCATAATATCCCTGTCTGTCAGTGGTCATGTGACTCCCTGTGGTGTGTGACTGTGTGTGTGTCTCCACTTCCTGCAGTTGTCACTTGTCAGTGCCAGGAGCCAGGATGCACAACCTAAACTGATATACAGCAAACCATGACCGATCTATTGACAGTGTGCTCCAATATTTCCCTTACAATTTAAGAATGGATTCGATGCGTATAGAGCTCAAAGAGCTTTACTTTGTAAACGGAGAGAACTCAACTAGCTTACTAGCAGTGAAAACACATTCAACACCAGCAATTGGCTTCGTTTATCACCAATAATTTACCCCCCAAAAAAAGGAAAGCAAGTATGTTAGTGAGGAGATTCTTCAGACCAAAGTTGATCTACGACTAGTCAGTAAAGAGTGGGTGTTCCCATCTGTCTTTCTCTCGCTCTTTTCATCCCCCTCTCTCTCTCTCTCTCTCCCCCTTTCCCTCCCTCTCTCCACCACCTCAGAGGAATGGATGTGTTTGTTTGTGTATGCACGGGATGCTAAAAAGGGAGAGGAGCGTAGCATGCATGTATTATAGCCCGGCGCTAACAAGCTCTGGCTTCCTCTGATCAGCTTGTTTGTGCCAGCGTTTGTTTTTATGAATGTAAATTGGTTGCAGAGAAGGGCGTGTGTGCGCGTGTGTGTGTGTGTGTGTGTGTGTGCATGCGCACAGGTGCTTGTGTGTATCCCCCCAACCCAGGGATGCAGGTGTACTCTTTATCTACGTACTTCCCAATAAACAAAAAGGACAGAACAGAGGAGAGATCAATAGAATAAATGATAGTGATGCGTTTGAGTCTCTCTTTCACCAGTTTATCTCCAAAGCACTGAGCTGTGGCTTTCAACGAGAGATGAATAAGGACAACACAGCCCGATACTGAGAGAGCACGGCCTTTGATAGAGATAGAGGTCCCATAGATAAGATCAGAGGAAACCGCAGAGTTTGTATGTGTGTGCGTTTTCACGTGTGCTTGTGTGCATTTGCGTGTGTGTGTGAGTTTGCACAAGTGTTTGTGTGCGTAGAGCCCAGGGACATGACTAATGTATGAGAATCGTTATGGTAGTCATTAGTGTGTGCAGTATAATGATGACTAGGGAAGGGTTGTTGTTCTGAGAAAGGACAGAAGAGAAACAGTTACTGTGGGAAGTCCAGGATATGTTAGAATTGACTACCTGTTGTATCTCCTCTGTCTCTGTCACACTGTTCTGTTTAACCTTCGCTAGGGTCACATACACACACACGCGCACACACACTCACACACTGCATACATACAGTACTGGATTGTACTGTGCACAACCTCTATCAAATGACATTCACACATACTCACACATCCAATTATGTTCAGGCGAACACACACTCACACAGCCTTACCTAAATTGAATGCATGCAAACATGCATCCATACACTGTGTGTGTGTCACTGTGTGTGTGTCACTGTGTGTGTGTCACTGTGTGTCTACCATGTCCTTTCTGCTCTCCTCTATGTTGTTGCTGAAGGCTTATATGATAGGCAGTTGATTACCTGCTCATTCAGGTTGATTTGCTTGCGTCTGATTGTCTCTCGCCCTCCCTTTCATCCTTTGTTCCTCTTTTGCTGACTTACCTAATGCTTGTTCCTCTCTCTCTCCCTCCTCTTTCTCTTTCTCTCTCTCACCCTCCCTCTCTTTCTTTTTCTTTGATGCATAACCACTGTAATCACGGATCCTGTTCTCCTTCTCTCTCTCCCTCTTTCTCCCCCTTGCTTCCCTCCCCTCTCCCTCCCTCCCTCCCTCCCTCCCTCCCTCCCTCCCTCCCTCCCTCTCTCCTGTTTGTGTGTATGAGTCACAGTCAATTCTCCTGTGTTCATAGCAGACCCCAGAGCCACACAACCAATTACATTGCCCTAATGAGCACAGAGCAGGACAGGCAGCCAGCCAGCAGGTCATCCCTGGTCTGTGTGTGTGTGTGGACATAGTGTGTGTGTGCGAGTATGTGTGTTTGCATATGCATGATTTTATTGGATTTATTTTTATTATAGTGTCATCTATCTTCAGGATGCCCAGCCCACAAGGGCCTATAGGACATTGAATACATTTACATGCACACTAATAATTCGAAATTAAACTGATTATGGCAGTAGGCCGAGTATGACAATAGTCATGTAAACACTTTACTCTGCTTATCTTAAAAGGTCAAAATCGAAGTAAGCATACGCCGATTAAAACACCAGTTTTTTTTTTTAGCAATCTTTTTGAATTATTAGGACATTTAAACAGCTTAATCAGCGTTCCCGCTGTGTATTTGTTCTGCGCATGTGCTAGCAACAGTAGCGCACGCCTCCCACTAATGCGCGAGTATGTCCGAACATCGAATAGGCTTTGCAAAAATAACATGGTCGCTGTGGTAGAACGTTTATTTTGATTGTTGATTTTCTGCATTTATTGAAGTCCCATCAGTAGCCTGATTTCAGATGTGTCCATGTAAACAGGAGTATTAAGGAAATCGTTCTTCTTGCAAAGCATGTAAACGTTTTAAATAAACTATTATATTAATCTATGCACAATAATTGTATTATTGTGTGCATGTAACCGCACTCACTTTACTCTAGCCAAAAATTATCATACATACATACAGTGCATTCGGAACGTATTCAGGCTCCTTCCCTTTTCCTCATTTTGTTACGTTACAGCCTTGTTCTAAAATGTCTTAAATATTTTTTTACCCTCATCATTCTACACACAATACCCCATAATGACAAAGCGAAAACAGGTTTTTAGAAATGTTTGCTAATTTACATAACTATTCAGACCCTTTGCTATGAGACTCGAAATTGAGTTCAGGTGCATCCTGTTTCCATTGATCAATCAAGTTGTAGAAGTCCACCTGTGGTAAATTCAATTGATTGGACATGATTTGGAATGGCACACACCTGTCTATATAAGGTCCCACAGTTGACAGTGCATGTCAGAGCAAAAACCAAGCCATGAGGTCAAAGGAATTGCCCGTAGAGCTCCGAGACAGAATTGTGTCGATGCACAGATCTGGGGAAGAGTACCAAAACATTTCTGAAGCCTTGAAGGTCCCCAAGAACACAGTGGCCTCCATCATTCTTAAATAGAAGAAGTTTGGAACCACCCAAGACTCTTCCTAGAGCTGGCCGCCCCGCCCAACTGAGCAATCGGGGAGAAGGGCCTTGGTCAGGGAGGTGACCAAGAACCCGATGGTCACTCTGACAGAGCTCCAGAGGTCCTCTGTGAAGATGGGAGAACCTTCCAGAAGGACAACCATCTCTGCAGCACTCCACCAATCAGGCCTTTATGGTAGAGTGGCCAGACGGAAGCCATTCCTCAGTAAAAGGCACATGACAGTGTTAGCAGTTGATGTTATTCTTCAATAACACAGACCCCAACGCAAATCAGGGGGAGAAAAATATATTTATTCAAAGAGAACAAATCATAGTTGTTATGCTGGGAAGTAGATGGTAATGTTCATTCTTCCCTGTTCTCAATGTTTCTCCACTGAACAAAGAGACAGGATGCAGTTTATAGCCTCAAGCCTAGCATATAGCTATTTTCATCCATATCGTGTAAACCATTTAGCATTTAGAGCACTTTTTGTATATTGTCCCCCCAATTCACTTATGTGTATTAAAGTAGTCATAAGTTTAGTATTTGGTCCCATATTCCTAGCACGCAATGACTACATCAAGCTTGTGACTCTACAAACTTGTTGGATGCATTTGCAGTTGGTTTTGGTTGTGTTTCAGATTATTTTGTACCTAATAAAAAATGTATGGTAAATAATGTATTGTGTCATTTTGGAGTCACTTTTATTGTAAATAAGAATATAATATATTTCTAAACACTTCTACATTCATGTGGATGCTACCATGGATATGGATGATCATGAATTAATTGTGAATAATGATGAATGAAAAGTTACAGAGGAACAAAGGTCATACCCCCCAAAAAATGCTAACCTCCCCTGGCATTGGTAATGGTGAGAGGTTAGCATCTCTTGGGGGTATCTTTGTGCCTCTGTGTCTTTCTTACTCATCATTATTCACGATTCATTCAGGACTATCCGTAATCATGGTAGCATCGACATTCATGTAGAAGTATTCACAATGCATTCCTAGGGAAATAAAAAATAATTGAAACTCAAAACAAAAAGCCTTGTAAGCCTTCTAATCTTGGGAAATAACATTTGCATCCAGGAACACTTCTTTTTCTAAATAGGCATTCAAGTCTTTCTTAATCACTAATCCAGAATAGTTGTGGTTTCTGTTGTTGCATTTTTTCAAACAAGGTTACTCTTCATTCATCAAATAAAGTACAGTAAAATAAAAGTGCCGTTCATTCTCCATCTTCCCTAAATTGCAGACTGTACATAGCCGCTTTTTTTCATCAATGGCATTGAACCTACCTTCTTAAATTGCCAGAGGCAGTATACCGGTTCTCAACTGGTCATACAGAGACCTTTGATGCACATTTGATTGTGTGTGAATGTGTGGCCTGCCAGATCTAGTCATTAGCTCCACTCCCCTGCTCAGCGGTGTGTTGGTAAAGTCACTGAGGTGGATCTAAATCTATGCAGGTTCTCTGAGGGAATCCTTCCCCTCCATCTACTAGGGTCTAATGGCAGCCTGCCGTGTGCGTGTGCACGCGAGAAAGATTTGGTACAGTAGAGGGTGTGTGTATACAGTCTTTGAATGCGTCCCAAATGGTACCCTATTCTCTCTATAGTATACTACTTTTGAACAAAGCCATAGGGCTCAACATAGGGCTCTGGTCAAAAGTAGTGCACTATATAGGGAATGTGGTGTCCTGTGGCCTGAAACCAATCATGTTAGAATGGCAAGCAGCTAAACCTAGCATCACACACCTCTCCGCTCCACCACGCTCCAGCCGCCATACGTACACAACCTGACAGGGCAGGTTTCACACGCTTGCATAAGCGCAGCTGGACCATGTAAATGCCAGTTAATTCACCTTGACCTTGTTCACTCAACCACTGTCTGTCTCAGAGCGCGAAGGAAGGGGAGAGAGAGTTACTGTGTGTGTGTTTTTGTCTGTGTGTGCAAGGGTTAAAGTTATCCGTCACTGCGACGGATTTCCATCATATGGATTCTGGAAAGGTTGTTTTTGAAATCAGTGTAGATCCGCAATAAAACTCTCCGGGGAGGGTCGGGGGACTGGTTTGGAGATGACAGCCTAATACAGAAGCATGTCTGTTCTATGAAATAAATTCCCAAATAAATATATTCTCAAACATTTTCTGAACTGACATGCATGTCTTGCTGACACTCCGATGTTCAGATGAAGGGAATTAAATAATATATAATGCTCACCACCGCAGCGTTCAACTCAAACAGAGGTGTGTAGCCTACTGTAACTGCTGGCAAAGTAATTCAAAGCCTATACTTTATCACTCAGGATGCTACTATTTTTGCCATGTAATGTTATTAAAATAATATCAGACAACCCCATAGTAGAAGAGTTTACCTATTTACCTAGTCGGCTTGTTGTTGTGTGTTCTATGCAAGATAAATATTATTCTCGAGGCGCATTCAAGTTGTGAGAGCCATGGGGGAGGAGACATGTATTCTGACAAGCAATAATAATAACAATCAGGATGTTGTGTCCAATGGGGTAAATGCAGATGGACAATGCTTAAGCCTATGTATTTATAGCCACTATGCTGCATCATTTGGGCTACAGGTGATAATGCTTAAGGCTAATGGCACATCTGATAATATAGCCTATATATGGTCTATATTATCAGATGTTCCATTAGCAATAAGCTAATGGCACACATTTTAACAATCATTTTTACATACGTTTTACCAATATGTCATTGGCCTAATTTCTGGAGGTGGAAATTATATTTTAGATGGTGTCAGCATTACATTTTTATTAATTTCGGAGTAGAATGTCCTTTTAAAAAGTCACCAGAACTGAGCTTCTCAGTCCTCCTTCATAAAAATTATCCTGGGAAGGACCCCGGACTCCCTAAGCAAGAGAATCGGAATTGGTCAAACTTGCAGTTTAATACATGTACATAATGATCCTCTTTCCCTAAAAGTATGATGGTCATTACTTTTTTACATGAAAGGGGAGGTTTACTTGGCCCCAGACAATCGATCTGAGATTGTTTTAAGTTTCAGTCATGGGATTTATTTTGTTTTAACCCCTGTGTGTGTGTGTGTGTGTGTGTGTGTGTGTGTGTGTGTGTGTGTGTGTGTGTGTGTGTTAGTCTCACAATTTCTAATAAAAGCTTGTAAATGTGAAGACTGAACGCACTCTAGAAAATTGATGTGGGTGTATGTATTACTGTGTGGTCCTATTTGTGTGTATCTGTGTTCCTGTTACCATGTGTGTGTGTGTGTGTGTGTGTGTATGAGAGAGTGTGTGTCAGTCTCTGACTGTGTGTTTTGTCTCTGCAGCCCCCTGACCAAGACAGTGGAACTCTCTGGAGAACAGGGACCGCTGGGGATCCACGTCGTCCCCTACTGCTCCTCACTGAGTGGACGGTGAGGAACACACACTTACTTTCACTCCCTATACATTGAAGGCTGGTTTGTGTGTGTGTGTTCAAACTGTATGTATCATCCATTCTCAGGACCCTGGGCCTGCACATTAAAAGTATCGAGGCGAACAGTCGCTCCAAGAGAGAGGGCATATTCCAGGAGGATGAGTGCATCGTTCAGATTAACGGCACCGAGCTAATGGACAAGACCTTTGCCCAGTACGTACCTCAGCTCTACGCTATCACAGGATGTGTCCCAAATGTCTCCGTATTCCCTTTATGGTGCACTCCTTTTGACCAGGGCCCATAGGTCCCTGGTCGAAAGTAGTGCACTATGTAGGGAATAGGTTGCCATTTGAGACTCATCCTGTGTCATTTTGGATGCAAGCCTGCTCTACACTATCACACATCTACCAGTGTGAGGCCTGTCTGTCACTAAGTTTCCCTTTTATTTTCCCTTTTATTAGGAGCCCTTCTTAATCCCTGCTCTTCCAAATCCTCCCTATTGCTGGACTTATCTCACACCACATCTCCACAGCAACAAAAGAGTGTGAGAGAGAAAACGAAAGCGAGAAACACTCATTCTCTCGCTTCACTGTTGTCGGGAATAGGTTCATTTAGGACTATCACAGACTTCAAAAGGAGTGGGACAGTAGCTGTGAGGGCTAGAGAGTGAGAAAGATAAGAGAGAGACAAACAGAAAAAAAATATAGAATGGGGGGGGGCTTCATGGAGGATTGTCTAATCCCCTACCTGAATGAAATGCCCAGTAAAAGAGGTGGACCTTGTTAGATCTGATAGCGTAGCCCAGAACAGGCTTGACAATAGGTCTGACACTGCTAGCCTGGTCCTTGAGAACCAGTCGCTACTAGTGACTACTACTAGAGATTACTTGTCTAAAGACTACTTGTCTTTAGTGAATTGTCTCTAGAGGGTGCAGTCTGTGACAGCTAGTCAATGCAGGTGTTGAATGAGAACTTAGTAAGCTTGAGTGTACTGGTGTTGGTACCAATGGAAGCTCTGTGCTTGGTCTACTAGTATCTACTACTAGAGTGACAGTGTGATCTTCCAACACATTTCCATAAGTACATAGTGGAAAACCGTACAATCAAGTCGGATATAACAGTATTCTCAACATTCAGTTATGTGCTTACAGACATTGATGATGTCACTTCCTCCCACACCCACAGGTCCCAGGAAGTGTTCCGTCAGGCCATGTCTTCCCCTCTGGTGCGCCTGGAGGTCCTGCCGCTGGCCAACAAGCAGCGCTATGAGAAACGCCTCATCGGGCAGCTCTTCACCGACGGTCACGACTCCGTCCCCAAAGCCAAGAGCCCCCTCATGATCCACCGAAAAATGGACGCTAAACCAGAAGTGAAACCAGAAACCGTGAAACCAGAACAGATCAATCCCAAACTGGAGCCGAGACGTCCAGACCTCCATGTCCTCCGCTCCAAGACCCCCGATCTGCCAGCCTCTCTCACCCTGCAAGGGGAGCACCAGACTGGGCACATCCCCGAGGAGAGGCCCCTCAGTGTGTCCCCAGCGGTCAGGGATCGGGATGGGGCCTCCCCCACGGCAGTGGGGGGCAACGAGAGCCCCCTGCCCCAGGAAAAGAGTCCCACTTGGCTCCCTAACCTGACCAACCAGATGGGAGGCCGGAAGCTGAAGATTGACCTGAAGAAAGGTATGGAGACACTATGGAAAAGGGGGACACTAGATGTTATAGAGCACACTGAGATGATCCACTACTTTATTGGTTCACAACATTTTGATCAAAACGGATCTTCAACAGGTTTTCAATTTAGTTTTCAATCCAGTCGATTCAGTGAAATGAAATTTAAATCATGAATTGAATCATCATAGAAAACAAAGGACAAATCAGGATTTACATTTTAATTGAAAACGGAATTCTTAGGCTGCGTTAATACAGGCAGCCCAATTCTGTTATTTTGCCAAAAGATCAGAATTGGGCTGCCTGTGTAAACCCGGCCTTAGAGATTGTGGTTGTGCTCTTCTGTGGTTAAAGCGGCAATCAGCTGAAGAAACAATAACAATTTCATTCCACCCCTGTTTCGGTAAATAGCTGAGGCAGGGGTCTGGAGAAATGTAACCACTCTCAAATCGATAGTTGAGGGAGTTTTAACCATGTTTTGAGGCTATATAGTGTTTGTTTACATTTACTTTGTTTACAAACATTTGAGTAAAACAAGCTTATATTTTGTGATCTGATGGGGTACGACAGTTGAACTAAGCTCATGAGGCATTTATAAATTATATTCTTCAAGAATCAATGGGAACATACCAGTAATTTATAAGTCCAAAAATTGATGTAGCAACTGCTGATTGCCCCTTTAAAGACTTCTCTCCCAGCGTGAGTGACTGCTAGGAGGTTTAGAAGCGTTAATGGAAGGTAGGCAGAAGCTTAGATGCCAGATGAGATTTGATCACTCGCTCACTATCTTTTAGTATGCCACTTTTGGCTTTTCTCCACCGCTCACCATGGTGGCAGTTTTTACTCATTGCTTGGAGGCACGTACACACACAGGCATGCATGCGCACACGCACAAACACACAAATAGATACACATGCGAGCTTGCACACACACACACACACACACACACACACACACACTCTTGAAATCACACTGTGAGTCCACAGGGAGAGGAGCCATGGAAGGGAACGATATCTCAGGATATCTCTCTCTCTCCCTCCCTCCCTCACCTCTCCTTCTTTCTCTCCCTTCACCTTCCTCCATCAGGCAGTGTGAGGCCTGCTCACACGTGAAATTGAAGGCAGCCCTCCTCTTAATCCACATAAGAAAACAGTTGTCCCACTGGCTTTGTGGCTGAGGTTACGTC
Source organism: Coregonus lavaretus (assembly GCF_964263955.1). Classification (NCBI taxonomy): domain Eukaryota; kingdom Metazoa; phylum Chordata; class Actinopteri; order Salmoniformes; family Salmonidae; genus Coregonus; species Coregonus lavaretus. The sequence continues at coordinate 15,728,383 of NC_140025.1, read as the reverse complement.
CCAAATAGCACCCTATTCCATTTATAGTGCACTACTTTTACCAGGGCCAATGTGCACTATAAAGGGAATAGGGTGCCATTTGAGATGTAGCAGAGAGGGCCCCACGACAGACCAGTGGAAGATGATCACCAGTTTACTCAGGAGGAACCCACTAAGCCCCACACAGAATGCAGGGCGAGTGGAGAGATGTCGCCCTCCATTTATTAGCACACCAAGAGACCTTATTGCGACATGTTGGGATGACGTGGGGTCATGATGATGGGGAGTGGTCTGTCTATAATGAAGAGACGCTCTACTTTTTTGACACCACACTACACAAAGCAAGTCCTGCAGGCTCTAGTTTTATCTTATCTTGATTATTGTCCAGCCATATGGTCAAGTGCTGCAAAGAAAGACCTAGTTAAGCTGCAGCTGGCTCAGAACAGAGTGGCACGTCTTGCTCTTCATTGGAATCAGAGGGCTAATATTAATACTATGCATGCCAGTCTCTCTTGGCTAAGAGTTGAGGAAAGACTGACTGCGTCACTTCTTGTTTTTATAAGAAACAATGTGTTGGAAATTCCAAATGGTTTGCATAGTCAACTTACACACAGCACTGACACACACACTTACCCCACCAGACATGCCACCAGGGGTCTTTTCACAGTCCCCAGGTCCAGAACAAATTCAAGGAAACATACAGTATTATACAGAGCCATGAGTGCATGGAACTCCCTTCCATCTTATATAGCGCAAGTGAACAGCAAACCTGGTTTCAAAAAACAAATAAAGCAGCACCTCACGGCACAACGCCTCTCCCCCATGCCTGTGTGTGTACGTGCCTGACCTACTTGTTGTGTGTATGTACTGACATGTATGTGTAACTGATAGATACACACACACTACATGTTCATGTTTTTAAATGTATGTACACTACCGTTCAAAAGTTTGGGGTCACTTAGAAATGTCCTTGTTTTTTGTCCATTAAAATAAGATCAAATTGATCAGAAATACAGTGTAGACATTGTTAATGTTGTAAATGGCTATTGTAGCTGGAAACGGCTGATATCTCAGACTGGCCAATAAAAATTAAAGATGGGCAAAAGAACACAGACACTGGACTTTTTCTTTGCAACTCTGCCTAGGTCAGCATCCTGTAGTCGTCTCTTCACTGTTGACGTTGAGACTGGTGTTTTGCGGGTACTATTTAATGAAGCTGCCAGTTGAGGACCTGTGGGGCGTCTGTTTCTCAAACTAGACACTCTAATGTATTTGTCCTCTTGCTCAGTTGTGCACCGGGGCCTCCCACTCCTCTTTCTATACTGGTTAGAGCCAGTTTGCGCTGTTCTGTGAAGGGAGTAGTACACAGCGTTGTACGAGATCTTCAGTTTCTTGGCAATTTCTCGCATGGAATAGCCTTCATTTCTCAGAACAAGAATAGACTGACGAGTTTCAGAAGAATTTCTTTGTTCCTAGCCATTTTGATCCTGTAATCAAACCCACAATTGCTGATGCTCCAGATACTCAACTAGTCTCAAGAAGGCCAGTTTTATTGCTTCTTTAATCAGCACAACCGTTTTCAGCTGTGCTAACATAATTACAAAAGGGTTTTCTAATGATCAATTATCCTTTTAAAATGATAAACTTGGATTAGCAAACACAACGTGCCATTGGAACACAGGACTGATGGTTGCTGAAAATGGGCCTCTGTACGCCTATGTAGATATTCCATTAAAAATCTGCCGCTTCCAGCTACAATAGCCATTTACAACATTAACAATGTCTACACTGTATTTCTGATCAATTTGATGTTATTTTAATGGACAAAAAAATTGCTTTTCTTTCGAAAACAAGGACATTTCTAAGTGACCCCAAACTTTTGAACAGTATTGTAAATTGTAAAGTATTTTGTCTGTAATCTCTTTTTTGTTATATTTTGGACCCCAGTAAGACTAGCTGTCGCCATTGGCGTCGGCTAATGGGGATCCTAATAAATCAAATCAAGGATGGGAAAGATAGTATAGTGAAGACTGTTTCATGGATAACTGATAATATCCCTCTGTCCCCCACTCCCCTCTGTCTCTCTCTTTTGTTTTTTCATCTCTTTTCCTCTCTTCTTCATTCTCTCTTTCTTTCCCTCTCTCTGTCCCTCTATCGTTCCTTTAAAAAAAAACATCTTTCTCCTTCTCTTTCTCTCCCTGTTTCTCTCTCCCCAACCCCTCCCACTCTCCCCTCTCTCGCTCTCCAGGTACCGAGGGGCTGGGTTTCACCGTGGTGACCCGGGACTCGACGGTCCATGGCCCGGGGCCCATCCTGATCAAGAACATCCTCCCCCGCGGCGCCGCCATCAAAGATGGCCGCCTGCAGACTGGCGACCACATCCTGGAGGTGAAACAGTCATTCGACCTCTGACCTTTGAATTCCTTAAAAGTGCATCCTTCCTTCCTTCCTGCCATCCTTGAAGTAATGACTGATTTGATAGGTGAACTGAAGCGTTCCACCACATGGCATTCACCTGTCCATTCATTTCTAATCATCAGTGATTGCTTCATGGAAGGGAGGAAGGAAGCACTTTTTTAAGAATTCAAACAGTGCCATCTGTGGCTGATAAACTAGTTGTATTTTTTTCTGGAAGGTGGTCATTAAGCCTGTAAGTATCTAGGTGGAAGTATTTACAGTGAGGGAAAAAAGTATTTGATCCCCTGCTGATTTTGTACGTTTGCCCACTGACAAAGACATGATCAGGCTATAATTTTAATGGTAGGTTTATTTGAACAGTGAGAGACAGAATAACAACAAAAAAATCCAGAAAAACGCATGTCAAAAATGTTATGAATTGATTTGCATTTTAATGAGGGAAATAAGTATTTGACCCCTCTGCAAAACATAACTTAGTACTTGGTGGCAAAACCCTTGTTGGCAATCACAGAGGTCAGATGTTTCTTGTAGTTGGCCACCAGGTTTGCACACATCTCAGGAGGGATTTTGTCCCACTCCTCTTTGCAGATCTTCTCCAAGTCATTAAGGTTTTGAGCCTGACGTTTGGCAACTCGAACCTTCAGCTCCCTCCACAGATTTTTTATGGGATTAAGGTCTGGAGACCTCTAGGACCTTAATGTGCTTCTTCTTGAGCCACTCCTTTGTTGCCTTGGCCGTGTGTTTTGGGTCATTGTCATGCTGGAATATCCATCCACGACCCATTTTCAATGCCCTGGCTGAGGGAAGGAGGTTCTCACCCAAGATTTGACGGTACATGGTGCTGTCCATCGTCCCTTTGATGCGGTGAAGTTGTCCTGTCCCCTTAGCAGAAAAACACCCCCAAAGCATAATGTTTCCACCTCCATGTTTGACGGTGGGGATGGTGTTCTTGGGGTCATAGGCAGCATTCCTCCTCCTCCAAACACAGCGAGTTGAGTTGATGCCAAAGAGCTCGATTTTGGTCTCATCTGACCACAACACTTTCACCCAGTTCTCCTCTGAATCATTCAGATGTTCATTGGCAAACTTCAGACGGGCCTGTATATGTGCTTTCTTGAGCAGGGAGACCTTACGGGCGCTGCAGGATTTCAGTCCTTCACGGCGTAGTGTGTAACCAATTGTTTTCTTGGTGACTATGGTCCCAGCTGCCTTGAGATCATTGACAAGATCCTCCCGTGTAGTTCTGGGCTGATTCCTCACCGTTCTCATGATCATTGCAACTCCACGAGGTGAGACCTTGCATGGAGCCCCAGGCCGAGGGAGATTGACAGTTCTTTTGTGTTTCTTCCATTTGCGAATAATCGCACCAACTGTTGTCACCTTCTCACCAAGCTGCTTGGCGATGGTCTTGTAGCCCATTCCAGCCATGTGTAGGTCTACAATCTTGTCCCTGACATCCTTGGAGAGCTCTTTGGTCTTGGCCATGGTGGAGAGTTTGGAATCTGATTGATTGCTTCTGTGGACAGGTGTCTTTTATACAGGTAACAAACTGAGATTAGGAGCACTCCCTTTAAGAGTGTGCTCCTAATCTCAGCTCGTTACCTGTATAAAAGACACCTGGGAGCCAGAAATCTTTCTGATTGAGAGGGGGTCAAATACTTATTTCCCTCATAAAAATGCAAATCAATTCATAACATTTTTGACATGCGTTTTTCTGGATTTTGTTGTTGTTATTCTGTCTCTCACTGTTCAAATAATCCTACCATTAAAATTGTAGACTGATCATTTCTTTGTCAGTGGGCAAACGTACAAAATCAGCAGGGGATCAAATACTTTTTTCCCTACTGTATTCTATGTATTTATGTGCACTGTGTATATACTGTACATATTTTAACCCTTTCCTGTGATGTGTGTGTCTGTGTGTAGGTGAACGGTGTAGACATGACGGATCGAACTCAGGAGGAGCTGGTGGCCATGCTGCGCAGCACCAAGCAGGGGGAGTGTGTCTCTGTGGTGGTGGCCAGACAAGAGGAGATCTTCCTACCCAGAGTGCTGGTGAGAACACACACATCTTTATCTCTCTCTAGCCACCTCCAATTGCTCTTGACTCTGCATGATCTTTGATGCAGATACGTTACCAGGAATTTTCACCTTGCCCCTATTTGTCTTATAAATGTTGTTACCCCTCAAAACGTCTTTGTCTTTCTATTACTATTGAAAGGCATTCAACCTCAACTTTGAACTGCCCTTTTGCCCCCTGCACGCATGCCCTCACCTACAAACAAACACACTCGCACAGACACACACACACCCATTGAGGCCCAGCACACGTGCCCAGTGCCCCATTCCTCTTCCTGCCGTTATCTGGGTTTGTTGACTCAGAGGCCGACAGGAAGTCACACACACGTCCCTGCGGCCTCACAGGAAGTGGTGCGTGTCGACACACACGGGTGTTAAGTGACCGTTTACCTGTGGCCAAAGACCTCTCTGACTCCTCAATGAGTGGCGTGTTTTTACCCCCTTATCTAAATAAGCTGCCCGTCAGCTGCCCAGGCGGTACCCTATAGGAGTGTGTGTGTGTGTGTGTGTGTGTGTGTGTGTGTGTGTGTGTGTCTTGGTCGTCTCAGGAAATAGCGCTCTGTCCTTGTGTGCCACTCACTACTCCTGTAATTATTCACATTATTCAATTTCCTCAACTTCAAAGGATTCAGGAGGGACAACTCAGACGCTTTGTAGTGAACGATGCATATTCACATGAAAACACACACACACACACAGTTCCCTCATTAGCCCTTATTAAAATACCCTACATTTCCACAACATCCACACTAAGGTGCTTCTTGACTCACTCTTTTATCATGTTTTTTAAAACTCTGCCTTTATCTGGGCTGTTGAAGTTGGAGGCCCTTGGAGATAAACTCCTTATCTTCTCTGCGGGCCTCTTCCGCTAAGATAGTTTGATGTCCCTCAAACTCATGTACATGTTGACACTCACTCAAGTTCAGCAATGCTCATACACAGAACTTATGCAGGCAGGCACGTGCACACGCATGCACTCGCACACGCACACACACAATCAACCACAACTCACTCCAATACCTTAAACTTCCACATTTAGATGCAATGGTGGTCCATTGTACAGTAGACACATTCATACATAACACTTGTCTTCTCTCCTTATTATGCCTCAGTCACAACCCTAATACTGCAGCTGCACTCACAAAGCCCCCAACACAAAGACCCATCTATTCAGCCTCAGCACATGACACCAGGCCTGAATACATATTTATAAAAAAGAATGTTCCTCCCCGATCCATTCTAATGTAATTGGGTTAGCATCTCCCAGCTCTGTGAAGTGTCCATTTATAGCTGTGTGTGTGTGTTTGCGTGTGTGCGTGCGTTTCTATGGGCTATAAGTAGTAAAGGCCCCAAAAATAAAATAAATGAATACCTAAAGGGGAACTACAATTTCGAAATCAAATAGCTAAATGATCCATGAAGCAGCTTGCGATGCCCATCAGCCTTGTTACTTTATCCTCAAGAAGGCGCGATCTTGAGGCCGTGTTTACTCTGTTTAGGAGGAAGAATCCCCTCTCGACGGGCACACTGAAAACGAGGACAATCAACACAATCTTTGCCAATTTTGCCCAGTCGGGGTACACTTAGCTGAAGTCCCTTATGAGGACCTTGCGTCTTTTGCGTGAGTAAAAATAGAAACTCACACCCGACACTAATTTCCAAGCACCTTGAGGATTTATTAGCTTATGAAGTCTATTTGCCTTTGAAGTTGGAGCACATCGACTGGTATTTCCATCAATGAATAAAATGCATTATGTTGCATAGTTTTTTTTCTTTTTCTCCCGGACAATTTGGCCGGCAACAAAACATATATATATATATATTTTTTTTTTTTACTTTTACCCTTTTTCTCCCAAATTTTGTGATATCCAATTGGTAGTTACGGTCTTGTCCCATCGCTGCAACTCCCCTACGGACTCGGGAGAGGCGAATGTCGAGAGCCATGCGTCCTCTGAAGCCGTACTGCTTCTTGACACACTGCTCACTTGACCCGGAAGCCAGCCTCACCAATGTGTCAGAGGAAACATCGTCCAGCTGGCGACCGAAATCACCTTGCAGGCGCCCGGCCCGCCACAAGGAGTCGCTAGAACGCCATGGGACAAGGAAATCCCGGCCGGCCAAAACCTCCCCTAAACCGGACGACGCTGGCCAATTGTGCGCCGCCTCATGGGTCTCCCGGTCACTGCCGGTGTGACACAGCCTGGGTTCGAACCCGGGGCTGTAGTGACGCCTCAAGCACCATAGACCGCTGCGCCACTCGGGAGAAGAAAAAAAATATATATATAGGCCAAAAGCCGGCATTTACCGGCTAATGGAAACCCTGGTGCGTGCGTGGACTGCACTCAGGAAAATGGCTTCTTCAATGAGCCCAAGATTAAAATATGAAAGATCAAATTATGAGATTGCAACGCATTTGTGTGAAGATGTGTATGTGTTCATAATGTGACTTTAAAATGCCAGTTAGAGTCAACTACATTACAACCCACACTATTGTAATCAAATGTCCTATCCACCCTTACTTGTATGAAAGAACTGCAATCTCTTGTTTTGTGTGTGTGTCCGAGCGCACACACAACATATATTGGCAACATATATTTTCTCATGAGATTTTAGCAGTTTGGGAAAAAGTAATATATTTCACCTCTGGGCTTGTCAGCAACAAAAGGGCATAGCTTACACGTACGTATCCTTGTGGGGACCTAAAATAAATGTCCATTCAAAATCCTATTTTCCCTAAATCTAAACCTTGCCATAAGCCTAACTTTAACCCGTAACCCAAACCCTAAACCTCAACCTAACTCCTAAACCTAACCACTAAGCCCTTACCCTAATTCTAACCCTAATTGTAACCCTAAACCTAACCCCTAAGCTTAAAATAGCCTTTGTCCTCATGGGGACGTGGGAAATTTCCCCACGAGGGAGAATTTTCCTTGTTTTATTATCCTTGTGGGGATTTTAGGTCCCCACAAGGATAGAAGAACCAACCCACGCACACACTCAGAAAAGCGTCCCTCTGTTCCTTGTGGAAGAGAACACTCTGTGTTAACTGCCCTGTCTTCCTCTGTGAGGTGTTGACATAGTTGTTGACATGCAGCTCGCAGCAGAATAACATGGTATAGAGAGTGATGGAATGATAGCTGGATATCCTGTCATTCACACAGAGACAGAATGACTCCCACTGTCCTGTTGGAAGGGTTAATGGCCATATCCTAGGACCTTAAAACAGTGATGCAGTTCCTACTGACGTTTCCCTGTGACATTTTCCATGCTTATGTTTAGGATGATGTAATTATTTAACCTACATACACTGAGTGTACAAAACATTAAGGATACATGTTCTTTCCATGACTTAGAATGACCAGGTGAATCCAGGTGAAAGCTATGATCCCTTATTGATGTCACTTGTTAAATTCACTTCAATCAGTATAGATGAAGGGGAGGAGACAGGTTAAAGAAGGATTTTTAAGCCTTGAGACAATTGAGACATGGATTGTGCATGTGTGCCATTCAGAGGGTGAATGGGCAAGACAACAAATGTAAGTGCCTTTGAACGGGGTATGATTGTAGGTGCGAGGCGCACCGGTTTGAGTGTGCCAAGAACTGCAACGCTGCTGGATCTTTCATGCTCAACAGTTTCCCGTGTGTATCAAGAATGGTCCACCACCCAAAGGATATCCAGCCAACTTGGAGTCAACGTGGGCCAGCATCCCTGTGAAACGCTTTCGACACCTTGTTGAGTCCATGCCCTGACGAATTGAGACCCTTCTGAGGGCAAAAGGGGGGAGGGGTTCATAATGTTTTGTACACTCAGGGTATACTGCCATCTAAATTACTGACACTTGTTTATTTATTGTTTGGGAATATTCATTCAAATCACAAACTGTGCTGTCCATCAGATGAGCTGAGACCCTTGTTTAGAAGCAAAATGATAGCTTCAAGTTCAATTTGCACATGCTCAGAACGTGACTCCGGTTACTTAGACAATAAGAATAGGCGACCGGGTCTCAGAAGCGCAGCCTGGGCCTAGTCTTAGTATTTTGTCTTGAGGTGTGATCCTTGCCTTTCAAGAAAAAAATGATAATAAAATCTGATCTGGACTTGATTGTCAGTGTCCCATGTGGGTTAGTTTGTCCCTCGGATTGGATTGGATGGGATGTGGATGTATGGTTGGGGAGATGGATGGATGTGCCATGGGCAGGATCAAGGGGTCACGTCACACACGGCTGACCTGAAAGTGTGGTCATCAGACAGGAAGCGTGGTGGCCTCGCAGCTAGCCAGACCCGTTCTTCTTTTTGGCCGTGTTCGAGATAATCAAAACAGTGATGTATCATGGGTAAATTGTGACTGACTGATTTACAAATAATATTGAGTAGTTATTTGTGATGGAAGGTGATTTGTAGATCAATCAGTCTCGACACGCCTATAAAATTTGGCTGCAATGATCGAACACTCCTTTTGTCTTTCTGTCCATCCATCTGTCCATCTGCCTTCAGACAAGCTCAGCGTGGCGGTCACCTATACGTCTGCATGCCCATCACATATAGAGCTGTCTGCTTTCGCTTCCTCTCCCTTCTCCACTCCACTCTGCGCTTCTTTCTCATTGTTTGGTTGGCACCAGGATGGTTGTGTCCTGGAACCATGGTAGCTAACCACTCAAGGTGACAAACACACACGCACATACACCAAAATTATCCCAACCATCAGTAATTTGGCTTCCTCTCCTCCCACTACCGAGGCACAGGTACAGAGAACAGAAGAACCCAACATTACTTCCCATAATTGGCAGACTTCGTCCGTCTCCGATCGAGCGGTGGCGAGAGAGATCCCATCTTAATTGAATGTCGCTCTCGTCGCTAATCTGCCTCTTTTGAAAGCGTCTATTCAGAAGCCCGGCTGACTGAAGAGTGTGTATTAATCAGTCTCCTTACACCCCCACCTCCCCCTTCTTCTTCCCCATGGGTAGAAAGGTTCCTTTTGTCTTCCTCGTTCCTCTGATCGGGGGTGGTCTCCCCTCCTCTTAAAGCCTGTTAACAAGCACTTGAGGAGAGACAATGATGCGTGTTGTGCGCCAGCGGAGCCACAGGGCTCAGGAATTGAAGGGTTTGGCTCTCCCCCTAAGGAAGGTATTACAGGATATTAGTGTGGGTGTGTGTGGACCACCAGGGGTGTGTGTCTCACACCGGGAGATTTAGTTAGCTGTTTAAATGTGGTTTAGACCCTTAAGAACATTTGGTGGACATTAGTAGATAAACATATCTGATGTGAGTGTGTGTGAGTGTGTGTGTGTGTGAGTGAGAGTGTGAGTGAGAGTGAGAGTGTGAGTGTGAGTGTGAGTGTGTGTGTGAGTGTGAGTGTGAGTGTGAGTGTGAGTGTGTGTGTGTGTGTGTGTGTGTGTGTGTGTGTGTGTGTGTGTGTGTTTTAAACTCAGCCCGCCACACAGTGACCCAAAAAGTATTTGCATCAACAGATCAAACCAAATACATTCATTAAAAATTACAAAGTAATGCTGGAATATCTATCCCCTCACACTGACAATGGAATATTCTGCAGCTGTTACATCTCTTTAGATTCCCCTTCTCCTCCTCTCCCTTATGGATGTGTGTCAGGGATAGAGGCCCAAAGAGACCTGTCTGTCACATCAACTGTCAAAGTGTCTAGTCTGAGCTGGATCGCTGGATCCTTGCCTTAGTCTTTTCACTGACTCGGTTGAATAAAGAATAAATGGAGCCACATTCAGAATGAACGCTTCCCATCTTTACTAGTCCGTGTACAATGGAGCTTCCACAATAGCTTTAGGTGATGGTGATGGAACTCCATGAGAGTGAGGCCCCAGACTAGACCGCCCACTTGCCTAGGAGCTCTACCCAGGAAAAGAGAGGGTTGAGGGGGCTAGGCTGTCAGGTCTTCCCCTGCTGAGGATCCAGGGGTGGAGAACAGAGGGGGTGTTCTGTTGGCTAAACAAGGGCCTCCTCAGGACTCGGGTGCATGTCACCCAACACCAGTGGGATTATAGTGAGAAGCCAGTAAAGCTACACTGAGCCGCTCTTTCCTGCCTCTGTCGTTAGAGCGCTGGCCGTATGGCAACCTGGGAGGTTCAAAATAAATCTGCTTCCAATAACAGATAAGGTATGACGGAAAGCAGCTCAATGAGCTTTTGGATTTTATATTAGGCAGCTGTGGAAAAAAAAATCACAGACATACTCTGTGTGTCCCTTAGATTGGCCTAACATGTTGCGGGCTGAGTTTAAAAAGCACACACAATTATTGTTAACAAATGTAAACATATACAGTACACACAGAGAGATAAAAAAAGATAAACATGTTTGCTCTCCTCACAGGAAAATAGGCCGGCGATGTGAAAGACCCTCAAAGCACCTCTTTACAGGCCCGTTTCCCTGGTGACAAAACCCCAGCACCACTTTCTCTCTCACCGCTCTGTCATAATGACAGACATTTTTCTTTTCTTTTGTCACCGTTTCTTTGTCTTCTCTCTCTCTGTTTCTTTTATTCTTTCATTTGGTAGCCAATTCTCGCTCGCCGTACCACCGGGTCATTTTGTTCACGTTAAGAGTGGGAGGAAGGAGGAGAGAGAAAAGAGGGAGAGGAGGAGAGAGAGAGTGAATGGGAGAGTGGGTACCTCCAGGGATGGGTTATTACTTTTAAATGATCCCCCTGTCGCCCTCCCTCCATCGCTCTCTAGAAGGATGTATAAAAAGGTTATTATGTTTCCTTTTGAAATGGCACTCGCTCTGTCTGTGCCTTTCATGTTCAAATGGAATTACCTCTCTCTGCCTCCCTCTCCTTCCTCGTTCTCTCTTTCTCACCACCTGCTCCTTCTCGCTTCCCATCTTCCTCTCCCTCTTTTTTATTCTTCCTCCCCTCTCCCCTGTTTTTCACCACCTTGGATCCATAATGCAAATATCCCTCTTCATTCGTTTTTGTTTCTCTTTCTCCCTCAACCTCTCCCATACCCCTTATCACCTTTTTCTTTCATCCTCTTTTCCCGCTCTCTCTCTCCCCGTCATCCTCATTCGATGAGTTCTCACATTGACGATATGTTTCTCTTTCTGTGTGTGTCTATTTCACTCTCAGCATTGTATTTTTATTGACTGCACTATGCTTGTTTCAATATCAAAACAATCTCTCTCTCTGTCTTCCGCTTCATCCTTCAATCTCCCTCTTTCAGAAAGGGGAGGAGGCAAGCCCCCTGTTGCTGGAGGACGGGCGGGAGCAGCTGATGTTCGAGGTGCCCCTGAACGACACGGGCTCGGCCGGCCTGGGCATCAGCCTCAAGGGCAACAAGTCCCGGGAGAAGGGCGAGGATCTGGGCATCTTCATCAAGTCCATCATTCACGGAGGAGCCGCCTACAAGGTACAGAAGCAGGAATGAACTATCTGATGAGCTGTTTTGCTTCCGTCTTTTTTCTATCTCACTGTTTCCTTTCTCTCGGTCGATCTCCCTTTCTCTGTTGTCTGTCTTTTCTTTTTTCCAATTCTCGCTCAGCCTGCTCTCTATCTCTTTCTGTCTCTATCTCCACCCTGGTTCCCTTTCTACTGTGTCTCTTTCCTTATTTCTTCCACTCTCTGTGCCATCTATTTTTCTCTTTACTCTGAAAACCCCAACACTCAGCAGTCCTGCCCACATCTGTTTCAGTTCCCCTGACCTCTGACCCCTGGTGACCCCATTAACCTCGCCCCTCTGGCAGTGTGCTCAGACTTTTGCCAAAGCGGGACCCCCCACCCCCCCGGGTGGATCGGAGTGGGGGCCCTTTCTAGAATCTTCGACTGAAGGCCACACTCCATCTCTGTAGTGCCACTTGGAGTAGATAGATACTCTCTGAACTCCCCTGGTTCCCATCTCTTTAGCTAGATCAGATGAAAGCAGCTGGGCAGGTGTTGTGTCCCTGTGTAGATAAGGCCTGCACTGGGAACAGGGCGATGAGGTACTTGAGCAATACTAGTACATCAGAGCTTCGGTGGAAGCCTCAAACTGGACTTATGAACTCTTCTCTCAGAGGTATTTGGTATTTATTAGGATCCCCATTAGCTGCTGCAAAAGCAGCAGCTACTCTTTCTGCGGTCCACATGAAGCATGACATAATACATAGTACAGAACATTATTAATCAAGGACAGAACTACATCAATTTAAAACATCACACATAGCCTACATCTCAGTACACACACACAATATCTAGGTCTAATACATAATACAGTCCAAATTACTATATAATATATCAAATGGCTGTGTGTCTTCACAGTCCCCTTTGTCCAGTAAGGTGTTCTTTTATACGTTTTTTAAATCTGGTTTTATTGCTAGCTTGACTTACCTTGGGTGGCAGAGAGTTCCATGTAGTCATCGCTCTATTTAATACTTTCTTTTTCCCAGCCTCTGTTCTGGACCTGGGGACTGTGAAGAGAACTCTGGTTGCATGTCTTGTGTTGTACCGATGAGTGTCCGAACTGTGTACCAACTGCTTGAACATATAGTTCGGTACCTTCAACACATCGATACCTCGCACAAAGACCGATATTGATGCTGTCTATCTCTCATCAACTTTGAGCCAGGAGAGATTGACCTGCATGTTACTGATACTTGCCCTCCGTGTACATCTAAATGCGATACGTGCTGCTTTGTTCTGGAGCAACTGCAATTTACCTATGTCCCTCTTTGCCGCACATGACCACACATCTGGGCAGTAGTCCAGGTGCGACTAAACTAGGGCCTGTAGGACCTGTCTGGTCGACTGACATGTCAAGAAGGCAGAGCAACGCCCTATCATGGACAGACCTCTTCCCATTTTAGCAACCCATTGAGTCTATATGTTTTGACCATGACAGCTTGACCATCACTCCCTCTATCTTCCATCTCCTCTTCTGGTTGCCTTCTCAAAGTGTTTCAGTCCAACCCTTTTCCAAAAACAAGAAACAGGGAAGAAGGGAGATTGAGAGACCGAGAGAGATAAAAAATACAAACTTGGAGCGAGAGAAAGTTGATGAGACATTTATAGCATAAATTGAAAGTGCATGTGTGTGTGGTGTGGGGGGCTGAGGTGTGTGTGTGTCTCTGCTTGTGTGTCTGTGTGTGTTGCCTGTGTCGCAGGCTCCCTCCCTGCGCTGTGTGTGTGTGAATGCTAATTAAAAACTCTAAAGAGGCTAGCTAATGAGCGTGTGCAGGGAGGGCTGAGACGCTCGGTCTGTCCCCAGAGTCTCTCTCTCTGGCTGTCACATAGTCTCTCTACAGGCAGCCAAGGGAGGAGAAGCCACAGCCTCACACTGAAACTGGGACCTAACCCAATTCTGACAGTGTGTGTGTGTGTGTTTGTTTGTGTGTGTGTGTGTGTAGGGGGGGGGGCACGACTTCCTTGTGCAAAGTCCTCACAAGGACAGTAAAACAAGGAAAACAAGTGTGGACATTTTGCCGGTCCCCACAAGGAAAAAGGCAATTTTAGGCTTAGGGGTTAGGGTTACAATTACGGTTAGGTTTGGTGTTTAGGCTAAGGGTTAGGTTTAGGGGTTAGGGAAAATAGGATTTTGAATGGGAATCAATTGTTTGGTCCCCACAAGGATAGTAAAACAAACGTGTGTGTTTGTATCTGACTTCCGGTTTGTGTGTGTCTTTTCAGGTATGTGTGTGTATGTGCGCTTGCTCGCACACGTATGTGTGATTCTCTCTGTGTGTGTGTGCGCGTGTGGGCTTCTGCTTGCCCGTACGTGTTACTTGGTGTGTGTGTGCGTGCTTGCTTGCATGTCTTCGGAATTGTGTGTGTGTGATCTGATAGGATCAGAAGGTTTTCGGCGGTGTGAGAGGTCAGAGCCTGGCGGGGGCTGCTTAATGACTGAGGTCAGAGGTCAGTGGTGACTAATGGCTTGATGGGGCTGGTGGCACTGGGGAATCTTTAGTACCTCTGGCCATGTCTCTGTATGTCTGTCTGTCGGTCTCTGTCTCTCTCTCACTCTCTCTCTCGCTTTCTCTTTCTTTCTCTTTTCTACAGGTGTGACTTGGTCTGTAGTAGCTGCTACATTAACATTCTCTCTCCCTCTCTCTCCACCTCCTTGTCTCGCTCTCCTTCTCCTTTCTCTCCCTCTATCAATGTTCCTACCCCTCTCTTTCTCTCTCACTGCTCTCCCCCACCTCTACTATTTCCCACCCACTCCCCTCTCCAGGACGGCCGCCTGCGGGTCAACGACCAGCTGATTGCAGTGAACGGCGAGGCGCTGCTGGGCCGTTCCAACCACGCCGCCATGGAGACCCTACGCCACTCCATGTCCTGGGAGGGCAATGCCCGCGGCACCATCCAATTGGTGCTCCTCCGCCCCGCCGCCTCATCTGGCTCCGCCCACAACACCACTGCCAATGCCCAGGTACGCTACGAACGGGACAACGAGCACCGCGGTTCACTACTTCGCCGGCGAGCGTCTGACCCAAGGGGTCTCCGATACAGGCACAGATATATGCAGGGGTCAGCGCAAAGCTATACACTTAGTGATACACACAGGTACACAATGCAAGGGAACTTGCATAGTCAAACACTCGGTAACAGACACAGACACACGCAAGGCGCAGCACACAGCGAGGTACAGAGCAACACACACAGATACTCTGAAGGCCGGGCACAGGTATACACACAGAGGCACACACACAGCTACACGGATGACAACATACAGAGACACACACTCGGCAATGTGCCACACAGCCACACAACAGGCAATGTACAGAGCAACACAGACAGGTCTAGGTCCTTAGACGGCCATGTCCACAGATACACGCAGGAAGGCACACGCAGTCACACACCTGACAACATACACAGGGACACGCGCAGTCACACACCTAACAATTTACACAGACCTATATGCAGCCACACACCCGACAAACTATACATTCACACAAGAAGCCAAACACCTGACAACATATACAGTCACACACACAGCCACACACACGACAACATACACAGCTGCACACACAACAACCCACGCAGCCAAACAACCGACAACA
Source organism: Coregonus lavaretus (assembly GCF_964263955.1). Classification (NCBI taxonomy): domain Eukaryota; kingdom Metazoa; phylum Chordata; class Actinopteri; order Salmoniformes; family Salmonidae; genus Coregonus; species Coregonus lavaretus. The sequence goes on along the minus strand of NC_140025.1, from coordinate 15,712,912 downwards.
TACACAGCCACACAAACCGTTACACACACAGTCAAACGCATGACAACACACGTAGTCACAAACCCGACAACATACACATCAGCAACACACATGCATATGCAGAGAGCATAAGGGCGCTGACAGGGGCAATGTACGGTGACCTACACAGACATGACAAAACACACAACCACTTTGACATAAACAGAAACACTCCCCGATCCAACTACACACACAACCAGGACCTGATGCGACATCACCACCACAGGCTCTCGGAAGGACCCTGAGAGAACACACACACACGTTTGTGCGTATATTTATATATATGTGTGTGTATGTGTGTGTGTATGCATTTATTGATAAGTGTGTATTTATGTGAGAGTGTGTGCAGCATGAACTCTTTCCCCTGCCCAAAACTATTCCCTCTTCCCACAATGATCGTCTTCATACAGACAATGACTATTAACCACAAACCCGCTGTGACTAAAACTCAGGAGAAAAATAATGTATCTGCACTACTTATAAATAATGACTGAATTGCGTATTAATTATCATTATTAAGAAGTTACCACTAATTTAGCTGACAATAGTTTTAACTCACAAAAACTGGTGTTTCACTGTCTCTCTTCTAATCTTTGTCTGCAATGCTATTGACAATCTGGCAATATTGCCAATATCCCCGAACTGCTTTTTATACCTATCCTGTTCCTTGTGTTTACTAACGTATTTACTTTCATTATTTTAGTGTTGTTCACTTATCACCAGACCTGTCACTCAATGTTGTGTTTTTAATCTCACAAAAGTCCTTTGTTGAATAAAGTATTCCTAAAGCATTCCTCTTGCATGCTGTCTGTCTGTTTCACTGTGGTGGTGTGGTGATTCCTTGCTTTCCACTGGCTAGTACTCCCGTCCTCTCTTTTCCTGATGTTTACAGTGTATTCCGAAAGTATTTTTCCACATTTTGTTACGTTACAGCCTTATTCTAAAATGGATTAAATAGTGTTTTTTTTCACTCATCAATCTACACACGATACCCCATAATGACAAAGCAAAAAAAACGGATATATCACCTTTACATAAGTATTCAGACCCTTTACTCAGTACTTTCTTGAAGCACCTTTGGCAGTGATTACAGCCTCGAGTCTTCTTGGGTATGACGCTACAAGCTTGGCACACCTGTATTTGGGGAGTTTCTCCCATTCTTCTTTGCAGATCCTCTTAAGCTCTGTCAGGTTGGATGGGGAGCGTCGCTGCACATCTATTTTCAGGTCTCTCCAGAGATGTTTGATCGGGTTCAAGTCCGGGCTCTGGCTGGGCCACTCAAGGACATTCAGAGACCCGAAGCCACTCCTGCGTTGTCCTGTTGGAAGGTGAACCTTTGCCCCAGTCTGAAGTACTGAGCGCTCTGGAGCAGGTTTTCATCAAGGATCTCTCTGTACTTTGCTCCGTTCATCTTTCCCTTGATCCTGACTAGTCTCCCAGTCCCACAGCATGATGCTGCCATCACCATGCTTCACCGTAGGGATGGTGCCAGGTTTCCTCCAGACATGATGCTTAGCATTCAGGCCAAAGGGTTCAATCTTTTCATCAGACCAGAGAATCTTGGTTCTCATGGTCTGAGAGTCCTTTAGGTGTCTTTTGGCAAACTCCAAGCGGGCTGTCATTTGCCTTTTACTGAGGAGTGGCTTCCGTCTGGCCACTCTACCTAAAGGCCTGATTTGTTGGAGTGCTGCGGAGATGGCTGTCCTTCTGGAAGGTTCTCCCATCTCCACAGAGGAACTGGAGCTCTGTCTGATTCTTGGTCACCTCCCTGACCAAGGCCCTTCTCCCCTGATTGCTCAGTTTGGCCAGGCGGCCAGCTGTAGGAATGAGTCTAGGTGGTTCCAAACTTCTTCCATTTAAGAATGATGGAGGCCACTGTGTTCTTGGGGACATTCAATGCTGCAGAAATGTTTTGTTATTCGTTCCCAGATCTGTTCCTCGACACAATCCTGTCTCGGAGCTCTACGGACAGTTCTTTCGACCTCATGGCTTGGTTTTTGTCTCATAGCAAGGGTCTGAATACTTATGTAAATAAGGTATTTCTGTTTTTTATTTTTTATAAATTTGCAAAAATGTATAAAAATGATTGTTTGTAGATTGAATCAATTTTTGAATAAGGCTGTAACGTAACAAAATGTGGAAAAAGTCAAGGTGTCTGAATACTTTCCAAATGCACTGTATACACCTCTCGATCTTTCTTTGGAATTGTTATCTTTCAGTCTCTTTCTTTCTTGGGGCTTATTCTTTCTCTCTCTTCGCTGGGTATTGTCCCTATCCCCCATACTGACCCCTAACAAACAGTCGAGTGGCTCATTCACTCTCAAATTAAGAGGCCAAAGAAATGTGGAAAACCAATTTCCCCTTAGGGTTGATCAAGTTTTCTACTACAGTAGATTTTACTGCACTATCCTCATTCTATAAATATATGCACTTCAGAATTCCACAGTCAGAAAAGGAAAAGCATTATATAAACTGCTATAGCAATATGACAGCAAAGCAGACATGATATGCAGACAGACTACCATACTTAGTTGTTTTTTTGCACTACTACCAATTATTTACAAGGCTTTGTTACTGATTTGTACTCATTCTCAGATAATAAAGACGTGAAACGTTTGTGATGTTCCCTAGTGGACAGCTGCATCTTGGGTAATCACAACAGCCATTCAGAACCATTGTGAACCGTGACAGGGTATCTATAAGTGAAAAAAGAAACCGTTACGGTCAGTGTTAATGTCTGATGGGAGGGTAGAATGGAGGGGCAGAGTGGAGAATGAGATGATACAGCAGGGGGTTATGGGATTAAATGGGTGTGACCAATGACCCTCCCCTTTTGTGTCCTCCTGTCTGTCTCTCCTTGGCCACACCCCTTCTGGATGTCAGGCCTGAGGAAAGGGCAGTGGTGTGGTCTTAGGAAATTGGCAAGGGAAATTGTGTGTGTTGGTGCACGATATCCCCACCCCACACCCTTCCAAACCGGCAGGAAAATACCTTGACTGCGTGTGTGTGTGTGTGTGTGTGTGTGTGTGTGTGTGTGTGCTCCCTCAGAGCCTGTAGGAAAATGTGTTAACTGCCCGTGCAGTTCTCACTGCATATCTCGGTAGGCTATATTCACTCAGCAATCCACACACACACACACACACACACATCTAATCTTATCAAACCACGAGACCCCGTGATGAAAGACCAAAGCCTTGAGGGTAGCTCCAGGACCCCCACCTCTCTCTCTAACCCTACCCAACTCAGAGGAGGTGGTGGTGGGGGAAACAGTGTGTGTTTGGTGGGGCGTTCCTCCATAGCCTCATTGTGTTGACCAGCAGGTTGTTATTGTTCTGTGGATTAAGATGTGAGCTCCTCTCTGGCTGCTTTGATGGCTTTGCCTGGCTGTCAAAGACCGATGAGACAGATGGGTGGATGGATGGAACGGTACCGTGTGTGTGTGAGCCATTCTGACAGACTAAGATGTGTGTGACAGTAATACATGTAAAGAGCCGTGGTTGCCACTAATGATACCATTGGGAACATGTGTGTGTGACTGCACGCAGGAACAAAAGCACCACGGACACCCCCCAAAGCCTAACTCACACACTGTGCTACCGAACGCACACAATGAAAATCCCCTTTGATATGAGGATGATGGCATAATGAAAGGAGTTATAACATAGAGACGGTGAGCGCGTTACGCCACTACTGCTCATTACGTATAATGTGACAATGATGCAAAGCCCATAGCCACACACCCACAGAGTTACAGAGAGACGGGGTGTGGGGGATTTTGCATCTATCCATTTATTTGTATGCACGTGTGTGTGTGTGTGTGTGTGCCTGCCTGTGTGTGTGTGTGTGTGTGACAGCTGTACATCTAACCACACATCGCTCTCAAAGGAGATTCTTTTATCTACAGTACATCTCACTCTGCCACCAGCTCTCTCTATCTCTCTGTTTGCGTCTCAAATGGCATCCTATTCCCTACATAGTGCACTACTTTTGACCAGGTCCCATAGGGTGCCATTTGGGATGCAGCTTCTATCTGCGTCTCCATCTGCTCCTCTGTGGCGGTGGAGGCTGTCCGATAACACGCCTGTCATCAGCATGAGGGATTAACGTAATTACACTATTTACAAGCCTCAACCAAACAGCGAGTCTGTGGTGCAGCAGCTATTGTCCTCTTACTGATGAAACACACTCAAACACAATGTAAGCCAATGGGAAGATTTCTGTTATGATTTCAATATGAAATTGGTAGAGTTCGTACAGTGCATTAGGTGGAGTTTGTGTACAGTGCGTTGATACTGTACAATCGCCGCTTAGACACTGATACTATATCCATGTGAGCCAGTGCATGCTACCGCCAGATAAGCTTGAAAATCGATAGACTCAACAAGCAATTTGATTACTTCCTGTGACTCCCATGAGCATGAGGAAGATTCAGACTGAAGTCAATGGAAGAGTGGCACATTGTTATTTACTCGCATGTTGAGTGTCTAGGTTTTCAAGCTTCTCTGATGCTAGCCCACTTTGGTTCGAACGGAAATAGAATGATGGCGGGTAAGCGGCTACTGTGTCTCCCATAACGGTAGTTATAGATATAGTACTCTGATACTCAAAGATATTGTATGATTGCAATTTGCAAGTACACTTCTACAAAACATATGTGTGTCTATACAATGTACTTATTGTCCCAATAACTGTTCAATTAAGAAGCACGTATGTACATTTTTCTCACTCAATGATTTTATGTCCAGTGTCATCCTTCTCATATTTTACATGTACCTCTCACCTGAAAACACTTTCAGTGTCCATCTAATGTAGGAAAAACTGGGCCATTCCATGTCAAGTGCTCAGGGAAAACTTTAGGCCCTAATGCAATGCATTGACCTCTGCTCCTCTCCTCTCCCCCTGGCTGTGACAGGAGAGCCAGGAGGTGGCTAGCCCCCAGAGCCACCAGGTCCCAGACGGCCCTTCCGGACCCCCGGCTCCAGCTACAGCCCTGGAGTCTCACCGCCACAGCAACGGCCCCAGCCCACAGCTGCCCAGCCAGCCGCCCATGGTCCCGAACAACATCTACTACAGCTTTAGAGGTGAGAGGACACAGTAGGGCCTGAACTGGAGAAGAGATGGACACACTCATACTGGTGCTTGACTTACACACACAGAGAGTTTAATATAGTATACATATACACACACACACACACACACACACAGTCACGCACATACACACACACACGCAAAGATGCACACACACACTCCACTGTTAAGAAAGCTTGCCATGAAACAAAAACTGTGTACAGCGACTTTATCAAAGCAGTTATATACACTGAACAAAAATATAAACGCAACATGTAAAGTGTTGGTCCCATGTTTCATGAGCTGAAATAAAACATCCCAGATATTTTCCATATGCACAAAAAGCTTATTTCTTTCAAATGTTTTGCTCAAATTTGTTTGTATCCCTGTTAGTGAGCATTTCTCCTTTTGCCAAAATAATCCATCCACCTGACAGGTGTGGCATATCAAGGATTTGGCAGGAGTGTATTTCCAACCGGCCTCACAACCGCAGACCACATGTATGGCGTCGTGTGGGCGAGCGGTTTCCTGATGTCAACATTGTGAACAAGGTGCCCCATGGTGGCGGTTGGTTTATGGTATCGGCAGGCATAAGCTACGGACAACAAACACAATTTCATTTTGAATGCACAGAGATACCGTGACGAGATCCTGAGGCCCATTGTCATGCCATTCATCCGCCACCATTACCTCATGTAATGCATGATAATGCAAGGCCCATGTCACAAGGATCTGTACACAATTCCTTTAAGCTGTAAATGTCCCAGTTCTTCCATGGCCTGCATACTCACCAGACATTGAGCATGTTTGGGATGATCTGAATCGACGTGTAACGCAGCGTGTTCCAGTTCCCGCCAATATCCAGCAACTTCACACAGCCATTGAAGAGGAGTGAGACAACATTCCACAGGCCACAATCAACGGCCTGATCAACTCTATGCGAAGGAGATGACTCTCTGCATGAGGCAAGCGGTGGTCACCAGATACTGACTGTTTTTCTGATCCATGCCCCTACTTTTTTTTGAAGTCATCTGTGACCAACAGATGCATATCTGTATTCCCAGTTGTGTGGAATCCATAGATAAGATGAATTTATTTCAATTGAGTGATTTCCTTATGTGAACTGTAACTCAGTAGAATCTTTGAAATTGTTGCATGTTGGGTTTATATTTTGGTTCAGTGTGTGTGTGTATATATATCATCATAGCTTTCAACCACCCCATCTCCTCACGACCAACCACATACTACAGACATTATGCCTGCTGTTTGCAAATGTACCATGTCCCACCTATTCCAACGCACTCCATTTCACTTCACTTTCATACTTAACTTCATCTGCACCGATTTATGGCGAGGGGGTGACTCATTAGCCGTGTTTTTCCTAGTACGTATCTCCCTCGCTTTCATGTGCAAAGTTCTGACCTTGGAATCATTATGCTGATGAAATGGCTTCTAAGTGGGCCAGATTTGCATACGGACTATTGTGCGAGCAGCAGAAGAGAGGACTACAAACTTTTACATTCATTCTTTGGCTTTTTTTTTTTACCTCCCCCGGAGATTGCAGGAAGCCTACTCAAAGCCAGTGCTTTCAGATAAAACAGAAACATAAAGGTTGGGCATAGAAATACAGTAGTTACTGTTTGCTGTGGCAGTGTAGGAGGTATTGTCATGTGTAGTAGTACCTAGTGGAAATGCTCACAACATTATATGGGCTTAGCTTTATCCACTGATATTCACGTACTGCTCAATTTGACACAATTCCTACATATCGCTGTAGCTTGTCTGTCTCCTACTCTAACAGACTTAGGCAGGTGTTTGTGTGCTGTGTTTGTGTGTGTGTGTGTTCCGTACATGTTTCGTGATGCGTACAGAGTTGACCTTGCTAAGCTACATGAAGTATCGATCCATCATCCAAGGAGAATCAGTTACATTCATTTCCATTGTGTGTGTGTATGTGCGTGCGTGCACTCAGTTGAATATCCATCCCTCAATACTGTTTAGCTCTGTCAGATGATTGAATGTGTGTAGGTCTACTGCATCACTCTCCTAGGCAGGCAGTCTCACAGACAACTAGCATTGGCACAGCTTCTAACGTGATGGCTGTATACCAAATGGCACCCATAGGGCTCAGAAGTAGTGCACTATATAGGAAATAGGGTGCCATTTGGGACAGATCCCATGCCTCCTGTCTCAGTGGCCCTTCATAAAAAGTGATGACTGCTTTAGCTCCAGCCAGAGGAAGATATATTTTTCCTCTTATAACAGGACTGTCACTTTTGGCAAGTGTGAGTCTGCATTGACATGGCATAGACCTCATCCATGTGTCTGAGATGTAATGTGTGCTTGACACAGTGGTAGTAGAGTAGAAGAGACCTGTCAGCACTGATCTAGGTTCAGCTGAAACCACCCTCAATCCTAACCGTAGTCTTTAGGGTGATAAACTCAAAACTGACCTTAGATCAGTGTTCATGAAACACTCCAGCCTACTCTATTAAAAGGCGTTGGTCACTGGTGGAATTTCTGATTGATGTGTGGCTGTCTGTGCTGTTCGTCCCTATCCTCTCCCCGTCTAGCTCCTCCCACTAACGGTGGCCACGCCCATTACAAAGAAGAGGAGGAGATGGAGGAGGATTTCCCCCCGCCACCTTCGACTGGCGCCGTGGAGGAGATGAACGCCAAACTCCAAAACACAACACACCCTCACCGGAGGTAATCACACTGTGGCCCCGTTTGAATTCCAGACCAGGTCAAAAGTAGTGCACTACATAGGGAATAGATTGCCATTTGGGATGCATTCCTTATAAAGTTCCTTTAAAATTAGACATGGGTCATATTCATTAGTGCACACCGTAGCAAAACTTTCTGCAACGGAAAACGAAAACAAAGGTTTCTTATTGGACAAAGGTAGGTCCAAGGTAAGTCCCTCCCTGCTTCGGCCCATATGCTTCCGTTTGGTTCCTAGTGAATACGACCATGATTGGATAGGTGAATGCAAGGGTTCCACCACGTACTGTAGCTTTCACCTGTCCAGTCTTTTCAAATCAGTGATCTATGATTCAGCTTAGATCATGACACAACTAGGTTATACACTGAGTATACAAAACATTAAGAACACCTGCGCTTTCCATGACAGACTGACCAGGTGAATCCAGGTGAAAGCTATGATCCCTTATTGATGTCACTTGTTAAATCCACTTCGCTCAGTGTAGATGAAGGGGAGGACACCGGTTAAAGAAGGAATTTTAAGCTTTGAGACAATTAAGGCATGGATTGTGTATGTGTGCCATTCAGAGGGTGAATGGGCAAGACAAAAGATCTAAGTGCCTTTGAACGGAGTTTGGTAGTAGGTGCCAGGCGCACCGGTTTGTGTCAAGAACTGCAATGCTGCAGGGTTTTTCATGCTCAACAGTTTCCCGTGTGTATCAAGAATGATCCACCACCCAAAGGACAGCCAGCCAACATTGGAGTCAACGTGGGCCAGCATTCCTTTGGAACGCTTTTGACACCTTGTAAGAGTCCATTCCCCGACGAATTGAGGCTGTTCTGAGTGCAAAAGGGCGGGGTGCAACTCAATATTAGGAATGTGTTCCTAATGTTTGGAATAGTCCGTGTATTTAGCTTATGCTGTTGAACGGTGATATACAGGATCATATAACTCCCGATTGGCGCAGTGGTCTAGCTGTGCCACTAGAGATCCCGGTTCGAATCCAGGCTCTGTCGTAGCCGGCCGCGACCGGGAGACCCATGGGGCGGCGCACAATTGGCCCAGTGTCGTCCAGGGTAGGGGAGGGAATGGCCGGCAGGGATGTAGCTCAGTTGGTAGTGCATGGCGTTTGCAACGCCAGGGTTGTGGGTTCGATTCCCACGGGGGACCAATATGAAAAATAAAATAATGTATGTACTCACTAACTGTAAGTCACTCTGGATAAGAGCGTCTGCTAAATGACTAAAATGTAAATATTTAGAGTTGTCATTATACTAGTATATATTTTTTATTGGGGAACAAAACAAATGTTGTAAACACACTCAAAAGTCACATTTGTTGTCACCCAAAGCCACGTTTGTTTTTCCCAAGCTATTTCACTATCATTATGGATAATCATGAATGAATTATGAATAATGTTGAGTGAGAAAGTTAGAGGAACAAAGATTATAATCCCCCCAAAATGGGGGGGAGGGTATGATCTTTGTGATTGCTGAATTTGTCCAAATACTTATGACACCTTCAAATGGGGGGGAATAAGAACATAAAATACATTCATTTATAAATGGGAAAACAGATCTGTATGAAAATACCCTCAAATATAAAATGACATTCTGTACTTCCGCCTCGTATACTGTAAAACATTTGACCTCAAATCCAAAATGCTGGAGTATAGAGCCAAATTAAACGTTTTAGCTTCACTGTCCAACAAAATTATTACATAGCTCAGGTTCAAGTTATATCTTGATTACATGTAAAATATTATTTAATATATTGGCACGTGTAACATTTTAAAAAATGCTTGGAAATATGTTTCCCCTATATTCATTTAGGTGGCCCACTGCTGCAAAATTCTTGCCACTGCTACAAAAAAGATGATGTAAATGTTGTATAATAATTTTTGCCAAGACGCGCTTTTAAATGTATAGTCGTTGGCTCAATGACTGGAAGTCTAGAGAAACAGCTAGCATGTTATTGCTCTAACGCTAGTAGCAATGCACCCCCCACCCCCACCCTTGCCACCACTGCTGGAAAATAAAAATCACTGAAAGTATATTTACATAAAATAGAGTTAAACATTAAAATAGGACAGAACAAAAGTACAGGCTACAACGTTAGTAGTGTTGATTATAATTCAGTGTTTTATTTTCTCAGTGAGTGGAACAAGGCCCCCTATATTCCTGAGGGTCCCCTTCACCCAGACACCCAGACAGCACAGCAACCCAGACAGACGGACAACCCTCGGACAAGGAACTCTAAGAGCATGGACCTGGGTGAGCACACACACATGCACACAGCGTTGCATGCACTCACACACAGTCCGATATGGAGTGATTTCAGTGCCAACAGAGATTGTATTTGAATTCCATAGTTTTGAATTGGTATTAAGATATTGAATTTGAATATTTCTTGTTTTTTTAAATCATTTAATTCATAAATTCAATATTGTATTTCATGATTTGAAACTGAATTGAATGAATATCAATAACATTTATATATTCAATTTCAGTATGGTAGATATTTATTTCATTATCTGTGTTTCAAGTGTACAAACTATATATAATTTCAAGTTTACCAAAGTTTCATACAGTGCCTTGCAAACGTATTCAGACCCCTTAGATTTCTTCACATTTTATACACATTTTACTGTATATATACAGTGGGGAAAAAAAGTATTTAGTCAGCCACCAATTGTGCAAGTTCTCCCACTTAAAAAGATGAGAGAGGCCTGTAATTTTCATCATAGGTACACGTCAACTATGACAGACAAAATGAGAAAATAAATCCAGAAAATCACATTGTAGGATTTTTAATGATTTTATTTGCAAATTATGGTGGACAATAAGTATTTGGTCAATAACAAAAGTTTCTCAATACTTTGTTATATACCCTTTGTTGGCAATGACACAGGTCAAATGTTTTCTGTAAGTCTTCACAAGGTTTTCACACACTGTTGCTGGTATTTTGGCCCATTCCTCCATGCAGATCTCCTCTAGAGCAGTGATGTTTTGGGGCTGTCGCTGGGCAACACATACTTTCAACTCCCTCCAAAGATTTTCTATGTGGTTGAGATCTGGAGACTGGCTAGGCCACTCCAGGACCTTGAAATGCTTCTTACGAAGCCACTCCTTCGTTGCCCGGGCGGTGTGTTTGGGATCATTGTCATGCTGAAAGACCCAGCCACGTTTCATCTTCAATGCCCTTGCTGATGGAAGGAGGTTTTCACTCAAAATCTCACGATACATGGCCCCATTCATTCTTTCCTTTACACGGAACAGTCGTCCTGGTCCCTTTGCAGAAAAACAGCCCCAAAGCATGATGTTTCCACCCCCATGCTTCACAGTAGGTATGGTGTTCTTTGGATGCAACTCAGCATTATTTGTCCTCCAAACACGACGAGTTGAGTTTTTACCAAAAAGTTCTATTTTGGTTTCATCTGACCATATGACATTCTCCCAATCCTCTTCTGGATCATCCAAATGCACTCTAGCAAACTTCAGACGGGCCTGGACATGTACTGGCTTAAGCAGGGGGACACGTCTGGCACTGCAGGATTTGAGTCCCTGGCGGCATAGTGTGTTACTGATGGTAGGCTTTGTTACTTTGGTCCCAGCTCTCTGCAGGTCATTCACTAGGTCCCCCCGTGTGGTTCTGGGATTTTTGTTCACCGTTCTTGTGATCATTTTGACCCCACAGGGTGAGATCTTGCGTGGAGCCCCAGATCGAGGGAGATTATCAGTGGTCTTGTATGTCTTCCATTTCCTAATAATTGCTCCCACAGTTGATTTCTTCAAACCAAGCTGCTTACCTATTGCAGATTCAGTCTTCCCAGCCTGGTGCAGGTCTACAATTTTGTTTCTGGTGTCCTTTGACAGCTCTTTGGTCTTGGCCATAGTGGAGTTTGGAGTGTGACTGTTTGAGGTTGTGGACAGGTGTCTTTTATACTGATAACAAGTTCAAACAGGTGCCATTAATACAGGTAACGAGTGGAGGACAGAGGAGCCTCTTAAAGAAGAAGTTACAGGTCTGTGAGAGCCAGAAATCTTGCTTGTTTGTAGGTGACCAAATACTTATTTTCCACCATAATTTGCAAATAAATTCATTAAAAATCCTACAATGTGATTTTCTGGATTTTTTTTCCTCAATTTGTCTGTCATAGTTGACGTGTACCTATGATGAAAATTACAGGCCTCTCTCATCTTTTTAAGTGGGAGAACATGCACAATTGGTGGCTGACTAAATACTTTTTTTCCCCACTGTATGTATATATATATATATATATATATATATATATATATATATATATATATATATATATATATATATATATATATACATACATACATACATACACTGAACAAAAATATAAACACAACATTTAAAGTGTTGGTCCCATGTTTCATGAGCTGAAATAAAAGATCCCAGAAATGTTCCATATGCACAAAAAGCTTATTTCTTTCAAATGTTGTGCACAAATTTGTTTACATCCCTGTTAGTGAGTTTTCTCCTTTGCCAAGATAATCCATCCACCTGACAGGTGTGGTATATCAAGAATTGGATTAAACAGCTTGATCATTATACAGGTGCACCTTGTGCTGTGGACAGTAAAAAGCCACTCTAAAATGTGCAGTTTTGTCACAAAACACAATGCTACAGATGTCTCAAGTTTTGAGGGAGCGTGCAGTTGGCATGCTGACTGCAGGAATGTCCACCAGAGCTGTTGCCAGAGAATGTAATGTTAATTTCTCTACCGTAAGCCGCCTCAACGTCCTTATAGAGAATTTGTTAGTAGGTCCAACCTGCCTCACAACCGCAGACCATGTGTATGGCGTGTGGACGAGCAGTTTGCTGATGTCAATGTTGTGAACAGAGTGCCCCATGGTGGCTGTGGGGTTATGGTATGGGCAAGCATAAGCTACGAACAACGAGCACAATTGCATTTTATCGATGGCAATTTGAATGCACAAAAATACCGTGACGAGATCCAGAGGCCCATTGTGAGGCCCATTTTTTTGAAGGTATCTGTGACCAACAGATGCATATGTGTTCCCAGTCATATGAAATCTGTAAATAAGGGCCTAATGAATTTATTTCAATTGACTGATTTCCTGTAACTCATTAAAATCAATGAAATTGTTACATTTAGTGTTTATGTTTTTGTTCAATACATATATAATATGTATTTTTTTATAAATAAATAATTCATAACCAAAATATAGTAATTGCATAAGTATTCAATTTAACAAATCACATAAATTACAGTGGGGGAAAAAAGTATTTAGTCAGCCACCAATTGTGCAAGTTCTCCCACTTAAAAAGATGAGAGAGGCCTGTAATTTTCATCATATGTACATGTCAACTATGACAGACAAATTGAGGAAAAAAAATCCAGAAAATCACATTGTAGGATTTTTTATGAATTTATTTGCAAATTATGGTGGAAAATAAGTATTTGGTCACCTACAAACAAGCAAGATTTCTGGCTCTCACAGACCTGTAACTTCTTCTTTAAGAGGCTCCTCTGTCCTCCACTCGTTACCTGTATTAATGGCACCTGTTTGAACTTGTTATCAGTATAAAATACACCTGTCCACAACCTCAAACAGTCACACTCCAAACTCCACTATGGCCAAGACCAAAGAGCTGTCAAAGGACACCAGAAACAAAATTGTAGACCTGCACCAGGCTGGAAAGACTGAATCTGCAATAGGTAAGCAGCTTGGTTTGAAGAAATCAACTGTGGGAGCAATTATTAGGAAATGGAAGACATACAAGACCACTGATAATCTCCCTCAATCTGGGGCTCCACGCAAGATCTCACCCCGTGGGGTCAAAATGATCACAAGAACGGTGAGCAAAAATCCCAGAACCACACGGGGGGACCTAGTGAATGACCTGCAGAGAGCTGGGACCAAAGTAACAAAGCCTACCATCAGTAACACACTACGCCGCCAGGGACTCAAATTCTGCAGTGCCAGACGTGTCCCCCTGCTTAAGCCAGTACATGTCCAGGCCCATCTGAAGTTTGCTAGAGTGCATTTGGATGATCCAGAAGAGGATTGGGAGAATGTCATATGGTCAGATGAAACCAAAATATAACTTTTTGGTAAAAACTCAACTCCTCGTGTTTGGAGGACAAAGAATGCTGAGTTGCATCCAAAGAACACCATACCTACTGTGAAGCATGGGGGTGGAAACATCATGCTTTGGGGCTGTTTTTCTGCAAAGGGACCAGGACGACTGATCCGTGTAAAGGAAAGAATGAATGGGGCCATGTATCGTGAGATTCCATCAGCAAGGGCATTGAAGATGAAACGTGGCTGGGTCTTTCAGCATGACAATGATCCCAAACACACCGCCCGGGCAACGAAGGAGTGGCTTCGTAAGAAGCATTTCAATGTCCTTGAGTGGCCTAGCCAGTCTCCAGATCTCAACCCCATAGAAAATCTTTGGAGGGAGTTGAAAGTCCGTGTTGCCCAGCGACAGCCCCAAAACATCACTGCTCTAGAGGAGATCTGCATGGAGGAATGGGCCAAAATACCAGCAACAGTGTGTGAATACCTTATGAAGACTTACAGAAAATGTTTGACCTGTGTCATTGCCAACAAAGGGTATATAACAAAGTATTGAGAAACTTTTGTTATTGACCAAATACTTATTTTCCACCATCATTTGCAAATAAATTCATTAAAAATCCTACAATGTGATTTTCTTGAATTTGTTTTCTCATTTTGTCTGTCATAGTTGACATGTACCTATGATGAAAATTACAGGCCTCTCTCATCTTTTTAAGTGGGAGAACTTGCACAATTGGTGGCTGACTAAATACTTTTTTCCCCCACTGTACATGGACTCACTCTGTGTGAAATAAGAGGTTGACATGATTTTTGAATGACTAACCCAACATCTGTAAGGTCCCTAGTCAAGTATTGAATTTGAAGCACAGATTCAACTACAAAGACCAGGGAGCTTTTCGAAAGACCCAAAGAAGAGCAGTGATTGGTGACAATAACACATCATACATTGAATATCTCTTTAAGCATGGTCAAGTTAATAATGATGCTCTGGAGGATGTATTAAACCACCCAGACACATCAAAGATACAGTTCTCCTTATTAACTGAGCTGCAGGACAGGAATGAAACTGCTCAGAGATGTTACCATTAGGCTATTGGTGATTTTAAAATGGCTACAGAGTTCAATGGCTGTGATGGGAGAAAACTGAGTATGGATCAACAACATTGTAGTGATGCCACAATAATGACCTAAACGACAGAGTGAAAAGAAGAATACAAATATTCCAAAACATGTATCTTGTGTGCAACAAGGCACCAAATTAATACTGGGAAGAAAACACAGCAAAGGATTGCACTTTTGGGCCTAAATGCAAAGCCTTCTGTTTGGGGAAAATCCAACACAACACATCACTGAGTAACTGCCTCCTTATTTTCAAGCATGGTTGTGGCCGCATCATGGTATGGGTATGCTTCACATCGGCAAATACTGGGTAGTGTTTCAGGATAAAAATAAATGGGATGGAGCTAAGCACAGGCAAAAAACCTGCTTCAGTCTGCTTTACACCAGAGACTGGGAGAGGATTTCACCTTTCAGCAGGACAATAACCTACAACACAAGGCCAGATTTACACTGGAGTTGCTTACCAAGAAGACAGTGAATGTTCCTGAGTGGCCAAGTTACAGTTTTGACTTAAATCTGCTTGAAAATCTATGGTAAATTCAATTGATTGGACGTGATTTGGAAAGGCACACACCTGTCTATATAAGGTCCCACAGTTGACAGTTCAGAGCAAAAACTTCTGAATGTCCTTGAGTGGCCCAGCCAGAGCCCGGACTTGGAACCCGATCTAACATCTCTGGAGAGACCTGAAAATAACTGTGCAGCGACGCTCCCCATCCAACCTGACAGAGCTTGAGAGGATCTGCAGAGAAGAATGGGAGAAACTCCCCAAATACAGGTGTGCCAAGCTTGTAGCGTCATACCAAAGAAGACTTGAGGCCGTAATCACTGCCAAAGGTGCTTCAACAAATTACTGAGTAAAGGGTCTGAATACTTATGTAAATGTAGTATTTCAGTTTATTTTTATTACATTTTCCAAAAATGTCTAAAACTGGTTTTTGCTTTGTCATTATGGGGTATTGTGTGTAGATTGATGAGGATAAAAAAAATTAATAAAAAAACTTTCCAAATGCACTGTAAGTATAGCCTTTCCACTCCCTGTTTATTTTGCTCTTGTGACTGACTGGGTTCGAACCAGGTCTCCTGCCCGTCACAATACTGTGTTCGCCCACTTAGCTAAAGCCCATAAGGATGTTCAGGAAGCTAACACAAGTCTTCATGTCTCCAACAAGGTTAATCATCAAAAGAGCATGGTTCATGATTCAATTTGTTCATAAAAATAAATTCAAATTCAAAAATATTGAATTCAAGTACAGTTTCTGTTGGCACTGAAATCACTCCATAGTCTGACATAATTTGTGAAAGCCACCTTTGTCCTTTCCTAAAGTCAAAATCAGTTTGAATAGTTTAGTGTCGGTTTAAATGCGCGCTATTGACCATATCGTTGTTATTCTACATAGAAACCCTTCTGACCTCCATAATACTTAATGCATTCTTCTTCTTAATCTAATCAAGCGTTTAGAACTGACTCATGACATTTATTATCACATGGGCCCATTGGAATGGTCTTATAATGCTATGTTAACACGCATATGACCATGAAGGGTATGACCTTTCAGACAACGGTTCCTGAACTAGAACGTCTAGTCAGTCTAACACTGCTCTGTGTGCGTGCGTGTGCCCGTGTACACATGACACTGCTCAGTCTGTGCCAACTTTCTCCCTGAAAGCCGAGAGCACAGCAGCTTATTTCCTCATATTAGCCCCTGGGTGACCCTGTTAGCCTCTCTACTTTTGCTCTCACACTCTATCACCCCACTCCTTTCTCTCTCCCTCTTTTTCTCGCTCTCTTCTCTCACCCCCCCCCCCCCCCCCCATCTATCTCTTTTCTCAATCTCCCACCCGTCTCCCTCCCTTTCTCTCTCTTCTCTCTTTCAGAGTGAGGTATATCTCATTCTGTTAAAACTCTTTTGCCCGTCGCTGGTTTCCAATCCCAGTTCATTAGGGTTGTGGATTGGGTTCCCCCTCCTAAACTAATGGCACACCACTACTGCACACTGATTGGCTTTTATTAGGAAGAGGCCCCCCACATCCTACTCACTGATTCTCTTGTCTTTCCTTTTCTCTTGTTCTCTTTCACTCCCTTTGTCAATCTTTCTCCTTCTTTTTCGACGCTTCACGTTCTCTTTTCACGCTCTCTCTGTACATCTTTATCTCTCGCTCCCTTCTTTCTTTCTCTCTCTCTCTCTCTCTCTCTCTCTCTCTCTCTCTCTCTCTCTCTCTCTCTCTCTCTCTCTCTCTCTCTCTCTCTCTTCTCTCTCAATGCATCCACCTTTTTCTCTCTCCATATTTCTCCCTCACTTCACCTTTCTCCTACTCTCTAACCCCCCTCCCTTTCCTCTCCCTCCCTCATGAAAATGACAGACTGAGATGAGGTTGTTATCTGAGGGGGGAGGGAGGGGGGGGCGTAACCAGAGGCATGGGGACTGTATGACACTGTGACCCTGTGCTGTGTGTCACATTTGTAGGGGTCACCCCCTTTAGTAGTTTCCCATTTCCAAACGGGGGTTAAGCCGGGTGAGTCAAGTCTGAGGGTTTATTTTTGTACTAAACAAAAAGTAATAAGCAATATAAGCTCTGGTGCTTAGCAAATGTTTTGTTAACTAAGAGAGTGAGTAGTGTAGACAAAACATGGGCTGCATCTCAAATGGCACCCTATTCCCTATTCAGGAACGTTTGTCCAGGGTGTGTACTTATACATCAAGCTGCCTCATGCTACAGAAACAGGAGAGACATTCTGTCTCAGACAAGGCTGTTTATTTGACTTACTATATAGGGAATAGGATGCCATTTAGGACGCACACATGGCTTTTTTAGTGTTTCAGAGGTATCTGATGTTGGTTAAATAGGCTTAGCCAAGACTGTGGTCCTGAACACTCACTCTCAAGTCTGTCTTAATGGTTGGACCTGAGCCCCTATTCATAAACCCTTTCAGAGTAGGAGTGCTGATCTAGGATCAGTTTTGCCTTTGAAATCATAAGGTGGTAACTAAATCAGCACATCTACTCTGAGACACGTTTTGAATTCAGACCCAGGAGTTTTTCCTGACCACATGACCTGATCTGACATTAGTTGAGTCATGTGCATGAACGCACACACGTGGAGAAGAAACCATGCAATTCACTGAACAGTAGCCATAATGAGCTCACTAACACCAGCAGCAAATTCCTATCACAGCAGCAGAACATTTATTTGTGTGGGTGGGTGGGTGAGAGATTGTTGATGCTGCTCTCCGAACAGGGGGGATCTCTGTAACAATAGAATCAGATTAATATGCACATTATTTTTAGCTACGAGCCACACAGCTCACACACACAGCCGCCACCACAACATCTTTGTGGCTACTGTATTTGAGGGAAAACGTAACGCATGAAGCCAGCAAATATAACAGCCAGTCTAATCCATTGTCTCCTCTGTCGCAGCTGCATTTTCTCTCGCTCTCTTTTTTATTTTTCTTCCGCTCCCTCATTTCTCTGCCGGGAGAAAATTGACCTCATAAAAAATGAAAAGGGATTATTTCAGAGAAATTGCAACGTAATGAAAACCTATTATTGTGTCCCGGGTGCAGTGCCCCTCTGGCAGCTGATGCCGCTGCCGCTCCCTGCCTGCCTCCTCAATCCTGTTGGTGTGGATTAGAGAGAGGGAGAGAGGGAAAGACGGATGAGAGAGGGAGAGGGAGAAAGAGAGAGAGGGGGGGGATAGGGAGGGAATGAGGGAGAGAGTCCCCTGTTCTCGCCCTCCCCACCCTCTCTCTCCTATACCTTTTCTCTCTTTCCCTCTCGCTCTTCTCTCCCTGTGTTGCTCCCTCTCTCTTTTTCTCCATCTCTGCTCAGAGAAAACACAGACAAAGGCAACCCTTATGGTGGTCCAATATTCACTCTTTGTGTTTTCTGTGTTTCAGTGGCTGATGAGAGCAACATGAGATCCCTGGCAGAGCAGAGACCAGGTGAAGAAACACACTCTCCCCCTATCCTGATCTCTAACACACACACACTCTTCAGACACACACACACACACACACCTTCTCAGAGAAAGAAAGCGACTGAACATTGAAAAAAGGTATGGAAAATAATCCTAATTTTAATTGTGCTGTCATACTGACCGCAAAACAGGTTATGACCTCTTCAGGACTCCTCCTCTGACTCTTCCTTCCATAGTAGGGTGAAGTTGTCCCTAGACACACTGGTCATTGGTCAGTTTTGAATTTACCCACTAATGGTTAAGGTAAGGATTGGGGAAGGGGAAGCTGATCCTAGATCTGTACTTAGGCAAACTTTACCCTGGAGCGAACACACTTCAGCAGGGAGATGCTTTGTGTCACTGCACCTGTTTTATGTGTTCTCCTTACTCAGCTGGAAGCAGCAGGAAGTAATTTGTTAAGCTACATCGTTGCTCCAACAGCCCTAGATTGCATTAGACCGGGATGTTCTTAAATTGTCTCCTTTCACTTAAGTGAGAAAGAGGGTGCAGGGATTGAGTGATAGGCTTGAACGCACGCCCCCCGCAGACACGCACGCACACACACACACACACAGAAACACACACACCTTAAATCTACCACAACATAAACCTGTTGCCGCATAACGACGACTCTACAAGTCCCACCCCCACAGTAAAATACCACGCTCAGCTTTTTTCCCTCCATACACCCAAACCTATTTTTACATTTACATTTACATTTTTGTCATTTAGCAGACGCTCTTATCCAGAGCGACTTACAGTAGTGAGTTCATACATTTTCATACTTTTTTCGTACTGGTCCCCCGTGGGAATCAAACCCACAACCCTGGCGTTGCAAGCGCCATGCTCTACCAACTGAGCCACACGGGACCATACAAACCCCCATGATGCTCTGCGGCACAACCCCAATATACAACACATTTTACCCATATGATTTCCCTCAAAGCCCATTTCTGATCGGTAGTCATAATAACCCTTATGGGCTATGATAAATAAAGAGATTGATTTTCTACATCAGCCTGTAATTGATGTGGAAGCTAATGCATATTGACAGGCTGCACTGAGGCCAGTTTGCTGACGGGGCCATATTGGACTTGGCCCCCGTGCATGATTCTCTAAATGGCCCCATGCTTCTTTATGGCCTTGACATATTTCATTAGTAGGATGGTCTTTAAGAGGGGCTCCGCATCCTGTTTTAATCTGACTAAAACCTCTCTGTTCGGGCTGAGGAGAGAGAGAGAGAGAGAGAGAGAGAGAGAGAGACTTTCCTTCTATTTCTCTCCCTTCTATGTTCCTGTATCTCTCTCCCAACTCGCTCGCTCTCTCTCCTACTATTTCTTTCTTTCTCGCTCCCCTATTTCTGTCTATCGCTCTCTCATTTGCTTTTGTGATTTCTTGCTCTCACTCTCTCCATACCTTCTCTATTCCTCGCTTTCTCTGTGCTCGCACTCTCTCTATCTTTCTCACCCTTTTTATGTTTGTTTTAGACCTCTTTCTTGTTACTGTTGTTAGTCTTCTTTCTCTACTAGCTATCTCTCTCTGTCCATCTTGTCTCTCTCCTGCTTAGTCTGTCCCCTCCTATCCCCATTTCCTCTTCTCTTATTCTCCATATCCCAATTATCCTCCTTCCTCTCTCTTCCTCTGTTCTCACCTCTCCTGCTTCTCTCTCTTTCCTTCTCTCTGTGCTTTCCTGGTGTTATGTGATTATGGGTAACATGCTCCATCCTTTGAGCTTCCCCTACCAAATCATCCTCCCTTCCCTTCTCTCCTAGTGCCCCTATATCTCCTTTGCTCTCTACCTTCTCATAGCTACCGCCTGAATAAGCCTGGTCTTTAAAGCCTCCTGATTTAGGTTCTCTCTCTCTGTGTGTGTGTGTGTGGGTCCGTGCATGCATAGACACATACACAAATACACGTGTGTGTTTCTTTGCGTGTGTGTGACAGAGAAAGAGGGATAGCTCCAGTAATCCTCAGGTCCTCTGAACAGACTAGAGTATGTATCAACAGCCAGAGGAGAACATGCTCGTGTAGGAGATGGGGATAGATGGATGTTTGGAGGGGGGCCTCTCTCTCTCTCCATCTCTCCGCTGTGGTCTCTGTCTCTGCTTGGCTGTCCCCTGGCGCTTAACGTCTCCCCCTGGCAGCTCTACTCACACACAGGTCTGGGAAGCTTCCAACACACGCACGCGCACACACAGCTTCTAACACATTTTGTCTCAGCTGTTTCAAGCGTTTGGTGCGTGCGTGTTGTGGTGTGTGTGCATGTTTTGCTCCACTGATGCCTGGGTTTGTTTTTGTTGGAGACAGGGGATATCCACCCACGCTGAAGCCCTGTTACCAGTAGATGCGGGAAACACTGGATAGCTTCTGGCCAGCTGCGCAACTGGCAGTGCCCATTATTTTGTTTTGTCCCCTTCTGCAATTAGACTTTGAAAACATGTAGCCTTCCCTTTCCCCTGCCAACATGGAACCCTGCTTTATTGTAGTTCGTATCGCTCTCTCTCTACCCAGCCCCCCTCTCCCCCATCTCACTGTTGTTGATTCAAGTTGAAAGTCACCATGTTGGGCTGATTTGAATTGATGGATCACTCTGTAGTGGGAATGGCCATCTGTCTGTGTGTGTGCGCACGTGTGTGTGTATACGTGTGTGTGTGTGTGTGTGTGTGTACGTGTGTGTGTGTACTTTGCCCACACTCTACATTCTTTGTGTTCTACCGCAGTGTAGTAGTGCATTTATTAAACCTAGCTTTAACAAATGACACATGTCCCATCTCTAGTCTCTGCCCCCCTCTCCCTCTCCCCCTTCCATCCCTCCACTTGACTAATCTGCTAAAGGTGAGTCTGTAATTATGAAATGGCCTTTTAAGTCCCCAACCATTATTAGATCCATACATCTAAAGGAGCAAATATGCAGCCATAGGCTCCATCTATACATCTAAACACGATTACTGCCTGCGTCTGTGTCCCGTCCGATTTATCAGAGTGCACTCAGGGAGAGCAGATAATCTATGATTGGTTGCAGCGTTAATTGGAGCTAAACTGTGATTGGTCGGGACCTTAATTGGATTGTACTTTGATTGGGTGGAACTTTTGGGTTAAGTTAATTATTTCACGAGACAAGGTAGTGGCTACTTACATGTGCATTGCTGACCACTCTAAAACCTGTTTGGTAAGACATGAATGTATCTTTTGTTGTTGTATCTGCCTCTCCTATACATTGCCCTATGAACACTAAATTATTCTGTTTTCGTCTGGTAGAGCTCAAATGTCAACACCCAAAGGTTGTGATATTAAAATAGGTTTGAAGGATTCCACCCACCCACATTGAAACGGTTATATTTATTTTCCATTTATTGGAAAGGGGAAATATATTTTGTTTTACTAGTTCCCATCACAGTGAACGTGGTTTTATAGGCTAGCCGAGAGATTGAATCCAGGGTTCTCCGAGATGGAAAGATAAAACCAATAGTGTCTATCCTCCATGATGATGAGAAGAAGAGGGAGGCTCACGCGCGCACACACAGACACACACACAGACACACACACAGACACATACACATACACACACACACACACACACACACACACACACACACACACACACACACACAGAGACACAGATACACACACACAGACACACACCCACACACAGTCACACAGACACGGACAGAGGTGTCTCCATGACAACTGACCTTTTAAATCATCCACTGCAGGGAGAGGCTGCTTAAAAAGTGGCATTTCCAGCACCGGTGGCACCCTTGCTCAGTTGAGCTGCAGAAATGCTCACTCAAAGAGTGAAACGCTCACGCTTACAAATAATAATAACATAATCTCAGGTGCCACCTACCGCCGATGTTCCCTTGATCAAGGAACTTAACCCCCTAAACTGCTCATTGGGCGATGCCCTGCGGCTGCCCTCTGCTCCAGCCTCTCCAACCTAATGTGTGTATGTGTGTGTATATCAGGGGGGTTGGATAAAAGCAGAAGACAAATTTCCATCTCGCGTCGACTAATAAAGTATATACTATCTTCTCTCTTAGTCTCTCTAGTCTAGTGCTGGGTGTGTTTCTGCTGAAACATTGGGTTTGACACCCAGTGGCTTACAGTGTGGCTGCAGCACTCGAGTAGAGAAGCCGCTATGCTTCTCTGCATCGTACATGTGTGGTTCCAATGTGTTTTGATTTGTGTAACTCTGGTGTGTGTTGCTGGAGGTAGTTGCGTAACATTACTCGTATAGCTCAAGATTGTATTCAGACGGACAGTATTGATTTGTGTGAATCCCCTACGGAATTCCTGTCTTGTGCTGCACTGTCAGAGGATTGCACCAATCACCAATGATTGTTGACTTGACATGATGAGTGTGAGTGAATGAACCCACATTGAGCATCTGGGCCAAATGCTGATAGGGGTCAAATGCTGTTTTCACCCTGATTCTGCAGGAGAATGATAGCCCTCCCGTAGTGCTCATTATTCATTTACATCTACCTTTACCCATTTGACATACCTACACTGGATATGGATGAAAGGAAGGCACACACACACACTCTCAAACACACAGACACATGCGCGCGCACACACACACACAAACACATATGCGTGCATTTGCGCACGCAATGCACACACACACACATACACAGGTGGTGTTGTGCTTACAAATGCACACAAGCGTACACAGCACACACACACACTGAGCCCAGCGTTCACTGCAGCACCCCAGCAGCAAGCGACTTAATTCTATCAGGTTGCTAGCCGGACAGCCGTAATTACATTTATGACACAAATCCTTCCTCTCAAATTGAGCGTTTTATTTATAACCCCTTATTTCATACAAATCCCACTTCTTCCTCAGAAAGTCAATTTAGGACTTAAAAGCCACTGCCGCTACAGCACTGGCTCACTTTCCCTCCTTTCCCCTTGACTCTATCGCCCACTCTCCAAAGATCCATTTCAAGAGTAATATTCTCAGGCTTTGAAGACTATGAATCGACAAAAGAGAGTCTAAAACGAGAACATTTTGAGCTTTTATCATCTCCGAGAACGTTTTGAAGCATAAAAGTCTTGCAAATCCCTGGTGTGAGTTAGAAATAGACTCTTAGAAATAGTCACTTTTTCAGTCGGTTTTAAACTATTTTCCATACCTTTTAGCAAAATAGCGTGTCACTTTTTTCCACAGTTGCATACCCTGTGAATCTGAGATTATTTTCTTGACTTTTAGCTAAACAGTGAACCGGTCCCAAATCGCTCCCTAACCCACTCCTTGGCCCTAACGCTTCAATAATTGCAGATCTGAAGGGTGTGGATAGGTATAACCAGTGTAATGGTGGAGCTACATCAATATCACTTCCACCATACAGATCTGCAAACATTAAACGATTTGGGACTGGCTGTGTATTTCTCGCCACATCCCCTTTGCTTGTCTGTCTCTGCGGCCTACTTATGCATGCTCTGGTCTGGTGATGGACCTCTGTGACTAACCTACAGCACTAACCATTGGACCAACCTTTCTCCTGGAGAGCTATACCATCCTGCAGGCTTTTGCTCCAACCCTAATTTAGAACACCTACTGCTCTAGCTGCTCACCAGGACCTTTGTTGTTTGTTTACAGCAGGGTTGAAGCAAAAACCTGTATACCCAGTAGCTCCCCATGAAGATGGTTGGCCATGTGAATGACGTGTGCAGGAGACCTTTTCCTGCGTGACCCTTTTTTTTCTGTTATTTTCTCTTCTCTTTCTTTATCTGCTCCCTTCTTCGCAGCCCTCCTCTGTGTCCTCCCGCTTTAGTTTTTTCTGCTAGTCCTTATCCTCCTCACACTCCTCCTCCCTTCCCACCTCCTCTTCTCTCTCTTTTCCCTCCCTCCTCTTCATTAACTGTGATCTTCCTCTTTTCATCTGTCCTATCGTCTTTACAGTCCTCCTATCATGTCCTCTTGTTTTCTGGCTCTCTTCCTCCTAACTGTGGCCCATTCCTGTATACTCACGGCAGTCCTTTGGCAGACCTCCACTCCCCTTCATCCTCTTCCTTTGCTTCTACATGAATGCGTCCTTTCCCTCCCTCTCTCTCTTGCCTCGTATCTCTTACTGTTCTCCCTTTACTATATGATCACTGCATTTTGTTGTCCTGTCAACCCACACACACACACCTGTTCCTATGCATCCTTTTCACTCTAACTCCCCATTTTAAATTGTTCATCCATTTCTCCCCAACCGCTCATCTTCTCTCTCCCTCTCCTATTCCTTTCTTTCCACTTCCCGTCCTCTTCCTCCATCCTTCTATCCATGCTGACCAGGGGCTCCCTCCCTGTCTCTCCCCTTCTCAGTGTCCTCATCCAGGGAGAGTGACCTGGGTCCCACTCTGGGCCTATGGAAGTCCTGCTCCTTGGAGAGCCTCCAGTCGGCCGTGTCGGAGGCCCGGCAGCTGAGCCAGCAGAGCAAGGTGCCCTTCCACCGCCCCAGACCCCACATGGTGCGGGGGAGGGGCTGCAACCAGAGCTTCCGTGTTGCCATCGACAAGTCCTACGACGGGCCCTCGGAGCCGGAGGATGGTAAGGGAAATCGCCATAAACGTTAATGCAACGCTGAGCATGACTATGTTCCCTCAGCCCTATGTTCCCTGGTCCCTATGTTCCCTCAGTTCCCTCGGCCCTATGTTCCCTCGGCCCTATGTTCCCTCAGTTCCCTCGGCCCTATGTTCCCTCGGCCCTATGTTCCCTGGGGCCGAGGCAACATGGGGCCGAGGCAACATGGGGCCCAGGGAACACAGGGTGGACCCCAATGTTATAGTATGGTGAGGTATAGAGACAGAGTGATGTCAGTCTACCCACTGTGTTTTTATTTATTGTCCACATACTTATTTGAAGACACTCGGGCGAATACTAACTTCCACTTAGGTTGAATTTTTCATGCATTGATATCAATGGGGAAGATGCTGCACTGTACTGTACAACAAAGTTAGTCTTTTGTCATTTCATATTTTCTCGACTGTCATGTTGTTTTAGGCCATTTTAGATCAAACTTAATCTACACAGACTGTACAAACATTAGGAACACCTGTTTTTTCCATGACATAGACTGACCAGGTGAATCCTGGTAAAAGCTATGATCCCTTATGCCTCTTGTTAAATCCACTTCAGTCAGTGTAGACGAAGGAGAGGAGACAGGTTAAAGAAGGATTTTTAAGCCTTAAGTCAATTGAGACATGGATTGTGTATGTGTGCCATTCAGAGGGTGAATCGGCAAGACAAAATATGTAAGTGCCTTTGAACAGGGTATGGTAGTAGGTGACAGGCGCACCGGTTTGAGTTTGTCAAGAACTGTAAAGCTGCTTGGTTTTTAATGCTCAACATTTTCCTGTGTGTATCAAGAATGGTCCATCACCCAAAGGACATCCACCCAACTTGACACAACTGTGGGAAGCATTGGAGTCAACATGGGTCAGCATCCTTGTGGAATGCTTTTGACACCTTGTAGAGTCCATGCCCTGACAAATTGAGGCTGTTCTGACGGCAAAAGGGGGTGCAACTCAATATTAAGGTGTTCCTAATGTTTTGTACACTCAGTGTATGATTGCCTTTGGATTATTCAGAAATATACACAAGTATCCACACATGAGTTGTATACACTGATATTAATAATGAGTCATTTAGCCATTGCGTAACTCACTGACATTCAGCAAACGCGGAGAGGTCGCAAAAGGACACACTGTTTAGGCGGCTCAGTGAATATGTAGTCAGCGTTTCTGGCCAGGGAACTTTTTAATCCCACAGCAGCACATTTTTGATGCAACATCTCAAATGTGAAGCCAAAGATCTGTCTGATTGTGTGTGTGTGTGTGTGTGTGTGTGTGTGTGTGTGTGTGTGTGTGTGTGTGTGTGTGTGTGTGTGTGTGTGTGTGTGTGTGTGTGTGTGTGTGTGTGTGTGTGTGTGTGTGTGTGTGTGTGTGACCATATGACCATCTGAGCATCCAAACTGAACTGTAAAGCACTAGACTTGCCTCTGACTTTCCCTCTGGCCTCAGGGAGTGGTTGCCTCAGGCTTAAAGGGGGGAACAAGTGATTCTGAATACAAGATTGGAGGCAGCACCCCCCTCTCCCATTTCCCCAAAAAGACCTGTCATTGAACCCAGCTGCAAAGTATTGAGGCACTGCAGGAGGGATGGGGGGGAGGTATATGAGTGTGTGTTTGTCTGATCGTGTGTCTACTTGTTTGTGTGTGACATCTGTGTTGACCTTAGGGCTGTCCCCGACCCCCAAAATAATTGGTCGAGCGAGAGTTGTCCTGTTCTTTCGACCAATCGATTGGTCAAAATGTTAAAACGTATTTTTCCATATATAGACACACACCCAATGTGTTTGAATAAAATCAACTACATATGCACTGAGCTTGTCTGATGCTTTAAGCACACTGTTTGATTTAAATAATGAAGATACACAAATGACTCAAGAAAGAGCCCGATGGTCACACTTAAAAATATGACAGGGAGTGCCTGTGTGACTGGAGCACGTTGTCTCGCTCTCTTCCCTACTGCAGCGTGAAGGCACCACGGCACAGCAAGGGTTTATTGCACTGTCCGTGCTGAAGCTGCAACATCATTTCAGCCATTTAGTTTCGTACTTATTTCTGACTGAAAAGTCATGTTACCGAAATCCCTAATTTGATTAGGAAAAACCCTTTCTCTCTTTACGTGAAACATGTAAGCATCGCATGCATGTGGCCAATAGGGCCTGACCTATAGCCTATCATAATCACATCAATAAATTGGTTAGAACAAACTTCGAACACAGTAACACGTGACCGCAAAATGGATGCGGAGGACGTGGTTGCTCAGGAGGGAAAGTCAGATATGTGGAAGACATTTGACTTAGTTGTGGAAACTGCTGGAGATCAAGAAAAAGGAGGGTATAGGAGCAAGCATTGCGTGAGTATTATGTCTGCCAAACAGATGCTGTTAGATTACAATATTTTTTTAAAATCTGACCATTTGGAACAGTGTAAACAACACTAAATAAGTGAGTGCACCAGAGAGTCTGTTCTAATGAAAAAAAATATCTATAAAGCCTTTATTACAGCAGACTAAAAACAGCTGCATGCATTTGTGAATTGCGGTTTATTTATTGTTTAGGCTAATTATTCAAAGCTCCCTTTGTTATTTAATTTTAAAACTAAAATGCTTAATTGTATTTCAAAGCATGAATGTCTCGTATGCTGTGTGATGGCATGAACGAATGAATGATTGATTGATACTATATATTGAAATATAGGCCTATTAAGACTAAACAGGACGCGCTCTTAAACCTACAGCTTGATGGTGGTTATACAAGGCTACTATACAAAGCCTACTAATGATAACGACATTACTTATTATTATAATGAAGATGAGAATAATAATTGGTATAACAATAAGAAGGAGATCAAGAAAAAGGAGGGGGTAGGAGCGAGAGCTGCGTGCATAGTATGTGTGACAAACAGGTGCTGTTAGATTACAAAAAAATTTAAAGTCTTTATTAAAGCATAGCAAAGATTAAAACCAGCCGAATCTGTGAAATTGCTGTATCCAACATTTTGCCGTAGCGTGAGGCTTGGTGCTCAAGGAATCAGTAGTCTATTAAACAAACACTCAAACAGGCAACAAAAGCAAGATCTGTCTTATTTCTGTAGATATATATGGATGATTTATAAAGCCAGGCACATTTAACAGTTAGCCTATTGATTATAGACCTAATTAAGTTGGTTTCCTCTCTCCTCAATTTTCTTAGACAATTAGGCTAAGGCAAGGGCTGTTTCCTCGTCTCTGCTGC
Source organism: Coregonus lavaretus (assembly GCF_964263955.1). Taxonomy (NCBI): domain Eukaryota; kingdom Metazoa; phylum Chordata; class Actinopteri; order Salmoniformes; family Salmonidae; genus Coregonus; species Coregonus lavaretus. Next base: position 15,684,174 of record NC_140025.1, on the reverse strand, counting down.
TGCCTCCGCCGCACTGTTCTCAATCCCAATATGCAGGTTAACTCTGCTATTGTGCACATAGCAACATAGGGAAAGGCGCCAATTCTACGGCAAACTGAAGATTATGTTTCAGAACTGAGGACAGCGACCATATCCAACGCAGGAGAAAGCGCATTTGTTATAAAATAATATTTGATTTATTAGTGTTGCACCATTATTTTTACATAATATAACCATATACAGTTGACCTTTAACCTTGACCTTTGATATCTCCCTCTCAGATGACCTGTCAGAGCAGAGCTCTGGCCGAGACACGCCCGCCAGTGGCTCATCCCGCCAGGACCAGATCGAATCAGAGGAAGGGAAGAAGAAGAAGAAGAAGAAGACCAAAGGGAAGAAGAAAAGCAAAGAAAAAGTGAAGAAGAAAACCGAGGACTCGGAGGACCAGGAGAAGAAGGCCAAGAAGAAAGGATTTGGGCTCTTAAGGTAGGCAACCATTTACAATTTAGTCATTTAGCAGATGTTCTTATCCAGAGCAACATACAGTAGTGAGTGCATACATTTTTGTACTGGTCCCCCGTGGGAATCAAACCCACAACCCTGGTGTTGCAAGCACCATGCTCTACCAACTGAGCCACATGGGACCAATGTTTCCCCTCTTTCCGTTTCATAATATGTATCTCTGAATTCTAGTTCCTTTCTTGCCTCTTTTAGCACTCCCCTTTTCCAACTGTTCAGGTCATTCAGCCACTGCTTATTCCAATATCACTCACCCAACATTTCCCCAATGTTTTTCCCATCCCAATAAGAACCTAACACAAATCTCACAATTTCTTTCACTAGTACAGGACATTCCAACCCTGTTCTTGGATTGCTACCCTCCTGTAGGTTTTCGCTCTAACCCCAGTTGTAATTAACCTGATTCAGGTTATTAACCAGCTAATTATTAGAATCAGGTGTGCTAGACTAGGGTTGGAGCAAAAACCTACAGGACGGTAGCTCTCCAGGAATAGGGTTGGAGAGCCCTGCACTAGTTCTACGCTCAGAATTATCTTTCTGAGATTTAGGATGAATGTGATACTGTATAGTAAAAAGATGGTTATCAATCTATTGATGCTGCTGACGTGAGTAGTCTTGTTATTACACCATAGAAGTTCAAACATTTGTAATTCAATTACGATCATAGATAGGCCAATATAGTGCCTTAGTGTCTATCGATTTTAGGCCCTCAGATAAGAATCCAATCTTCCAGCATGTCAGTGGTAATGGTGGGCAGATGTACACAGTTAACGTCTGGCTTGGTACCAGGATGGACACACACACACACACACACACACACAACCTTTTACTGGTTGGTTTCTGGGAGGGTTGTTGGTTGCAGGGGGGAGATGGAGAGGTCACAGGACAGGGCATGTTGTTATTGAGCCTGTTATCACACACATGTACACAGATGTGTGAGCACACATGTATGCACGCACATGCACACACACGTATGAATGCACGCACATTGGCGCAGTGCACACACAAACACTCACATAAACACTTACAGGAAAGGGCAGTTGAGATCAGAGAGGAAGCAGCATTGTGAGGGGCAGAGAAAGCTCTCTGGCACTGATTCCTACAGACACCACATCATTATATTCATAAGGAGCATTACTTTCATGTCTCTCTTTCTCACACACTTTTTTTTTACCCCCCTTTTCTCCCCAATTTTGTGATATCCAATTGGTAGTTACAATCTTGTCTCATCGCTGCAACTCCCCAACGGACTCGGTAGAGGCGAATGTCGAGAGTCATGCATCTTAACTGCTTCTTAACACACTGCTCGCTTAACCCGGAAGCCATCCGCACCAATGTGTCGGGGGAAACACAGTTCAACTGACAACCGAAGTCGGCTTGCAGGCGCCCGGCCCGCCACAAGGAGTCGCTAGAGCACGATGAGACAAGGAAATCCCCCTGGCCAAACCCTTCCCTAACCCGGACGACGCTGGGCCAATTGTGCGCTGCCCCATAGGGCTCCCGGTCACGGCCGGCTGTGACACAGCCTGGGATCAAACCCGAGGCTATAGTGGCACCTCAGCACTGCGATGCAGTGCCTTAGACCGCTGCGCCACTCGGGAGGCCCTACACACACACACACAGACTTGCAAGTGTACACACACACCCATGCTCACACACGAACCACACTCACACTTTCTCTCACTCTCACTTACACTCACCACACACACTCACACACACCACACACACACTCCATCACACATTCTCTTGCTCCCCAGTCTATCTTGTTCTGATACAGTGAGGGGAAACTCAATGGAGAAGGTTAGAGACATAACCTTGTGCTCTCTCTGACTACTCACTGGGTTGAAGGCTTTAGCCAGGACATTCTTGAACCATTTGACTGAAACAAAATTCCAAGGAACACTTACATTGCAATTCAACATCCAGCCAAGTGTAGCCTTAAGCGCAGAGTGCAGTTGGAGCACAAGTGGAGGGCAAGACACTTAAACACTCCCATATTTTCCACCACACACTGGCTCGGTTCACTCTGGCCTGATGATTGAATGTGAACTATGACTTAATTTGCTGGAATACGGCGTAGCTCAAATACTGCATCCCAAATGGTACCCTATTCTCTATATAGGGCACTACTTTTGACCAGGGCCCATAAGGCTGTGGTCAAAAGTAGTGCACTATATAGGGAAGAGGGTGCCTTTTGGGACACACCCAAGCTAATTGTAGATCACAAATGTTGTTTTACTCTGATGACTGTATTTCAAACGGGAAAATTAAAAACATATGACCTCAATTCCCCTCTGATCAAAAATGTGTGCAACACTGTAGCGGGACAAATGTATTTTGAGACTGATTTATTTTCATGGCTGTTATTGATTTTATGGATGTACTGTAGTCTTTTTGGACGGCCAGGTTCCTTTGTTTGCGTAGGCAGGACTTCCACAATCCATTGTGTTAGTTGGACTCACCACTCAACAAGGCTATTCTGAAATCAAAACACTGCCAGTGCCAATATTAACTGGATTATTGTCTATCTTTCTTTTCCTATTTCTTTTTCTTTTGCTCTTTCTTTCATTCTTTCTTTCATACTTAGTTTCTTTATTTCACTCTTTCCCACTTTCATTCTTTCTCTCACTCTTAGAGGACAACAGTATGGTCTCTCTGCATTCACGAAATCTAGTAGATACTTCCATCTCAACTGCACTCCCCCCACCGCCACCCCCGCCATCCACACACTCCTACACACTTCATATTCATATTCCCTCCAACCATAAAGACAGTCTTCAATGCGAGATGACTGGTTGTCCCTTCGGTACCTACAACAGTAGAGATTGAAGTGTCCTTGCTGAGCGAACCGCCTGAGGGAGTTTCAGCATTGACAGGCCTTGTGAAGATCAGCCACGTTACATGTCAGCCACGTTAGACTTCTCACCCTGTGCATACATAGACAGTACACTCTCTTAGGCTCTTATGAAAGATGTGTATGTTCAGTACAGAGACTGGGGTGGCAGCTTTTTCAAAGTGCTGGTGGAGCCTAGAAATGACTATATATTCTCATGGGTATATTCGCAAGATGTCCACATTTACTGTATGTTGAGGTATCTCAATGGTCCTGTCAACCCGAGCCGGCCTGTTTTGAGGTCCTCTTCCTGACTTTGGCAGACTGGCCGTGCCCGAATACCCAACCCGTAATTGTATTCTTAATAGTAGGCTGATTAGGTATGCGAAAATAGAACGTTTTATAGTATGTGACATTTAGAAAATGTAGTGTGCTTTAAATGCCAAGATGTCATACTCATTTCAGCTTTTCATCTAGTTTGAATTTGCTGCATGCTGTAAAGGAAATAAATAGTATTTTCAGACCCACGTGTGTTTGACAGCAGATGATAATGAGTTGATAATCAGATGAGGGCAATTCCACAGTAACAAAGATTTTTTACTTTAAAATGTATGTCAAACAAAAACCAATCACTGCAAAGTTAAACAAACCATACAACGCTATGCACAAGGACTACTTTTAACAATTTCCCCCCCTAAAATAAAATAAAATAACCTGAAGAACTGTGCAGATGCAAAGTTTGGTAACAGAATGACAGTTTGTGCTGTTGTTGCCGTCATTCTGTTACCAAACTTTGCATCTGCACTGTTCTTCAAGTAAATGTGTTTTTGAGAAACTTTCAGTGGAAATTGATAGAAGTCGTTTTTGTGCATAGAGTTGTATGGTTTGTTTAACTTTGCAATCAGTGGTTTTTGTTTGGCTTACATTTTAAAGTTAAAAATCTGAGTCTCAGTATCATTCAGTTACCAAGGAATTGCCTAAAAGGAGACTCATTGTACCAAAAGGAATGAATGTCGCCAAACAACACAATTGCGCATCAGTGGACGCATTCTCAGTACGGATGAGCCTAGTATGTTGATATTTGTTGCTTACTGCATTAATTTTTTACTAAACCGTACGTTCTAAATATTATGCAGTATGATAAGTACACAGTATTTTGTTTTAATAAGTAGTAGTCAAGACAGATTTCGTACACTGTGTGTGTGTGTGTGTGTGTGTGTATGTATGCATACATTTGTCTGTGTATATGTGTGGCTGTTTGTAGTTTGTATTTACTCTTCTGCCTGATCACAGCTCCAATAACAGGCCCTTTCCTGTGGCCTGTGTGTGTGCGTATTCTTGTACATTTGTACGCCCAGTCTTTCTATCCCATACTGCTTCCTCTCTCTCTGTCACCCTCCCCTCCCCACCTCTTCTGCCCGTCACTCCGGCTCAGAGTGGCTGTCACTAAGGCCCTCAGTGTGACAGACAGACAGGACACTGCCGTCCCCGCTACAACTGCCAATTTGGGGACATGAAAGCCGGCACGCTGATCCGCTGTTTACAAATCCCCCTCCGCTCGCTTCGATCCTCTTCCCTCTCTTTTTCTCCCTCTTCCCGGGGACGGATCAAATCCGACAGGGAACCAAGCCAATTAGCAGGGCCCGTTCCGGACCTAAATTCTCATTTCCATCAAAAAGCCTAGTATGTGGTTGTGTTGTCCTAAAGGATGGGCGCCATAGATGGACCACACCCTCCTCAGACCTACTGTAAATCCCCCATAGATGGCCTGCATCCCGATTTGCCACCCTTCTCCCGAAGTGTACACTTGCACTTTTTCCATCATGGATTTAACAATGGTGGAAACTCCCTTTAGCCAATGCTTACACCAATCCAGTGTTTTTAAATTCATGACAGGAAGTGTGCAAGTGCACACTTTGGGTGAATTGAGACTTAGGCATAGTTGTTGTATGTGGACTAGAGTGATGCTGGAGTTATAAGACGTGTTTAGATGTGTTTACGTGTTGGTTCGCGGACTTGACATTAAGCTCTGTGACGAGCTGAAGCTGAGATGTTTTTTTTAACAGTAATGTTGTTAGCTAAGTTTGTTATGGTTTGTCACGTCATGGTTTACCTTTTTGACGTTTTGAAGGCTGGTGGCTTTTTGTCCTCACAGGAGGGGATTTGTCGACCTTACGTTTTCACCTCCAAAACATGTCAGGATGTCTTGGAGAATATGTTTTTGTCTGTGTGTTCTTTGTGTCTGTTTGCAGGTTGTATTTACTCCCAAGTTTGTCTCACCACTCATCCTATGGGTAAATGATTTACTTACAACTATAATATTTGATTAGTCAGGGCAGTAGTTTTCATTTCATAGTTTTTCAGATTGATGGAATGTTTTAATAACCTGTCCAATGCCCACCAGAAACCACCACCAAAATGCCTCCTTCCTGAAAATGTTTGTCATTCTGAGGCACGGTGAATCTTATATCCTATATTTCTGGCATGGCGCAATTCTAATTTATAACTTTCCTGTGGACGTCAACAGCGGCTCGCGCTATCGAGGTACGCAGCCCGAGAAAAACAAATTATCTTTTTTTTTTGCCCCATGTTGGACTGCTTCCTGAAATGATTTGCTAATTTACTTGTTGCTGTGGTGACCTGTCAATCAAGCATTAGAGGGATTTTGAAGAAGAAAAGAGAGCCAAAGAAAGGGAAAATCCTCATGCATATATATCAGCTACTAAACCTTCAACATGACAGGCAGGCTTCTTCTTTCCTGTTCTTCTTCCTCCTCCTTCTCCAACTCTTCAGAGGGGCTCACTGTAGGAATATACCGTAGCTCCCTTAGTACAACACCGTTGATCTATGTCAAGAGGTTTGGACCTCTTGGTGTAATGGTTTGGGCCTGACAAACATGGCTTGGGCCTGACAAACAAAGAGCTGTTGGTTCAAGTCCTTTTATTGCTAATCCCGGATTCAGTGCAATATATTGGCATGTACGATGATGGATAACAAGACAACGTCTATTAAGATAAATTGCTTTAGGATAAGTATATATGGACGTCTGGATATTCCAGACATATCAATATGGCTAGACGAAAACACGAGTCAACCTCAGACGACGGATGCTCGTCATCGACCAATGAAAGCAGCTCATTGAGCCATCAGGGAGTTGTCATCTGATCTCCAGCACTTCAGGTCCTTCACTTCACTGGCCGAGTTCGACATTGCAGGCGAGTCGAGACTGACTGATCTACGAATATCCTTGCATCATAAATAACTTCTCAATATTATTTGTATATCAGTCACAATTCACCCATGATACATCACGGTTTTGATGCTCTCGAACATGGCCTCTGTCTTCATGGAGGCTCATCGACCAATGAAAGTTGTCTAATTATCCTGGTCATCTGATCTCATTGCTTCAGGTCATTCACTCTGTCTTCATCCAGCAACAAGAGACGCCAGGAAGCGATTACACCTCTTCCAATGGCCGCCGTCCCGTCATCACGCTCAGTGTGATGGATGGGCTTCCTCTGCCATTAGGTGTCTGCCGGCCATCTGTCCATCCCAGGCTGTGTGTGTGACATTCCTCCCTCACAGAAAAGGTTAAGTGGCTCTTATGAGGTCTAAGGAGAGGGGCAGGAGTGGTCACAGCACGTTAACCTCTAACCCTGCCCTTTTCATGGGGTAGGAATGCTGTCTGTAGGGGGGGAGTTGGGGATATGGAGGGTCACACTTCTTTCTTATTCTCTCATTTTCTTCCTTGGACTCTATTTTGAAATCAAAGCACAGTGCAATTATTGGCTGGCCGATGGTGTGTCTGCCTTTTTCTCTCTCTCACGCTCTCTTTTCCTTCTCTCTGTCACATACATTCTCTTTTTCCTCCCCCTTTGTCTTTCATTACAGCCGCTCACTGCTTGTTAGGGTCTTTGTCATTGTTCTGGTGTATCTGAATCCTCAACCCCTTTAGTAGTCTGGATGGAATAGTTCTACTGAGACCTTTGATCAGTCACTCTCACCTACAGTATCTCTTCATCATGGATTCTGTGTGCTGTCCTGGACTCGAGGCTGGCTCAAACAGTGCTTGGATAAACACACACACACACACAGATGTGCACGTACATACACGAACGCATGCACACACACAGATGCTCACTCACGCATGCACACACACACACACAAATTATCACTCACTTGCACGCACACATACACATGCCAAAGCTCACTCTCTCTCTTCCAAATGAGTGTGAAAATAAGACGTAACTGGCTCGTTAAATATTAATTTGTTTTTTGACAGAAGTGGGGGGGGGAAGGAGACAAGACAAATTGCCTGGAGCTAGCGCTTTGTGCATGAATCGTTAAAATATGCCAGAAATCAGAAATGCAAACAATTAAAATAAAGCCCATATTTCACGTGCCACCCTTGGGTGACAGATGCATCTCTCGCTCTGTGGCTGTCGCCCATCTCCCTCCCTCCCTCTCTCTCATCCCTCTCTCTGCTAAGCAGTCTGATTGACACGGCATTACACCCGGGACGGGCCAGACACTGTTTAAAGATGTACACGCATTCACACACACACACACACACACAGAGGAACCTTTCACTTTTCTCACACAGACACAACATACACCTTTCACTTAACACATACACACTCGCTAATGAAGACACTCCTGAGAACATATCTATCATACCAGTCAGACCTCACACCCTTAAAACATCTCTCTTACTCTCTTTTACTCGCTCTCAACTCATTCTATCTGCTTACTCCCTACTTTCTCCCTGGTTCTTCTTCCATTCCCCATTCTCTGCCTCTTTCTCTATATTGGTAATCATATTTTGTGTTGTATTAATTTCTTATACAGAGACCTCCAATGCACAATATATCTTGATTTGGTGTGTGCGTGCTACTGGATGTCCGTGCAACTGGATGTGTATGGGTGCACGCAGTGTGTGCGCTCGTGCTTTGCATGCGTATAGCATCCAACGAGAAACCGATAAATCAATAACGACACCATCCATTTTTGGCCTACAGCTAAACTAAACGTTATTTCACTCAAAGCTCACTTCAACACCATCTTTATTACGATGATCCGAATTGGCTCGACAGCAGTGGCGGTTCTAACGGCAATAGATTCATCTGGGAGGGTGGTTTTGATCTATTTGGTTGTGTAACTCTTAATACGAAGCGTTAATGGGAGGTGATTTAGCCCAAATTGCCGCCGCCTGCTGCAGGATGCATATGGAGGAAATAAGATAAATAGATTTAATTATGCCCAGTGGGGGTAACGAGAGACGAGAGACTCTGTTTTAATTATTGAAGGGGGGCGTAGCTTTCTGCTGCCAGGAAGGAGCTGTGATTAGCTTCTCATGCTGTCAATCAGGGGAAGAGGAAGGTAGAGTGGGGTATGGTGAGGAGGTGTGTGGAGGGTGGGTGGGTTCTGTGTGTGTGTCTGTGTTTCCGAATGAAAAAACACAAATGAGAGTGATATGACCCCCTGCTTTTTTAGAAGGACCGTTTCGTTCTTTCTCAACATACTTGTAAACGTCTAGCTTCTTAACTGTCCTCTGCGTGATGTACACTACTGCAGTATTCCAGTGTTCTGTCCCAGAAAACACCAAAGAGCCCCTGTTACATCACACCTCCTTATGTAGTTTTTAATTGAACTTATCCCTACTTGTCTCTCTGGCTTCCAAAACATCCAACTCCACCAAGGTACCAGTAGAAAAATACACACAGCAATCTAATTACCGTGATAACATTTATAGGCTGTGAGATTAAGTGTTCTCTCTCTCTGGAAGCCTCACTGTTCTTTCTATATATTCCTAAACTCCAACCGTGCCATACTTTCATGGGAGCTTTGGCTTATCCCTCCCTCTCTCTTTCTCATTCTCACGTTCATTCTCCATTCGCTCTCTCTCTCTCTGTCTCTCTCTCTCGCTCTGTCTCTCGCTCTGTCTGTCTCTGTCTCTCTCTCTCTCTCTCTCTCTCTCTCTCTCTCTCTCTCTCTCTCTCTCTCTCTCTGTGTCTCTCTCTTCTTGTCGTTCTCGCTCTTTCTCTCCCCGCTTGTTATTTTGGTACTCAAAAGCAGATGCATATTTAGCTGGCATTATCCCTGCGTCTTTATGGGCGATCAACTCCTCGTCCTCTGGAATGTGTAGAAATGGGTGTATCATCATATGTGTTTCTTCTTCTTTGTTTCTTTGTGCGTGCTCATGCGTGTGTGTGTGTGTGTGTGTGTGTGCTCGTGTGTGTGTGTGTGTGTGTGTGTGTGTGTGTGTGTGTGTGTGTGTGTGTGTGGTGCTTCAGCTAGCCTAAGAGGTCAGGCCTACCCACCTGGAACAATGTTGGAGTGTGTGTGTGTGTGTGCGTGCATGCATGTAACTGGAAGTGTGCGGGTGCACACAGTGTGTGTGCGCGTGCTTGCATGCGTATTGCATATGCAACACCAGACGCAACATCTCAGCTATTAGCCTCATTCATTTCCATCATAAAAGACAGACGTCATCAATGAACTCCCCTGACAGACCGACAGACAGACTGTAAACTGTCTCCTTACACCATCACTCTTGCCGACTGAACGTCTGCTTACAGACCGAATGCCTGTTTAGCTACTCGTTAGCGCTCACCAGTTACCAGTGTCCCACTGGCTCCATCCAATAGCACTTAAGGAAGCCTATTTATTTACCACTCCCTGCTCCCTGCTTGTTGTCACACTGTAAAAAAGAAAAACAGCTTCATTTCCTGAGCTGCCAACCACAGAGATGATAATGGAGGAAATGAGTCTAGCACACATAGGTAAAAGCTGTTGTATTGTATAGCTAGCACACATACTGGTAAATAGGCTACAAGAGTTTCCTCTCTTAATCTCTCTATTTCCCTCTCCCTCCCTTGCACCTCTCTCTCGCTCTCTCTGTCTCTCCGTCTCTGTTTCTCCCTCTTTTTCTCTCCTACCCTCCCTCCCTAGGGAGCCAATTCCACAGGTCGCAGGGCAGTTATATCACCCAGGCTGTCTGTGATCTCACTGTGTTCTGAACCTCATTAGAAAGAAGACACAATCCTTTTATTTTACTTTTCCCCCCTTCTCTCACCCACTTCTTCAGAATGTCATGTAATGAGCATGGAGAAGCTTCTGGAAGAGGTGATTAAGAGGATGAGTAAAGGCACCTTCCAAAAAAGCTGATTTTCACTGGAACTCAACAGGACAGTCTTTTGTCTTGTCATATTTGGACATTTTGTGGATATTGGTTCTAGTTTCTTCATTCCCTCTCAGGAGGAGTGTCACCGTCGTAGACCCAGGAGCCATTCTGGTGGCACACTGGCAGAGGCAGACTAATGATGACAGTGTTATGCTAATAATGGTTCCGTTTGGCCCCTTGTGACAGTAGGACCACATTAAACCGCGACACCAATGACCCAGTAACCCAGTGAAGCATCCATCTTACACCATTATGAGAAAGTAATGCAGCCAGTGCTATGATGTAGGTATAGTGTGTTTTTAAATGAGATCTCCCACTCTTTGTGTGGCTGTGTGTGGCTCCCTATGAGCTTTCCCACACAGAGTGGCGGCCATCTTTCTGTGTTGGTTCTCTAGCTTGTGGGGCTGTCAGGTGTTTCAGCATCAAACAGGAACAGGAAATGACAATGAGAAATGACATCCGTATTTCTGAATAAACAGGATTGATATAAGGACAAATTTACACAGCTAGATAGAATCCAGCTCCGAAGAGTCTCGTTCGATAATTTTTTGTTGTTGTCTTAAAACAAATCTGACTTCCAATTCAGATCCCCACAACACCTACTGCATACCACCTGATTGTCTTGGAAAAATAAATGGAGAGACTAACGGTGAGGAGAGGGAGAGATTAGGGAAAGGAAGGAGCGAAACATTATGATTGATGGGGTTTGGGTTTGTACCTTCCCAATGGCAGGTACATACACTGAGTGTACAAAACATTAGGAACATGCTCTTTCCTTGACAGACTGACCAGGTGAAAGCTATGATCCCTTATTCATGTCACTTGTTAAATCCACTTCAATCATTCTAGATGAAGGGGAGGAGACCGGTTAAAGAAGGATCTTTAAGCTTTGAGACATCGATTGTGTATGTATGCCATTCAGAGGGTGAATCGGCAAGACAAAATATTTAAGTGCCTTTGAACAGGGTATAGTAGTAGGTGCCAGGCACACCGGTTTGAATGTGTCAAGAACCGCAATGCTGCTAGGTAGGCTTGGGCGGTATACCGTATACCGGGGTATTTTTGAAAAAGACACGGGATGGTTTTTCAATACCGTCAAAAATATTTATTTGAAGTTTTTCAATAAATTGGAATATTTGTAGCTACTTTTTAAGTTTATACCTGCAGTCAACTTGTGCAATATGTTAGGAGATAAAGCAGATTGCGTTCTTCATTTCACCTGCCACATCATTTTACATTATGAAGCTTACCGTAGTTCCCCAGAACAGTTGAGCCAGTCACGTGTTTGTATGCAATTCACTACTAAATGTTTGCCATCAGATATCTTATAATGGCTTTCTTCCAGAAGTCAAAGAGCTCTGTATGAGTTATATGTACAGCTGCCATTTATTCTCATCCGTTTTTCTCCCATTTGCTCCATGTACACATGCTGCTCTTCCTTCAGAAAAGCATGCATCACAACTGTTCATTCGCACAATTTCTCTCGTTAACTTACGCTTGTAAATGTCTACACTCAGTAGTAAATGACATTCAGTAGCTACTAGCTATGCTTGTATGACTGTATGAGCTGGATTTGCCTGTGTTTGCAATTAGTTTGTTCATTTTTCTCTCATTACCATTTAGCTAACAGCGTCTATGTGATTTTGCTATTAGTTTGTACAACATTTGTTAGCATTCTGGTAATAGAAGCCCAATGGGCTTTTCTTGTGTTTTTAGTGCCCCCTTGTGTGCTTTGCCAGTAATACCGTAAAACTCGGAATGAGAGAAGGACGGTATGATGATATGAAAATCTGGATACCGCACAAGCCTACTGCTGGGTTTTCCACACTCAACAGTTTCCCGTGTGTATCAAGAATGGTCCAACACCCAAAGGCCATCTAGCCAACTTCACACAACTCTGGGAAGCATTGGAGTCTACATGGGCAAGCATCCCTGTCGGACGCTTTCGACACCTTGTATAGTTCATGCCCAGACGAATACACACACACAATACTGTGTGAAAGAGAGAGACGAGCCACCCAGCTCACTTCTCTCATGGAGGGCTGCCAGTGTCAATGAAGTCTGTGAAATAGATACTACTGCCAGCACCATGCTAAGAATGGGCAATAATATCGGCCATTCATATTACTGTTCTTCTAACAATGTCTGCAGGTTGTACGGGAAGCAATGCTAGGCTAGTTGGCCTTGAAGAAGTGTTTGAATGCTGTTTTTATAGTCTGGAGATGTAATCAGAAGTAGGCTGATGTAGGCCGCACTCATATCAAAGGAATTAAGTGTCACTCGTGCTAAGTTGACTAGCATTAGCTTGCTTTCCAGAGCCTGTATTTATCAAGCATCTCAGAGTAGGTTGCTGATCTAGGATCAGGTCCTCCCTGTCCATAATTTAAAAGGCAAAACTGATCCTTCCCCCAAGGCGCTTGAAAAATATGGCCTAGGACTAACCCATGCATCTGGGTCAGCTGCAAAATCGGCCAACCCAGCAGCAGTGCAGTGATCAGAGGCTGATTTGAGTGTGTCCTCTGTTGTCTTCCATCAGGGTTACCATTCACACCATGTCCCCCTGAAGGCTGTAATGAGAAGAGCCAGTGACAGGAATTAAGACAGGCCCCTGTCCCTAATGAGCTAAACACAGACATCAGATTGGACTCAGCAGGGAGCTGACACACACAGGCACACACCAAACACCACGGTCATGTTCAGTATAGGCAAAAGTCGCAGATAGAAATGTCATGAATAGAGCTGATGTGATCCCTTTTTCTATACGTCAAAGAGGCATGTTCATTTTATATATATTTCTTGAATAGTCATGAATAGAGCTGTCATGATCTCTCATTATACATGTCACAGAGGTGTGTTTGTTCTACAATGATACCTTTCTATCTGAATGTTTTCTACTGAATGCAGCCCCCATAGGAAAGGGTTGTGGCAGATTTGCCCCCAGGCCAAGCCCCTGATAACATGGGGCTGTAAGACCAGACATACTCTACCTGACAGAAAACCCATTGTGTTCTATGGATATGTGAATTAATCCAGGGATTTGTATGTCTTTCTGTCTGAAGGCCATTGGGGGAATAATCAGTAGCTCAGAGAACCATGTAAAGACTGTTTTGGTTGAGAGTGTCCTTTCGGAAGCTTGAGAGCGACATGTGATTCAACTCCATGCCTGGAGGGCAAAAACACGCCCATATTCACAAAGAGTGCTGTCTAGGATCAGTTTTGCCTTTTGCATCCAAATGATTGAGGGGAGATCTGTTTCTAGATCAGCACTCCTACTGATGTTTTGTGAATACAGGCCCTGGTTTTCAATATTTTCTTCTAGTCAGGGACTGGTCCAGACCTGGCATACCAGGTGAATGGACTCTGGCCAATTAGTGACATGAATCAATCAGTAAACTATACTGAACAAAAATATAAACGCAACATGTAAAGTGTTAGTCCCATGTTTCATGAGCTGAAATAAAAGATCCCAGAAATGTTCCATGTGCACAAAAAGCTTATTTCTCTCAAATGTGCACAAATTTCTCCTTTGCCAAGGAAATCCATCCACCTGACAGCTGTGGCATATCAAGAAGCTGATTAAACAGCATGATCATTACACAGGTGCACCTTGTGGACAATAAAAGGCCAGATGTCTCAAGTTTTGAGGGAGCGTGCAATTTTCATGCTGACTGCAAGAATGTCCAACAGAGCTGTTGCCAGAGAATTGAATGTTAATTTATCTACCATAAGCCGCCTCCAACATCATTTTAGAGAATTTGTCAGTAGGTCCAACCGGGCTCACAACCACAGACCACGTGTAACCACACCAGCCCGGGACCCTCCACATCCGGCTTCTTCACCTGCGGCATCGTCTGAGGAGTATTTCTGTCTGTAATTAAGCTATTTTGTGGGGGGAAACTATTTCTGATTGGCTGGGCCAGGCTCCCCAGTGGGTGGGCTTGGCTCCCAAGTGGGTGTGCCTATGCCCTACTAAGCCCACCTATGGCTGCGCCCCTGCCCAGTCGTGAACTCCATAGATTAGGGCTTAATTAATTAGCATGTTGCATTTATATTTTTGTTCGGTATATGTGAGAGAAAATAAAACAAAATATTTTAGGGGTCAGATAAGTACAGAGTAGGGTGAAGTTGCCCCTAGATGCTGACCCTGGGTCCGTTTTGCATTTTCCCCACTAATGATTAAGGTTAGGATAGGGGGATGAGAAACTGATCCTAGATCTGTACCTAGGGGAAACTTCACCCCAGGGATACACACTCTCAACTCTGTCTGTCAGAAAGCATGTTGTATCAGTTCAGAATACATACTGTATAGTAATACCAATTAATCAGTGGTGTAAAGTACTTAAGTAAAAATACTTGAAAGTACTACTTAAGTAGTTTTTTGGGGTATCTGTACTTTACTTTTACTTCACTACATTCCTAAAGAAAACTATGTACTTTTTACTCCATACATTTTCTCTGGGAACCAAAAGTACTCGTTACATTTTAAATTGTTAGCAGGACAGGAATATTGTCTAATTCACACACTTATCAAGAGAACATCCCTGGTCATCCCTACTGCCTCTGATCTGGCGGACTCATTAAACACATGCTTCATTTGTACAGTGGGGGAAAAAAGTATTTAGTCAGCCACCAATTGTGCAAGTTCTCCCACTTAAAAAGATGAGAGAGGCCTGTAATTTTCATCATAGGTACACGTCAACTATGACAGACAAATTGAGGAAAAAAAATCCAGAAAATCACATTTTAGAATTTTTTATGAATATATTTGCAAATTATGGTGGAAAATAAGTATTTGGTCACCTACAAACAAGCAAGATTTCTGGCTCTCAGAGACCTGTAACTTCTTCTTTAAGAGGCTCCTCTGTCCTCCACTCGTTACCTGTATTAATGGCACCTGTTTGAACTTGTTATCAGTATAAAAGACACCTGTCCACAACCTCAAACAGTCACACTCCAAACTCCACTATGGCCAAGACCAAAGAGCTGTCAAAGGACACCAGAAACAAAATTGTAGACCTGCACCAGGCTGGAAAGACTGAATCTGCAACAGGTAAGCAGCTTGGTTTGAAGAAATCAACTGTGGGAGCAATTATTAGGAAATGGAAGACATACAAGACCACTGATAATCTCCCTCGATCTGGGGCTCCACGCAAGATCTCACCCCGTGGGGTCAAAATGATCACAAGAACGGTGAGCAAAAATCCCAGAACCACACGGGGGGACCTAGTGAATGACCTGCAGAGAGCTGGGACCAAAGTAACAAAGCCTACCATCAGTAACACACTACGCCGCCAGGGACTCAAATCCTGTAGTGCCAGACGTGTCCCCCTGTTTAAGCCAGTACATGTCCAGGCCCGTCTGAAGTTTGCTAGAGTGCATTTCGATGATCCAGAAGAGGATTGGGAGAATGTCATATGGTCAGATGAAACCAAAATATAACTTTTTGGTAAAAACTCAACTCGTCGTGTTTGGAGGACAAAGAATGCTGAGTTGCATCCAAAGAACACCATACCTACTGTGAAGCATGGGGGTGGAAACATCATGCTTTGGGGCTGTTTTTCTGCAAAGGGACCAGGATGACTGATCCGTGTAAAGGAAAGAATGAATGGGGCCATGTATCGTGGGATTTTGAGTGAAAACCTCCTTCCATCAGCAAGGGCATTGAAGATGAAACATGGCTGGGTCTTTCAGCATGACAATGATCCCAAATACACCGCCCAGGCAACGAAGGAGTGGCTTCGTAAGAAGCATTTCAAGGTCCTGGAGTGGCCTAGCCAGTCTCCAGATCTCAACCCCATAGAAAATCTTTGGAGGGAGTTGAAAGTCCGTGTTGCCCAGCGACAGCCCCAAAACATCACTGCTCTAGAGGAGATCTGCATGGAGGAATGGGCCAAAATACCAGCAACAGTGTGTGAAAACCTTGTGAAGACTTACAGAAAACGTTTGACCTGTGTCATTGCCAACAAAGGGTATATATCAAAGTATTGAGAAACTTTTGTTATTGACCAAATACTTATTTTCCACCATAATTTGCAAATAAATTCATTAAAAATCCTACAATGTGATTTTCTGGATTTTTTTTCTCATTTTGTTTGTCATACTTGACGTGTACCTACAGTGGGGAGAACAAGTATTTGATACACTGCCGATTTTGCAGGTTTTCCTACTTACAAAGCATGTAGAGGTCTGTAATTTTTATCATAGGTACACTTCAACTGTGAGAGATGGAATCTAAAACAAAAATCCAGAAAATCACATTGTATGATTTTTAAGTAATTAATTTGCATTTTATTGCATGACATAAGTATTTGATCACCTACCAACCAGTAAGAATTCCGGCTCTCACAGACCTTTTAGTTTTTCTTTAAGAAGCCCTCCTGTTCTCCACTCATTACCTGTATTAACTGCACCTGTTTGAACTCATTACCTGTATAAAAGACACCTGTCCACACACTCAATCAAACAGACGCCAACCTCTCCACAATGGCCAATACCAGAGAGCTATGTAAGGACATCAGGGATAAAATTGTAGACCTGCACAAGGCTGGGATGGGCTACAGGACAATAGGCAAGCAGCTTGGTGAGAAGGCAACAACTGTTGGCGCAATTATTAGAAAATGGAAGAAGTTCAAGATGACGGTCAATCACCCTCTGTCTGGGGCTCCATGCAAGATCTCACCTCGTGGGGCATAAATGATCATGAGGAAGGTGAGGGATCAGCCCAGAACTACACGGCAGGACCTGGTCAATGACCTGAAGAGAGCTGGAACCAGTCTCAAAGAAAACCATTAGTAACACACTACGCCGTCATGGATTAAAATCCTGTAGCGCACGCAAGGTCCCCCTGCTCAAGCCAGCACATGTCCAGGCCCGTCTGAAGTTTCCAATGACCATCTGGATGATCCAGAAGAGGAATGGGAGACGGTCATGTGGTCTGATGAGACAAAAATAGAGCTTTTTGGTCTAAACTCCACTCGCCGTGTTTGGAGGTAGAAGAAGGATGAGTACAACCCCAAGAACACCATCCCAACCGTGAAGCATGGAGGTGGAAACATCATTCTTTGGGGATGCTTTTCTGCAAAGGGGACAGGACGACTGCACCGTATTGAGCGGAGGATGGATGGGGCCATATATTGCGAGATCTTGGCCAACAACCTCCTTCACTCAGTAAGAGCTTTGAAGATGGGTCGGGGCTGGGTCTTCCAGCATGACAACGACCCGAAACACACAGCCAGGGCAACTAAGGAGTGGCTCCGTAAGAAGCATCTCAAGGTCCTGGAGTGGCCTAGCCAGTCTCCAGACCTGAACCCAATAGAAAATCTTTGGAGGGAGCTGAAAGTACGTATTGCCCAGCGACAGCCCCGAAATCTGAAGGATCTGGAGAAGGTCTGTATGGAGGAGTGGGCCAAAATCCCTGCTGCAGTGTGTGCAAACCTGGTCAAGACCTACAGGAAACGTATGATCTCTGTAATTGCAAACAAAGGTTTCTGTACCAAATATTAAGTTCTGCTTTTCTGATGTATCAAATACTTATGTCATGCAATAAAATGAAAATTATTTACTTAAAAATCATACAATGTGATTTTCTGGATTTTTGTTTTAGATTCTGTCTCTCACAGTTGAAGTGTACCTATGATATCAATTACAGACCTCTACATGCTTTGTAAGTAGGAAAACCTGCAAAATCAGCAGTGTATCAAATACTTGTTCTCCCCACTGTATGATGAAAATTACAGGCCTCTCTCATCTTTTTAAGTGGGAGAACTTGCACAATTGGTGGCTGACTAAATACTTTTTTTCCCCACTGTAAATGATGTCTGAGTGTTGGAGCGTGCCCCTGGCTATCCTTACATTTAAAAAACAAGAAAATGGTGCCGTCTGGTTTGCTTAATATAAGGAATTTGAAATGATTTATACTTTTACTTTGATACTTAAGTATATTTGAGCAATTACATTTACATTTAATACTTAAGTATATTTAATACCAAATACTTTTAGACTTTTACTCAATTAGTATTTTACTGGGTGACTTTCACTTTTATTTGAGTCATTTTCTATTAAGGTATCTTTACTTTTACTCAAGTATGACAATTTGGTACTTTTTCCACCACTGCAATTAATCATCATCTCAACCGCATTGCCAACTTACAAACACACCCACTGCATTAACTCACTCTAGCAAATTATCACCCTGCATTATCACCAACCATTAACCACTGTACCAGAGGTAAAGGCACTAATGAACGTGTGGGAGTGAGTTTGGTTCGTATGTGTGTTTAATAGTGTTTGTGTGAGCGATGGGTACTGTTTCTCTGTTGTGAATTGGAACCGCTAACGTGCGTGTGTGTGTGCGCGCACACGTGTGTGTGTGTGTGATACGTGTGTGGAGGGTCTATGTGTGTAATAGATTATTTTTCTGTGTCTTGCTGAGTGGAAGTGTGAACACACTTGGCTGCGGTGTGAACTAGACTGCTGTTTGGTTCCAAACATGAAGCCCTGAGTCCACTCCTTCTCTCTCCCCTTCTCTTCCCTCCACTCCTTCTCTCTCCCCTTCTCTCCCCTCCACTCCTTCTCTCCCCTCTTATAGTTTCTCCACTACTGTGTGGCCTCCTGCTCAACTAGAAATAGTTCCTTTCATAATCTCTGCTGAGTCTATTGTTGGTTTATGAACCGCCACACTGTTTTGAATCCCAAATAAAAAAACATCTTACCAATCTGTCTCTCTCTTTCTCTCTCAATCCCCCTCTCCCTCCCCAGGTTTGGCAAGAAAAAGGAGGCGAAGAGCAAGGCGGAGGTGAAGGCTGCCAAGCAGAAGTTTGAGGTTCTGAGCGAGGAGGAGCTGGACAAGATTGAGGAGAGAGTGAGGTGAGCTCACACTCTTTGGCCTGTTGCCTGTGTGTATATCAATCAATGCGCTGTCTGTCTCTGTCTTCCTGTCTGTCGGTCTGTCACTCTCTGTCTCCACACGCCATCATTCAAACGCCACTCTATAACATATACATATACACAATATATGCCGTTTTTTGTCCAATCCCATCAAGTTAATGTGAGTTTGATTCAGACGGTGTGAGTGACAGTATCCATCCCCTCTTATGTTACCGACAGACATGATCTCCGTAACATGGAGGTGCGGGACGGCCACGTGACCCCTGACCCCCTGCCACCCGACATGGAGGACGACGACCAGGACCCCAACTACGCCCGCATCAACACCTTTCGGGAGCCCCCCAAGGGCCCCTCGCCCTCCTACCTCAGCCGCACCCCTTCTCCCCAGCGGGCCCTCGGGGGACCACCCCCCGCCGGACCCTCACACAGCCGCCAGCCATCTGCCGAGGACTTAGAGGGGCTCTATGCCAAGGTCAACAAGCAGAGAGCCCCGCCCTCGACTTCCACGTCCCAGCTTCAGCCCCCTCTGAGCGACAGGTGAGTTGATCCAAAAACCAGGAAAACACTCCCTCACAGTGCACTCCAATGTATGGCCTTGAGGTGCTATAGTAGGTCATAATCCCACTATGGGGTCAGTGGGATTGGGCAAGCATGGGGGGATATTTTGTTATCTTTGTTGCCTTCAAAGATGCACTTAAAAACAGAAATATCCATGATAGATAATGTATTTAGGTCTATGTTTTATTGAATTATTTCACTTATTTGACTATATATTTCTAATATGTTGCCTCCACTTTGGTTTCGGAGATGTTACGTGTAGGATAACCACACACGTATAGCTAACAACCCAACACACAGCCGTGCATGCATAATTTATGAGCATACTGTAGCATTTCTCAGCATGAGTGTTTAGGGTCCGCAGACCCTCAAGCTTTGCCCGAAGCAAACATTTAAAGTATGCTGTTTAGAATCATTAAGGAGGTGTTGTCATTTCAAAGAGATAGAGGTAACAAACAATCTCTACACCAGAACAATTGTCAAAGCCTGTTCTCTCTGCTACCGCACGGCAAGCAGTACTAGTGCACCAAGTCTGGAACCAACAGGATCCTGAACAGCTTCTACCCCCAAGCCATAAGACTGCTAAACAAGACTGCTACATAGCTAATCAAATGGCTACCCGGACTACCTGCATTGACCCTTTTTTGCACTAACTCTCTTGCACTGACTCTGCACACACACTGGACCGTACCCACACACTCACACATACTTACAGTGAAACCTCAACACACACACACTACATACGCCCACACATACAGTAGAACGCACACACATGTATACTGACGCCACACACACACACACACACACACACACACTCACCACATATGCTGCTGCTACTGTCTCTTTTCTACCCTGTTGCCTAGTCACTTTACCTATATGTGCATAGCTACCTCAATTACCCCGTACCGCTGCACATCGACTCGGTACTGGTACTCCCTTTATATAGCCATGTTATTTTTTACTCGTTATTGTTATTCATTATTCACTGTGTATTTCTTCTTCATGTCACTATTTGCATGTTCTTTTTCTTTATCTTAACTCTGCATTGTTAGAAAAGGACCCATAAGTAAGCATTTCACTGTTAGTCTACACCTGTTTACGAAGCATATGACAAATAAAATTGTATTTTATTTGAAAGTTAGAGAGATACAGAGACCGAGAGGGAGGGATGGGAAAGGAAGAGATTGATTGCTACGAAGGGAACGAGTCAGACAGAGAGAGGGGGAAAAAAGGGGAGGATAATTAGCCACAGTCTAGCAGCTTGACAGATCAGTTAGACTCCTCCGCCGGTGTCTCCTCCGCTCTCCTCTAACTGGACACTTAATTACTCTGTTCTTCTTTCCTCTTCTTTCTAATTCTCCCTCTTACTTTCTCACGTTCCCTTTTTATTTTTCTCCTTTTCTCTTTCTCTATGTCTCTGCCTCTCTCACTCTCTCTTTCTCCCTCTCTCACTCTCTCTTTCTCCCTCTCTCCTCTCCTCTCCCTGCTCGACTACAGCAGCATGATCTGAACGCTCCATATTCTACTGACATTTGTAATGGATGACGAATTCGAGCTATCAACAGCATAACATGATCAACTTAGTCTGGTTGGAATTGACTGTATAATAGTTTAGTTACGCCATATAGTCCTGGGTTCCAACCACACACACATTTACAGACTTACAACACACATCTGCTTGCGAAACGCACCCATTCATTGATTCATTCATGCATATGGACACACAGCTTTGCCGACACACACTCAAACCCGCTCAGTGGTTTTGCAACGAAGCCTTTTTGTAACCTAGCAACACTCCAGTCTAGAATCCAATGCCGCTTTTAGAGGACCAATTTGGATAGGGGAGAATTATATTATATTGTGGCTTCATTTGTGTGTCAGGTGTGTGTGTGTGTGTGTGTGTGTGTACACATCTGTGTGTGTACGTATGTGTGCGTACACGTGTGTGTGCATACAGGCCTACGTGTGTGCACATGCTCAGTAGTGGTGCCTCATCCTCCTCCCTCACCTGTCAGAGAGGAGCAAGTTGACTCTTGGTGTGTCTACATAATTTAGCGCAGGAAATGTTTTCATTAGGACTTCGATGGCAGGTGCGTCCATGAATGGGCGTCACATTTGATTACAGTGACACTAGGGGCTGACCTGTGGAGAAAAAAAGTTACCTACGCTTGTCAAATATTATTAGAGAAAAGGTAATCTAGTCTCTCCACAGACCAGGGAAAGGGAGGAAAAGAGGGGAGGAAAGAGGGAACAAAGAAAATAGTCACCTGAGGAGTTTCTTATAAAGCCATTTGCATATGTTGCATATGTATCGTATTTCAATGTAGTTAAATAAAGAATATGAATGTCAGAATACAAAGTATATAGCCCTAATCTTAGACACTAGTCCATCTGCAACCCATAAGGACAGTATGCACTAGTGATGTCAGTAGGAAAGACAGGCAGATGGTGTGGGTTGGAGTTCTCCAGAACTATGCTGACAGAATCGTTGTGCACATGCACCATTGCCCTCTCAGCCATCATAATTGCAACGTTCCTCAACAGATGATCAATACAGCACCATTTCCGTTTACTTAAACTTTCCTTTCTCCTGAATGCAGCCTAGGTAGGTAGAAATCAAAGCTTCTTCCTCAGTGTGTCCGGTCTTCTCTTTGATGTGGGCAGTCAGAGACATTCCGAGTTCCGGTGGCCATAGTTCATTGGTCAAGTCTCCCTAATTAGTCCTCCTGAGGTTGGACACATACATACACAGGTTTGACAAACATCCCTGAGACCAAAGGGAATGGAAGGTTCTGAAAGTTCCTGCTCCCTCATCCCCCCTGGAAAAGAGGGAAAATTAATATCTTTACCCTTTACTGAACTTTCCACTGGCGCTCTGGGCTCCCTGGTGTCCGGCTGGCAAACAAGAGGAGAAATTAGCTTCTGATGACAACCTGGTCCCATGCTCCCACGCACACACACACACACAAATAATGGAAAATGGCGCCGACAGAGAGGGCTGCCTTGCTTCTAGCTTTTAGGAAACTTTGCAGCATTTTGTTTTTTTATGTATTATTTATTCCGTTATTAGCCCAGAAAATTGTGTTATTACATACAGCCGGGAAGAACTATTGGATATCAAAGCGGCGGTAACTCACCAGCACTACCAGCATTACGACCAGGAATACGACTTTCCCGAAGCGGATCCTTTGTTCGCACCCCCCAGGGCAATTGAACTGATTCCAGAGGCCGACCCAAAACAACGCCGGAGGAGAGGTACTCGGAGTGGTCTTCTAGTCCGACTTAGGAGGCGTGCACACCACCCACCGCTTCCGAGTATATTACTCGCTAATGTTCAGTCTCTGGATAACGACGGCCCTCAAAGAACTTCATTGGACTTCATGCAAACTGGAAACCACATATCCTGAGGCTGCATTTATTGTAGCTGGGGATTTTAACAAAGCAAATTTGAGGAAAAGGTTGCTTGAATTCTATCAACACATTGACTGTAGTTACTCACGCTGCTAAAACACTCAACCACTGCTACTCCAACTTCCAGGATGCATACAAGGCCCTCCCCCGCCCTCCTTTTGGCAAATCTGACCACGACTCCATTTTGGCAGAATACAAACAGTTTAGTTATTCCCTCCGCAAGGCAATCAAACAGGCAAAACGTCAGTATAAGGAAAAAGTGGAGTCGCATTTCAACGGCTCAGACAAGAGACGTATGTGGCAGGGTCTACAGACAATCACGGACTACAAAGGGAAAACCAGCCACATCGCGGACACCGACGTCTTGCTTCCGGACAAGCTAAACACCTTCTTCGCCCGCTTTGAGGATAGTACAGTGCCACTGACGCGGCCCGCTACCAAGGACTGTGAGCTCTCCTTCTCCGTGGCCGACGTGAGTAAGACATTTAAACGCGTTAACCTTCGCAAGGCTGCCGGCCCAGATGGCATCTCTAGCCGTGTCCTCAGAGCAGGAGCAGACCAGCTGGCTGGTGTATTTACGGACATATTCAATCTCTCCCTATCCAAGTCTGCTGTCCCCACATGCTTCATACTGGCCACCATTGTCCCTGTACCCAAGAAAGCAAAGGTAACTGAACTAAATGACTATCGCCCCGTAGCACTCACTTCTGTCATCATGAAGTGCTTTCTTGGGACTAATCAAGGATCATATCACCTCTACCTTACCTGCCACCCTAGACCCACTTCAATTTGCTTACCGCCCCAATAGATCCACAGACGATGCAATCGCCATCACACTGCACACTGCCCTATCCCATCTGGACAAGAGGAATACCTATGTAAGAATGCTGTTCATTGACTATAGCTCAGCATTCAACACCATAGTACCCTCCAAGCTCATCATTAAGCTCGAGGCCCTGGGTCTGAACCCCGCCCTGTGCAACTGGGTCCTGGACTTCCTGACGGGCCGCCCCCAGGTGGTGAAGGTAGGAAACAACACCTCCACTTCGCTGATCCTCGACACTGGGGCCCCACAAGGGTGCGTGCTCAGCCCCCTCCTGTACTCCCTGTTCACCCATGACTGCGTGGCCAAGCACGCCTCCAACTCAATAATCAAGTTTGCAGACAACACAACAGTAGTAGGCTTGATTTTCCAACAATGACGAGACAGCCTACAGGGAGGAGGTGAGGGCTCTGGGAGTGTGGTGCCAGGAAAATAACCTCTCACTCAACATCAACAAAACAAATGAGATGATCAGGAAACAGCAGAGGGAACACTCCCCTATCCACATCGACGGGACCGCAGTGGAGAAGGTGGAAAGCTTCAAGTTCCTCGGCGTACACATCACTTACAAACTGAAATGGTCCACCCACACAGACAGTGTGGTGAACAGCTCCTCTTCAACCTCAGGAGGCTGAAGAAATTTGTCTTGGCACCTAAAACCCTCACAAACCTTTACAGATGCACAATTGAGAGCATCCTGTCGGACTGTATCACCGCCTGGTATGGCAACTGCACCGCCCGCAACCGCAGGACTCTCCAGAGGGTGGTGCGGTCTGCCCAACGCATCACCGGGGGCAAATAACCAGCCCTCCAGGACACCTACAGCACCCTATGTCACAGGAAGGCCAAAAAGATAATCAAGGACAACAACCACCCGAGCCACTGCCTGTTCACCCCGCTATCATCCAGAAGGCGAGGTCAATACAGGTGCATCAAAGCTGGGACCGAGAGACTGAAACACAGCTTCTATCTCAAGGCCATCAGACTGTTAAATATCCTTCACTAGCACATTAGAGGCTGCTGCTTATATACATAGATTAGAAATCACTGACCACTTTAATAAATGGAATACTAGTCACTTTAATAATGTTTACATATCTTGCATTACTCATCTCATATGTGTATACTATATTCTATACTATTCTACTGTATCTTAGTCTATGCCGCTCTGATGTTGCTCGTCCATATATTTATTAATTCCATTGCTTTACTTAGATTTGTGTGTATTGGGTATATGTTGTGACATTGTTAGATATTACTTGTTAGAAATTACTGTACTGTCGGAGCTAGAAACACAAGCATTTCGCTACACCCGCAATAACATCTGCTAAACATGTGTATGTGACCAATAATTTGATTTGATTTGATTTTTTGACATAGACACACACACGTGCCTGCATAGACATGGTGCAGGTGGGTGGATCTGACCTCTAAGGCCAGCTGAATCACCAGTTCTGTACCCAAGAGAACTTCTCAGTAATCTTAGAATTTATCTGCTTTCTGCCTAAAGTGTATGCTTAATGGAGTTATAACCTCCCACATTATTCTGTTAAACTGTTGAGGAAAGTAAAGAACCCTCTGCCCAGTGCCCACTAGGGTTGAATATTTTCCCGGTATTTTACAAATGTTCCATCCCGAGAATAAATCACTTTTCTCCCGGGTAACCCAGTATTTCCCGCCAAAACCGGAAGTGCTATTCAAAAGCATTATAAAGCATATTAATAGGCCTATGTCCAGATTTGATTAGAGCTTTGATCGAAAATTCAAGCCTGATGCTACCTGAGCCTGATGAGCCATACATTAAATACATTTTATGAGCCCTACATTAAAGACATTTAATGAGGCCAAGCCCAAAAAAGGCCAAATGATTGTGCCGTTATCCAATACATATATGATATAGGCTACTACATATTACACACAACAGAAAAACAGAAAAGGCCAAAGATGTAGCTAGCTATATGCTCTCTTGGGTAAATAAATGAAACTAGATCTACATGCATTGTGAACTGCGCTCCATACTGAGATGGGCGGTCTGTCCCCACCCTCAGCGTTGATTCATCATGCAGAGGCCGTAGAGATGCCAGATTTAGACATTGCATATAATTTAACAGTTCCATTGCATGCCATGCTGTTCATATACATAATTTATTATAATTTATCGGTTTCTTGCAGTTATTTATCCTAGGAAAAGGGAGTGGTTTTGGGCGGTAAATCTCGGTAACCGGGTTCCTGCCATTCAACCCTAGTACCCACTACCTTCTCTCTCTCCCACTTGATACTGCAAAGTACTTTCAGTAGCAGTTCCTATAGGTGCACTGAATTGTTAGGAATTTAAAACTAGTCAAGGTGTGGAGAAATGCTGGATGCAAGAGCAATATATTTAAGTGTCTTATTAAACAGAAATGTGGCACAGGGGCACCAAAATGACACTTCTGCAAGGTTCGTAATAATCTGTCACCCTATACATCACGTGTCAAACTCATTACACGGAGGGCCTAGTGTCTGCAGGTTTTCACTCCACCCTTGTAGTTGATGGATGAATTAAGATCACTAATTAGTAAGGAACTCCCCTCAACTGGTTGTCTAGGTCTTAATTGAAAGGGAAAATCAAAACCCGCAGACACTCGGCCCTCCGTGGAATGAGGTTGACACCCCTGCTCAGGAGGGAAGGGCGGACCTAAGTACTCTTCCTTATCTCTTCGTTGTTTCATCCTTCCGTGCCTAGTTCCAAAACGTTCAATCACGGCTGAGACCTGGGGGTTAGAGGATAGACTATAGACTATACTATATATTCTTAATCGCTTAAGGACACCCATGGCCGATTTTATGGCTCAGGGGCCCAGATACCAATTACTAAGACTTGCTTTACGGTAACCTCTGACCTTAGAGAGGGTACCTAGAGACCAAATTCCAATAGGGAATAATCATCAAAATAGGGTTCTTAACAGAATGAATGGGGAGTCATTTAGTAGGAATGTGCTGAACCTTTACATGGGCTGCGTCTAAAATGGCACCCTATTCCCTAAAAGTAGTGCACGACATAGTGCAGGGCTGCTCAACCCTGTTCCTGGAAAGCTACCCTCCTGTAGGTTTTCACTCTATCCCCAGTTGCAATTAACATGAGCTTATCAACCAGTTAATTGTTAGAATCAGGTGTGCTAGATTAGGGTTGGAGCAAAAACCTACAGGAGGGTAGCTTTCCAGGAACAGGGTTGAGCAGCCCTGCACTATGTCGTGCACTACTTTTAGGGAATATGGTGCCATTTTGCACTTACCCATGATCTCTCTTCTGAGAAAGAATGTCATGACTTGCTGCCCTGCAGTTTCAGCACAAGGCCTAATAGTATTTATTTATTTATGCAA
The DNA here is from genome assembly GCF_964263955.1 of Coregonus lavaretus. Taxonomy (NCBI): domain Eukaryota; kingdom Metazoa; phylum Chordata; class Actinopteri; order Salmoniformes; family Salmonidae; genus Coregonus; species Coregonus lavaretus. The sequence goes on along the minus strand of NC_140025.1, from coordinate 15,656,619 downwards.
CACTGATATCTGGAGGGTCTCCGATGTGCCGGGGAACTTAGCTACATCATTATAGTAATTAGAATGTTTTTTCATTACGAGAGACGACATGCACGCTCAATCAAGATGGCAGCCCTAATGACGGTCCGAGGACTGCATTAATGGGTTTTTGAAAATGTGTTCGTTCTCTGCTCTGTATGTCCCTGCTCAGCTGCTGTAGCTACTGAGGTAGGAGGGGGGGGGGGGATTTGATGGGTGAAAGGAATGGTCCATATTTTAAACATTCTCACATTAAACAGTGAAGTCCTCAATTTCAAAACAAACAACATCAACGATGATATGTGAAGAACGAGGGTCTGTCTTATTTTAGGGCCGAGTCCTAATTTGGACCTTCTTGTAAATTGTGCATTTAAATCAATGGAAGAATTGGGTGAGATATCGAGTTACGTGTCTACATTTCAAATTGGTATTGGGCCTTGAGTGGTGTTAGCTGCAGGGTATTGGGCCCTGAGTGGTGTTAGCTGTAGGGTATTGGGCCCTGAGTGGTGTTAGCTGTAGGGTATTGGGCCCTGAGTGGTGTTAGCTGCAGGGTATTGGGGCCTGAGTGGTGTTAGCTGCAGGGTATTGTGTTTGTATGTGTGTCCGTTTGATTGTGTGGCAGGTGAGGGACTGCAGCTCTGTCTGTCTGTACCTCTGTGTATCAGGCTGGGCTGGGTTGGGTAGAGAGAGAGAGAGTCTGCATATCAATCGATGTCTGCCTCTGTCTGTCCCCATTGCCTGGAGGTAGGATGAATTAGAACAACACATACACATACCTCTTGTCAGCGCACCACCAGAGCACCAGCCAGGCCTGCTAATTAAGGCCATGGTCGTTAAAGGAACTTTTAGCATGTGTGCCTGTGCTGGTTCCCCTCTAATGAAGCTCTCACTCCTGCCCAGAATCAATGCCTGCCGTGGGTCACATCATTAGTATGAGTGGGAGAGGTTGGGAGTCTAGTTTGTTTGTGCATTTCGTGGGTGTGTGTGAGTGTGTACATAAATTAGTATATTTGCGCGTGTGTGTGGGTTAGCAAATTTTGCTCTTTCTCGCTCTCGCTCTATCTCATCTTATATTGGTCTGTAGTCTCTTTCCATGTCATACACAGTACAACATTTTGCATAGGGTTTGTATATGGTTCCTGTGTTATATGGTTCATGTGTCTGCCTGTGATTTTATCGGAACTCTTTCTCTCTCTTTATTTCTCTCTCTTTCTCTCAGTGAGCGTGTCCAGAAGCTCAGGAGAGAGCTCCAGCAGGCCCGTGCTGCGCCCGCCTACGAAGAGCTAGAGGTCACCCGCCGCAGAGCCCTCGACTACGACCCACCCCGAGTGAGTGTGTGCGTGTGTACATGAATGTGTGTGTGTCCTCACTTGGAGTCCTCTGGCTCGCCTCCTGCTGTGTCTACGCAGATCACAGTGACTAGATGAACCACCACAAGTGGTTTACACGCATCTTCTCAACAGAACATGGAGATTAACTCCATGATAATCCATACTTTGAGTGCCCACTGCCTAGAGACACCAAGTGTCTTTCTCTGGCTGCTTCCCAAATGGAAACCTATTCCCTATAAAGTGCATTACTTTTGACCTGAGCTCTGGTCAAAGAAGTGCACTAAATAGGGAATAGGGTGCCATTTGGGACACACACGCTGGCTCTGAGAGAAAGGAGATCCTAAGCACACTATACACTAAGTGTACAAAACATATGTCTGTTTCCATGACATAGACTGGCCAGGTGAATCTAGGTGAAAGCTATGATCCCTTATTGATGTCAACTGTTAAATCCACTTTAATGAAGGGGAGGGTGGAGTGTGGGTAGACTGTGTTAAAGACAGGTTTAAGCCTTGAGACAATTGAGACATGGATTGTGTATGTGTGCCATTCAGAGGGTGAATGGGCAAGACAGAATATTTAAGTGCCTTTTGAAATGGGTATGGTAGTAGGTGCCAGGCACACTGGTTTGAGTGTGTCAAGAACTGCAACGCTGCTAGGTTTTTCACGCTCAACAGTTTCCCGTGTGTATCAAGAATGGTCCACCACCCAAAGGACATCCAACCAACTTGACACAACTGTGGGAAGCATTGGAGTCAACACAGGCCAGCATCCCTGTGGAACGCTTTCGACACCTTGTAGGGTCGATGCCCCGATGAATTGAGGCTGTTCTGAGGGCAAAAGGGGGTGAAACTCAATATTAGGAAGGTGTTCCTAATGTTTTGTACACTCAGTGTAGATCATTATATGGATTATTCCATAGGATATCACCAGGCGCTATTATCATATGGGACTGTAATGGTGTACTTATTCATTTCCCTTTGTGCGTATGGTAACTAAGGATGATTTTGCAACAGGCAATTGCAATAAGGTTGTGAGTGTGGGCGTATATGTTTGGGTGCACACATTGGCATGTATTGCTCCCAATTGTGGAGCTGAGTCACAGACGATCCATGTTTTCTTAGAGCGTGGCTGGGTTTGTTTGGAGCTCTCTCTTGTTAGCATTAAGTGTTCTACAGCACCCTCTCTCTATATTTATCTCTCTTTAAGTAAATAACCATTAGGGTGGTGACATTTTCATCTGATCTTTTTAGCGTTACTACTCAACCTAAACAAACATGCTCTCTTTCACTTTCCTCTCTCTCTCACTTCTGGTTTGTGTGTGTGAACCGTCTAATAACGTTATCCAAACACTGAGACAATTAAAACCTTATGATCCCCGGTTCTGTTTGATCCATCGAAGAACATTATTAAAACGCTAAAACAACCTAACGATGCCTCTTGGAATCGGTTGTTGTGTGTTCCATCAAATACCCTTATTCAAACATGTAGACAATTAGGAGGCAGTGAGTGGGAGGCAACTCGCCATGATCTGATTGTTAGTTGCAGTAGAAACAAACACAACGTCAACAGCACAGCTGTAGGTGCTTCCCCTGAGGCAGCTGCTTATGGAACATTATCATTTAAACAGAGACACCAATGAAATCACAGGCAGAGACAGAAGGCATATTGAGACCTTATAGAAGCATGTTAAACCTATATACTGTATAGCCCATATAGAATATGTGAGGTAAACCTTGAGAACAAAATGAAATACTGTAAGTTACATGGAAAGAGACAGCAGACCAATAGAAGTTACAATATATACAGAGAAAGAGAGGGTGAGAAAATAGAATGCTTACAGAGAGAGAGAGAGAGAGAGAGAGAGAGATGTTTCAACGTTTCATTCAGTCTGGCAATTGTTGCGCCCATGTCTCCTTGCGTAGCCTATTTTGTGCCCTCCTTTCAGCTGTCTTTCTTTGCTCTTTTCAGCAGCCTAGTCTGGTCGCTTGAATGTTTTATAAAGATTTTATGACACTTGAGTATTGCGTTGCTGATACAAGGTCACACAAGGCCCATTCTTCCTTTATGTGCCTCGTACCGCGCTCTGAAAAATGGTTTCATTGAAAAGAATATAGAGCTACGTGTAGCGTTTCTCCATCTTTTTCAGTTTCACAGACAGACAATAACAGCAAACATAAAATACGGGTAGGTTTTTGTATGTGTCCTTTCTGTTTCATTGTTTGTCACTGTTTTGTCTTTAATGTTAAAAAGGGAGTACACAATCCTGCTTATTAACCTGCATACCTTATTTGTTTAGTCCCGTCTGGACTACTGCAACTCGCTGTTGGCTGGGCTCCCTGCCTGTGCCATTAAACCCCTACAACTCATCCAGAATGCCGCAGCCCGTCTGGTGTTCAACCTTCCAAAGTTCTCTCACGTCACCCCCCTCCTCCGCACACTCCACTGGCTTCCAGTTGAAGCTCGCATCCGCTACAAGACCATGGTGCTTGCCTATGGAGCAGTGAGGGGAACGGCACCTCTGTACCTTCAGGCTCTGATCAGTCCCTACACCCAAACGAGGACATTGCGTTCATCCACCTCTGGCCTGCTGGCTCCCCTTCCTCTGCGGAAGCATAGCTCCCGCTCAGCCCAGTCAAAACTGTTCGCTGCTCTGGCACCCCAATGGTGGAACAAGCTCCCTCACGACGCCAGGACAGCGGAGTCACTCACCACCTTCCGGAGACATTTGAAACCCCACCTCTTTAAGGAATACCTGGGATAGGATAAAGTATTCCTTCTAACCCCCCCCCCCCCCCCCAAATTGTAAAGTGGTTATCCCACTGGCTATAGGGTGAACGCACCAATTTGTGAGTCGCTCTGGCTAAGAGCGTCTGCTAAATGACGTTAATGTGCCCTTGAGCAAGGCACTTAACCCTAATTGCTCCTGTAAGTCGCTCTGGTTAAGAGCGTCTGCTAAATGACTAAAATGTAATGTAAAATGTAAAACATAAAATACAATAAGGGAATTTAACCAACAAGATATTAGATAGCCCCCAATTCCCCATCCCCTGATAAAATATCTCCAACTTAATACGAATTAAACCATTCCACAGCTCTTTGAGGAGAAAAGCGCAGATTGTGAATTGATGCTTCATTCAAACCATTTATCCACACATTACAGCTTTTTTCTCATCAAGATGAATATAGGTGTGTGTTTTGTGTGTTCTCTCTCTCCTTTTCATCCATGTTGTCAGTCTCAGTACACACCCACATATACCATCTGTCCAAGTACAGGGGCTACGTCCCAATTACAAGTACAGGGGCTACGTCCCAACTATTTTGACCAGGGCCCTATGGGCACTGGTCAAAAGGAAAGGGAAAGGGGATACCTAGTCAGTTGTAAAACTAAATGTGGCATCTGCATTTAACCCAACCCCTCTGAATCAGAGAGGTGCGGGGGCTGCCTTAATCGACGTTCACATCATCGGTGCCGGGGGAGCACTTGTTTTTGGGGGTTAATTGCCTTGCTCAAGGGTAGTGCACTATATAGGGAATACGGTGCCTTTTAGGACACAGCTCTAGAGGTTGTTATCCTGTCGAGGCATGATAATAATCCCAGAAACCCTAGACCCACTCCAATTTGCATACCGCCCCAACAGATCCACAGATGATGCAATCTCTATCGCACTCCACACTGCCCTTTCCCACCTGGACAAGAGGAACACCTACGTGAGAATGCTATTCATTGACTACAGCTCAGCATTCAACACCATAGTGCCCTCTAAGCTCATCACTAAGCTAAGGATCCTGGGACTAAACACCTCCCTCTGCAACTGGATCCTGGACTTCCTGACGGGCCGCCCCCAGGTGGTAAGGGTAGGTAACAACACATCTGCCACACTGATCCTCAACACGGGGGCCCCTCAGGGGTGCGTGCTCAGTCCCCTCCTGTACTCTCTGTTCACCCATGACTGCATGGCCAGGCACGACTCCAACACCATCATTAAGTTTGCCGACGACACAACAGTGGTAGGCCTGATCACCGACAACGATGAGACAGCCTATAGGGAGGAGGTCAGAGATCTGGCCGTGTGGTGCCAGGACAACAACCTCTCCCTCAACGTGACCAAGACAAAGGAGATGATTGTGGACTACAGGGAAAAAAAGAGGACTGAGCACACCCCCATTCTCATCGACGGGGCTGTAGTGGAACAGGTTGAGAGCTTCAAGTTCCTTGGTGTCCACATCACCAACGAACTATCATGGTCCAAACACACCAAGACAGTCGTGAAGAGGGCACGACAAAGCCTATTCCCCCTCAGGAGACTAAAAAGATTTGGCATGGGTCCTCAGATCCTCAAAAAATTCTACAGCTGCACCATCGAGAGCATCCTGACTGGTTGCATCACCGCCTGGTATGGCAACTGCTTGGCCTCTGACCGCAAGGCACTACAGAGGGTAGTGCGTACGGCCCAGTACATCACTGGGGCAAAGCTTCCTGCCATCCAGGACCTCTATACCAGGCGGTGTCAGAGGAAGGCCCTCAAAATTGTCAAAGACTCCAGCCACCCTAGTCATAGACTGTTCTCTCTGCTACCGCACGGCAAGCGGTACCGGAGTGCCAAGTCTAGGTCCAAAAGACTTCTCAACAGCTTCTACCCCCAAGCCATAAGACTCCTGAACAGCTAATCATGGCTACCCGGAGTATTTGCACTGCCCCCCCACCCCATCCTTTTTACGCTGCTGCTACTCTGTTAAGTATTTATGCATAGTCACTTTAACTCTACCCACATGTACATATTACCTCAACTACCTCAACTAGCCGGTGCCCCCGCACATTGACTCTGCAACGGTACCCCCCTGTATATATAGCCTCCCTACTGTCACTTTATTTTACTTCTGCTCTTTTTTTCTCAACACTTTTTTTGTTGTTGTTTTATTCTTACTTTTTTTGTTTAAAATAAATGCACTGTTGGTTAAGGGCTGTAAGTAAGCATTTCACTGTAATGTCTGCACCTGTTGTATTCGGCGCATGTGACCAATACGATTTGATTTGATTTGATTTGATAATGATAGTGTATATGATGTCATGTCGCCTCAGTGTACAGACTGGACAGTTGGTGGTATTTTTAGATGTGGCTGTCCATTCGGCTGCCACAGTAGCTGGCAGTGATGGCCCATACGCAGTAAGCCACATGCAACTGGCAGCCATTTTGGAGTTCCACTCTACCACAAATACGTGGCATAGGCAAGGAAAGGGTGCGTCCAAAATGAGCCCTGGTTAAAAGGAGTGCGCTATTTGGAATAGGGTGCTATGTCAGAGGCAGCCATACTTGGTATAATCCAGACATCTTTGGTATTCTGTAAATGTCTAACTGACTGAAAAACACCCAACTAAATGAAATAAAATTAAGTGTTCTACAGTCCTTTTCTGAAACGTCCATGTACCAAAGCTCGCGATTTACAGCGGAAAATGCCCTTGACCATGGAAGATGGATAGAAGACACATTGGCTTTGTCGCAAATGGCACCATATTCCCTACATAGTGCACTACTTTTGACCAGAGACCTATGGGCCATGGTCAAAAGCAGAGCACCATATAGGGAATAAGTTGCCATTTGGGATGCAACCATAATTGAAGTAATGAAGGGAGGAAAAAGGAAGGATTGAGGAAGTGAACTGGCAACCAGAGACGATAACTCGGATATCAGGGAGGGCGCTGGCAGTAGCACCTTATAACACCTTATCTCCAACTCATTACCCTGGGAATCACACACACACACACCACAGGGGCAGTGTGTTTGTGGCACATTAATGAACACAAGTCACAGATGAACACAGACACTCTATCAAACACACACCTACTCTATCACACAAATAGACACATACTACCAACACTCCACCCTCCCACACATTAACTTACACACACGCTCACAAAAGATATGACCCGTCAGCTCCGGAGCTGTCCCCCCCCCCCCCCCCCCCCGTAATGTTGTCGGGTGGACATCGATCACGTTGATGATGTTTTAATGTCAACTCCTGGGGGCAGATGATGCGAGCTGTGGCAGGCGGGCGTCGCTTCATAAACCTACCCTCCACATCATTAAGTAAACAAAAACCACCACCGTCACAGTGATGGATGGCTAGCGTGCCTCTTGTCTGATGGTGATGGTCTACTCTACTCCCAGGAGCACTGTGGGAGTGTGGGACGCCCAGGGGGCAAGAGAACCCAGAGTCAATGAGTCGATCATGCAGGTGTCCAGGCATAACCATAATTGTGTGTTGGGTGTGTAGAGCCTAGTCTTTTGAGCATGATGTTCCCTTTAGATGAGGGGTGACTGGGTAACTCTGGGCCGCGGTAACCGCAGGCTTTTGTTCAGGTCTAGCACTAACAACTCAAACAATGACTCGATCATGTGCCTGTTCAATTTAGACCTCAATAAGTTTGAATAGAAATGTTATTAGAGCTGAGCTGGAACAAAAGCCTGTACAGCACACACTACGGCCCTCCAGGACTGGACATACCCACCCATCCCCTACTGGAGTCTAGATGATCCCTGCTAGCAATAGTCAGACCATTATTTATTATCTACTCCTTAATCTAGTACATCAAAGTCTCATAGGAGGGAGCTAATGCTGTACTACAGAGAAGTGACCTGTGTGATGTTTAGATCAGTGACTGATCTACCACTGACCAGAGATCAGTCTTGTTTGGGCCTGACAGCCCAGCAGCACCAACACAAAGGGGTAATGGATGAGCTGGTGTGCTTTTCCTGCTGTGTGTGTGCTTACTGTGGGGGGCTGCTGACATACTGTAGCACAGTGGGTAGCCTACCGCATAATTATGTTGTGGACCGGAGGAGAGAGGGGGGAGGAGAGTGGGAGGGAGGGGGAAGGTGGGGGGTAGAGAGAGAGGTAGAATGATGGAAGCACGTAGAATGATGGAAGCACGTAGTGTGTTACTAACTACAGAAACGATTTCAGAACAGTCTGAGATGATGGGTGTCGAAATCCTTTTTCCTTTTGAGGTGGAACGACCCAGAAGTGAGAAAAGGGAGGTTTATCAACAGAGGGAGAGGGTAGAAGTAGGGATTAATATTTTCCCGAAATCTACCAAATTTCAATACCGGGAATAATTCATATTTATCCCGAGAGTCCCGGGAAATACTGCAAAAATCGGAAGTGCCCATATAAAGCGTTTAAAACCAAGATATGGCCACTATGGCAGGGTTCTCCCAAAACGAGTGGCGCTGCACCACATTTTCGGCTTGGCTGCGCCACTATGTAAAGATTTCACAGCAAGTGAAACTGATATTTAGTAATGATAGAGTAACAATTTTTGATCGCCAATGACATTGTTGTGAATTGCGTAACAGGCCGTCCATCATTTCCGAGCATTATCATGTTCCTCAATTAATTCAGCGCATTTCAGCAAGAGGCTATCTCAACACAGAGCACGCTCAGGACGCATAGAGCGCACCCGGAGTAGGCTATAGCGTTGTCGAATCATACAAACTTTGTAACGGCAGTCAAACAAAAGTCAAATGACCATAGTTGTTAAGCTTACTAGATAACCTCTTTCAACGAATGACAGAATATGTCCTATATTTGGCAAAATTGAGTTGATGATTATACAGATAGCAGATCAGGTCATGAATAATGGGGAGATGAAGTGTGTTAATAGTTTGAATATCAAATTATCTTAACGGAGATCAACTCTGTTTAAAAAAGAATATCCATATATATACTGTCACACGTTCTCTACGGAAGCTCTCATATGGGGAGCAAGTACGAGACAGCGCAGAGAAGCGGAGGAAATGTTAAAGCGGTATTTTGACATGCATAGGTAAGAGATGTGCTTTTGCTAGGAATTTTCATGCGAGTCAGGATATTGGGTTTCAGTGGGATTGGGACTGGATAGGAAAATAGCCTAGGCTCTATATGAGGCTATATAAGGCTACTACGTGAGTCAAGAGCAAAATAATACACTTGATTTAGGCTACATTATTGAATGCTAAATGTTTCTGATCAGTGATAGATGAACAAATGAGCTACCACTTCCACTTGTCCAGCAATGGATCAATTAACCAAATATACAGACGGAGACTCAGCGAAACATAATCACATTGATTATCACAGGCTTTTGATCAGGAGAAGGACAGGCTACTACGCGAGTGAAAAGCAACATCTAACATGCTAGGAAATGTTTTGATCGGTTAATATATGAGCAAACTAGAATAAGATGATCATGAGCACTTACCTCAATTTAGCTAACATTTCTCCTGCCTAATTGTTACCAAATATCCAAACGGAGATTCAGTAAAAATTTAAATCTGGCATTGCTTGTCTCAAAGCAGTGCGATGGAGCTGTCCCAATTAAAATGATCATCTAGGTGACCACACGACTATTGCTTGAAATTACTATAACGGTTGGATATGACTGCATTCAGGTCGCATGTGCAATCAGAATTTGAACACCCACACGATCTTAAACTAACACTTTTCAAAGACTGTTGGGTCCCTAACACCATGAGTGTTGCAAATTCCGACTTAAATTACCACTTTATTAGAGCTGATGCTGTTACACTTTCTCAGTGTTACAGAATTAACACCTGTGGTGTTACAGTGAGGGAAAAAAAGTATTTGATCCCCTGCTGATTTTGTACATTTGCCCACTGACAAAGACATGATCAGTCTATAATTTTAATGGTAGGTTTATTTGAACAGTGAGAGACAGAATAACAACAAAAAAATCCAGAAAAACGCATGTCAAAAATGTTATAAATTGATTTGCATTTTAATGAGGGAAATACAGTGGGGGAAAAAAGTATTTAGTCAGCCACCAATTGTGCAAGTTCTCCCACTTAAAAAGATGAGAGAGGCCTGTAATTTTCATCATAGGTACACGTCAACTATGACAGACAAAATGAGAAAAAAAAATCCAGAAAATCACATTGTAGGATTTTTTATGAATTTATTTGCAAATTATGGTGGAAAATAAGTATTTGGTCAATAACAAAAGTTTCTCAATACTTTGTTATATACCCTTTGTTGGCAATGACACAGGTCAAATGTTTTCTGTAAGTCTTCACAAGGTTTTCACACACTGTTGCTGGTATTTTGGCCCATTCCTCCATGCAGATCTCCTCTAGAGCAGTGATGTTTTGGGGCTGTCGCTGGGCAACACAGACTTTCAACTCCCTCCAAAGATTTTCTATGGGGTTGAGATCTGGAGACTGTCTAGGCCACTCCAGGACCTTGAAATGCTTCTTACGAAGCCACTCCTTCGTTGCCCGGGCGGTGTGTTTGGGATCATTGTCATGCTGAAAGACCCAGCCACGTTTCATCTTCAATGCCCTTGCTGATGGAAGGAGGTTTTCACTCAAAATCTCACGATACATGGCCCCATTCATTCTTTCCTTTACACGGATCAGTCGTCCTCGTCCCTTTGCAGAAAAACAGCCCCAAAGCATGATGTTTCCACCCCCATGCTTCACAGTAGGTATGGTGTTCTTTGGATGCAACTCAGCATTCTTTGTCCTCCAAACACGACGACTTGAGTTTTTACCAAAAAGTTATATTTTGGTTTCATCTGACCATATGACATTCTCCCAATCCTCTTCTGGATCATCCAAATGCACTCTAGCAAACTTCAGACGGGCCTGGACATGTACTGGCTTAAGCAGGGGGACACGTCTGGCACTGCAGAATTTGAGTCCCTGGCGGCGTAGTGTGTTACTGATGGTAGGCTTTGTTACTTTGGTCCCAGCTCTCTGCAGGTCATTCACTAGGTCCCCCCGTGTGGTTCTGGGATTTTTGCTCACCGTTCTTGTGATCATTTTGACCCCACGGGGTGAGATCTTGCGTGGAGCCCCAGATCGAGGGAGATTATCAGTGGTCTTGTATGTCTTCCATTTCCTAATAATTGCTCCCACAGTTGATTTCTTCAAACCAAGCTGCTTACCTATTGCAGATTCAGTCTTCCCAGCCTGGTGCAGGTCTACAATTTTGTTTCTGGTGTCCTTTGACAGCTTTGACCTTTGACAGCTCTTTGGTCTTGGCCATAGTGGAGTTTGGAGTGTGACTGTTTGAGGTTGTGGACAGGTGTCTTTTATACTGATAACAAGTTCAAACAGGTGCCATTAATACAGGTAACGAGTGGAGGACAGAGGAGCCTCTTAAAGAAGAAGTTACAGGTCTGTGAGAGCCAGAAATCTTGCTTGTTTGTAGGTGACCAAATACTTATTTTCCACCATAATTTGCAAATAAATTCATTAAAAATCCTACAATGTGATTTTCTGGATTTTTTTTCTCAATTTGTCTGTCATAGTTGACGTGTACCTATGATGCAAATTACAGGCCTCTCTCATCTTTTTAAGTGGGAGAACTTGCACAATCACTGTACATTAACTAGTTTTTGGGTGTTGTTTTAACACTATAGGATGTAAAGCCTTATTTGCATATTTATTTCCCAGGGTGCCTTTCCAGTGAATTTTAGTCATACCAGTACCACCCATGACTATGTTTGCTAGTGACAGAGATGATTGTTGCATTTTGTGGCTGTCAGTCCTGTAGCTTTCACCCAAGTGAGTGGCTAAGTGAATATTTTATCATAAATGTTTCATTATTTATCACAATACATAACGTTTTTGGACACCATACTTCGACAGCCTAGTTTTTAGTGATGGGTTGTTCACGAACTAACAGCTTTTTTTCATGGATCTTTTTAGTGAACGTTGGGAACCGAATCGCATCGGTGAAAGAGCCGTTCATTTGGCACCCTGATTTGCATACTGTTACTACTGCTTTTTGAGCTCAAAACAATGTTTTTCTGCAGATAAGTTACAAAATAATTATCTAAAGAGGGTGAATCCTCACTGCAGAAACAATAAATAGTGGGGCTAACATATGGAATTGTTTTAAGATGGTCATACCAAGGATCATTTTGATAGTTGAGTTTGAATTTTAGGACCCCTTTAGATATAAAACTTTTTTTTAATGAAACATTGAATTTGGCCTTAATGCTATTAGCCCATAGAAACGCATTGAATAACAGATTCATACATGGAAAAACACAGTCCAAAAAATGTCTAAAGGACGGTTGTTTTGAAGTGTCTGTCCTATATCTGAGAGTTATAAGAAAGATCAGGAAGCTATTTGCATTTATTTATTTATTTTTAGCCCCTTTTTTTTGGCACTAAACTACTTCCATATACACTGAGTATACCAAACATTAGGAACACCTTCCTAATTGATTTGCACTCAGAATAGCCTAAATTTGTGTGGGCATGGACTCTACAAGGTGTCAAAACCATTCCACACGGATGCTGGCCCATGTTAATAATAATAATAATAAGCCATTTAGCAGACGCTTTTATCCAAAGCGACTTACAGTCATGCGTGCATACATTTTTGTGTATGGGTGGTCCCGGGGCTCGAACCCACTACCTTGGCGTTTCAAGCGCCGTGCTCTACCAGTTAAGCTACAGAGGACCACATGTTGACTCCAATGCTTCCCACAGTTGTGTCAAGTTGGCTGGATGTCCTTTGGGTGGTGGACATCTTGATACACATGGGAAACTGTTGAGCGTAAAACACCCAGCAGCGTTGCAGTTCTTGACACAAACCCCGTTCATAGGCACTTACATATTTTGTCTTGCCCATTCACCCTCTGAATGGCACACATACACAATCCATGTATCAATTGTCTCAAAGCTTAAAAATCCTTCTTTAACCTGTCTCCTCCTCTTCATCTACACATTGAAGTGGATTTAACAGTTGACATCAATAAGGGATCATAGTCCCTTCCTATGTCATGGAAAGTGCAGGTGTTCTTAATGTTTAGTATACTCAGTGTATACTTCCATTCTTTTTTTTTTTTTACTGTTACCGGGCTACCTTCAGGCGAGTCTTTTGAGGCTTGTGGGCGTCATAGTCGCAAAACTGCAAACTCTGGCGCTCTAGGCAGGCTAAAGCAAATGCTACAATTATTTCAAGTATTTCAACCCAGGTCTGCTCTCTCCCTTCTCTCGTTCTCTCCCTTCTAAGCTCTTCTCACGTCAGCATGTCTATTGGACACTTTGGTATAACTGAGTGCCCAATTGTAACCCCCTTTCACATTTCACTGAACATAGTCTCCCTCCCTTTCCTAACTATGTCAGTCGCTCAGTTATTCCTGGAGTATGATACAAAGACTAACTTCTAACAGACCCATATAATTACATAAGCTGCAGTATAATTGAGAAGTTCGGCCTAGCCCAAATTGAAAGTGGGGACAAAAACTAGCCTTTAATCACAATAGCTATGCCGGTGCAGTGGCCCTCGCTCCAGCCCTGAAAGGTGTGTGTGTGTGTGTGTGTGTGTGCACGCGGCTATGGACTATGGTTAAGTGATTACCCTGTGGGTAAGTAGTTATGGGGCAGGGTGGGTCGGGAGGCTTTGGCTTGGCCCCCTGAAGAGCGCTAAACTCGTAACTGCCTTTGGTCTGCACATATTTCAGGTTTGGTGCCCTTGGATGGTGTGTGCCTGTGTGTGAATTTGTTTCTGGTGGGGTTCTAAAAAGAAAAAACGTATCACCACACACACACCCAGGTCATCCTAGTGCGTGTTTGTGCGAGTTTGTGAGTGCTTGTGTGTGTACGTATGCACGTATGTGTGTGTGTGTCCTTGCCTGCGTGCGGGTGCGTTACATTTATGTTTGTGTGTGTGTGCGCGTGTATGTGTTTTATCTAAGGCTTAGCTGAGGCTGGACTGGACGAGAACATTTACATTTTAGTCATTTAGCAGACACTCTTATCCAGAGCGACTTACAGTTAGTGAGTGCATACATTTTCATACTGGCCCCCCGTGGGAAACGAACCCACAACCCTGGCGTTGCAAGTGCCATGCTCTACCAACTGAGCTACAGGGGACTTTGGCTTGGCCCCCTGAAGAGCGCTGAACTCGTAACTGCCTTTGGTCTGCACAAACGAAGGAGACAGAGAGCTAGGGAGGTGAGAGAGAGAAGGAGAGAAAGATGCTTGCTTTTCGTAATGACAGAGTTACACTATATATACAAAAGTATGTGGACACCCCTTCAAATAACTCCGTTTGTCACATTTCTGCCCTGCTAGAGCTGCCCCGGTCAAATGTAAGTGCTAGTATTGGAGCAACAACAGCTCAGCCGCGAAGTGGTAGGCCATACAAGCTCACAGAACGGGACCTCCGAGTGCTGAAGCCCGTAGGGCGTAAAAATAGTCTGTCCTCGGTTGCAACACTCACTACTGAGTTCCAAACTGCCTCTTTAAGCAACGTCAGCACAATAACTGTTTGTCGGGAGCTTCATGAAATGGGTTTCCATGGCCGAGCAGCCACACACAAGCCTAAGATCACCATGGGCAATGCCAAGCGTCGGCTGGAGTGGTGTAAAGCTCGCTGCCGTTGTACTCTGGAGAGGTGGAGTGTGTTCTCTGGAGTGATGAATTACGCTTCACCTTCTGGCAGTCCGACGGACGAATCTGGGTTTGGCGGATGCCAGGAGAACACTACCTGCCCCAAAGCATACTGCCAACAATAAAGTTTGGTGGAGGAGGAATAATGGTCTGGGGCTGTTTTTCATGGTTCAAGCTAGGCCCCTTAGTTCCAGTGAAGGGAAATATTAATGCTACAGCATACAATGACATTCTAGACGATTCTGTGCTTCCAACTTTGTGGCAACAGTTTGTGGAAGGCCTTTTCCTGTTTCAGCATGACAATGCCCCCGTGCACAAAGCGAAGTCCATACAGAAATAGTTTGTCGAGATCTGTGTGGAAGAACTTGACTGGCATGCACAGAGCCCTGACCTCAACCCCATCGAACACCTTTGGGATGAATTTGAACGCCGACTGCGAGCCAGGCCTAATCACCCAACATCAGTGCCCGACCTCACTAATGCTCTTGTGGCTGAATGGAAGCAAGACCCCAACATCTAATGGAAAGCCTTCCCAGAAGAGTTGATGTTGTTATAGCAGCAAAGAGGGGACCAACTCCATATTAATGGCCATGATTTTGGAATGAGATGTTTGACGAGCAGGTGTCCACATACTTTTGGTCATGTAGTGTATGTTAATTGAACTGGAGACCTATGTTTCTGGCCAAAGAGAGACTGGGACCCTGCACCCCAGACGAGCAGCATTAGAGATAGAAGTTACACCTATGCACAGATCTAGGATCAGCGTTCTTCCCTCACATCCCTAGCCATAACCATAAGAGGGTATAATGACAAATTGACCTTAGACCAGCATCTAGAGACAAAGTCATCTTCAACCCTCAATCTGTGTTATCAGTGGCCTCTGAGCTTGTATATTCTGTTTTGTTTCTAAGTTTCGTCGGTGGCTTAGCTAGCTTATCTCCCGTTGTCTTTGGAATAGCTTTTGATATTGCCTTTTTTACCCTGTCCGCTCTGATGTTTCTTTGATGAATGTGTTTGCAGACACCCAACATGTTATGTGCAATACACACACACATTTATAATGTGTCGCATCAGTTCTCTCCAGAGTTTTCCTCCACTCTTTTCAAAGTCACGATGAGTCATTCCGAACACGGAACCCCCCCTCTCCTCTCCGTCCTTGTTCCCCTGCACCTCGTCCCCAGACACAAAGCGCTTCACTTCTCTTCTTCTCTTTGTTTTATGTCGGTTCATTCTGAATTCCGTGACCGCAGTCCCGACTAGGTTTTCTCAGATGAAGGCTACCGGGACTGATTTGGGCCTCTTTATCCCCGAGGCTCGAAGTCTTTGACCTACAGGAGAGTGTGTTGAGGTTATCATAATTTCCCATCTTTGATGTTGGCAGGCTCCCTGGGTGAAGATGCTGCCATGACTTGACAGAATACTGCAACGCTCATAATACTGGAAGCCCTCTGTCTATGTGTGTCTAGACTACGGGGGACATTTTCCTCTCACAAACACACGCGCTGTGAGCAAACGCACCGCAACATTTAAAATACATTTTACATTTACATTTTAGTCATTTAGCAGACGCTCTTATCCAGAGCGACTTATAGTTAGTGAGTGCATACATTATTTTGCAAACGCCATGCTCTACCAACTGAGCTACATCCCTGCCGGCCATTCCCTCCCCTACCCTGGACGACGCTGGGCCAATTGTGCAGGAGATCCGATACTGCAGCTCACCTGGAGCCAGACAAGCAGAAATACCCCTGTCCTCACCACCTCCACCAAAATCATTGGTCAGACCCTTTGTGGATTTTCCTCACACCCCTACCATTGGAAGTTGTAACCCTGAACATGAGGAGAACACCACTCAAACCCACAGTTGTGCCAATACCTTCTCCTGGAGATGTACCTCCTGCAGGCTTTTGCTCCAACCCTAATCTAGCACACCTGATTTTAATAATCAGTTGCTCACTGGGACCTTGATGACCGGTATCCAAACCAACTGTGTTACAACAGGGTTGAACTAAAACCCTGCACCCACATAGCTCTCCAGGGGGAGGGCTTATTTGGCCATCCCTGTTGTAGAGAAGTTACAAGTCAATCAGAGGCCGATGGGACAGCGCACCCCCAAGGGCTACAATCAAGTTGATACATAAATTACTGAACCTCAGCCTACCCCTGCACCCACCATCCTACCCCAATTTCCCAAAACAAGTCAATATAATTACAGGCAGATTGTACCATGTACTTGCACTGCTCAAGCTAGCTCTCCATTCCACTCTGTTTGGAAGTAACCTTACATGGCTGTAAGGGGAGGCATGACTGGGCCCCAAATGAGCCAGTCTAACCATCTGCTGCTAACTGCTAACGAGCTCTGGGAGTGTTTAGGGGACATTGGGGGGCACAGGGCTGCATGACTGTAGCAGTGAAGCGTCAAACAGACCAATACCACATGTACTGTAGGGCCAGATTGGCCAAACATAGGGGAGAGATCCGCAGAGTGAGATTTGATTAGAGACTGACTGAGCACAGTTTGTGTTTGTTTTACAAAACACCATGAGCACAGTTTGAGTTAGTATCGAGACACAGTTTCACTTTCTAGCAAGAAACAGTTTGAGTTTTGTGAGACACAGTTTGAACAAAGTAACACAGTTTGAGACTTCAGTCCCCCTGAAAGCACCCACCCTTCTGCCATGGCTAAAACTGTTCCCTCAGTGCCAGTTTGTTTCCCGAGCGGAAATCAATGGAATCTCATTACGGAAAATTATGAGGAATGGCTGATATCGGATGGATCTCGCCCGCCGCTGCTTCATGCCAGCCGACTGCAGGCGGGCGCGTCCGGTGCCAGCGGGAGGAGGTTGGGGGGGCGCCTTGTGCCAGGCTGCGATTCCTCACTGAGAGATGCGGCTAATTAGCATCAGAGATGGATGGATGGCAGAGAGAACACAAGCAATTACTCTGTTCAAAATGAGAGGGAGCGAAAAGAGAGAGGCTCAGAAGATGATTTTTTTTCCTCTCATACCTCCGTTTTACCATGAAAGCATTCCTCTTATTTTATGTCAAGACATTCAGACCCTCGTTTGAGGCGTATTGTATGCACGTGACTATAAATTGCGAGGGAAGTGAAGTGCTCCAGGAAATTCATTTCCTGTATATGCACAGTATTTTTGATGAATGCGACAGCTGGCTTTAGCTGCTTGATTGGTGTGTTTTTGCGGCACACTTAGTGGCACTCCAGACGCTTAGTTTTCTGGAAAAAACTAGCAAGAAAGGCTGATTTTTCGAGCTTGAAAATCAACTTTTCCTTTACTCTAAAGCCCCTGTTCTTGCTGTGTGGTTCTCCATTGGCTATGACGTCTGTCTTTTACTGTGAGGAAAAGTAGTCCATCAGTCTTGTATGGCAGTCTGTAGTCTGGTTAATTTCAAAAAGCTTTATTATCCATCAAATTTCATATGACAAAAGGGTAATCCATGGTGGGAAGAGTTGGCTGCCACATGGCACTCTTAACTGTCTCAGTGCAGGAGGGATACCCCAGCCTCTCACAATGCCCCATGGGCTGCTGTGGCCTGGCCTCTGCTGCTTAGTGAGTCCAGAGAAAGTATGGCCCTCTGTAAGCTACCCTGCCTGTAGAACACATTAACTCTGCCTCTGCGATCCACAGCAACACACACACACACATACACACACACACACACACACACACACTTACACATGACATCATCAGGCTCATAACCAAAATGTGTGTGAGTTTAATAGGAAACAAGATTTGATATGATCTGTTCTGTGTCCATCAATAGTTGTGGAGAGACTGCTATGAATATAATTTGTCTGCGCGTGTGTGGTTAATAAAAATGTTGGCTGAACGTCCATAATTCACTGAATCTAGATTCATACTCTACCCCGTTGCCATGGTGAGCAGTTATGCCCCGATTTGTGCATGTACTCGTGTGCGTTTGCATGCGCGTGTGTGTGTGTGTGTGTAGGATGGAGGTTCAGGAGGTTCAGACACACTCCAGGAAGTGTTAACCACCACCCCAGAGGAGTAAAGTCCTTTGGGCACACACACACTTTCCCTCTTCTATTATCTCTTTCTTTCCTTCTCTCTCTCCCTCTTATCTCCCCTCTCTCTCTCTTCCTCTCATCCTTTCTCCCTCTCTCCCCCATCTCTCCCTCTTTCCCAGAGACACATATGAGCAGACTTAACATGCAACAGAGCGGCTCTAACCTGAGCCCTGGCCCCCGGCTTACCGCTCTGCCTGGCTTCGTCCCAAATGGCACCTTATTCCCTATATAGTGCATTACCTTTGACCTGGGCCCATAGGACCAGCTGATAGGGCACTGTTCAAAAGTAGTGCACTATGTAAGCAATAGGGTGCCATTTGGAACATGGCCGACGAGACAAATGGCACACAGCAACTACAGCCATTACCCCGCACCTCTTTGCATAATGCCTTTAACCTTCACACAAAGATGGAGCGGCTCAATACTCAATACCCAAATGGCCTACCCCTAGGCATAATGTGGTTTATGCTCATGGTTTATGTCTAGCTCGAGACATGGAGGGTTTCTACATGAATTTTCAGAGGAGTAGGCTATGGGTATGGTGGTATGGTTAGGTAAAGCTTAGCCTTGTCTTGGCTAGTTACAGTTGCGGCCAAATACAGTATATTGGCACCCTTGCACTTTTGTTAAATAATAAGTTGGAACAACCCAGGCCTCTGGATAAATTGAAAATGTATATCAAATTGCATTTCTCACATGCTTCGTAAACAACAGGTGTAAACAACAGTGAAATGCTTACTTCCGGTTCCTTTTTCAACAATGCAGAATTAAAGATAAAACAATTATATAATAATGATAGTGACACGGAATAACTACACAGTGAATGTGTTGTGTGAGGAGGGGGATGTGGAGGTAAAGACCTCTCTTCAGGGGATTGCATGTTTTTGTTCCCCCCCCTACTAACCATTACTAACCCATACTGGATAATACAGTGTCCATATTAGGACAGACGCAGACAACTCTTCCTGGCACCAAGTTTTGGAGGCAACTCCTGCTGAGATTTTTAAAAGTCTGGCTAAGATCGATACAAGTCCTGCTGAGACTGAGGCGGTCCTAATATGGACGCCATACATTTTACTAATGCTAACCCTAATACAAACCCTACGCTGACCTTTTTTACGAGGAGCACGTGTGCACCTAAGTTGAAAAATGTAGGCGCACTCAAAGAAATTTAGGGGCACAATGGAAAATATTTGAGATATTAAAGCTAGAATCCTTAATTTTTCTAAATTTTAATTAGTGGTCGCACAGCAAAATATTTAGGCGCATATGCGAGTAAAAGGGTCCTTCCCTACCACTAAGCCATTCTGAGGCTTATCAAGTGATGGTGGGGGTAGACAGACATGTATTTGTAATAACATCATTTGCCCTCTCTCACTTGACTGTAGGCTACAGCTACCACTAACCCATACTAACCCTTACCCATATACTGTAACTAACCCTAATATGAACCCAAACACTAAGCCATCCGCAGGCTTATCCAGTGATGGTGGGGGTAGACAGAGACAGACAGACAGGTGTGTAATAACATTAACCATTATGTGCCCCTCTCCTCCACAGATGGCCGTGAGAGGACCTGATACCCACCCGGCACCCCGCTATGAGGACGTGGAGCGACAGTACGCAGCCCAATCCAGGTAGGCTGTGTGTGCGCGTCAGGGTTGGGCTCAATTCGAATTGAAGGGAGTTCATTTCAGGAAGTACATTTGAATTACAATTCAATAATGGAAAAAAATTCACTTATTTTCAATGACTTCTCAATCAATTGAAAAGTAAAAGCTATTTATTTGAAACGTTTTTACATTTCTGAATTTATATTTCAAATCACTTCCTGAATTGACTGCCAACCATGGTGCGTGTGTGCATGCACGTCTGTCTGTCTGTCTTGCTGTCTGTTTTAAGCCACCATCAATACAACACACACACGGCAGCAGAGAGAGTAATCCTCTTTAGAGCTTATAATTAAATCTGGAGTGTTTACCTTGAGAGAGCCTCCTCATCCCGGGAGTAGCCCTGATCAGCTCCTGGGAAACAGAAAGGATAGACGGAGGATGGATCCTTTCTCTGCGCCACAGAGGTCCGTCCACCTGGATTATGCATGAGCATGATGCGGTTCTGTGCGACTCAGTTAGTAGAGCACGGCCCAATGCCAAAGTCGTGGGTTCGATTCCGTCTGGGACCACCCATACGGAAATGTATGCACGCTCTACTGTAGGTCGCTTTGGATAAAGGGTCTGCTAAATGGCATGTATTATCATTAACAATTAAGACGTTACTCTATCCGTCTGACTCAACAACCTCATGTCAAATGGCACTTACACACGTGCACACATGTAGACTTAGTACATGCTGTACACATGCTCAAACAATCACACACTCTTTCCCCTCTACCCCCCACACACTCTGCTGTGTTAAAGTCCCCCAGCACTAACCAGACCACACAGACCAGGAGAACACACCCCGTAGATCGGTGCAGTGTGGTGGGCCTTGGAGACAACCAGGGCACACAGTGGAGTCGTGCGGAGAGAGCAGTCATTTCACGGGTTATTGCTCCGGCTGATATGAGGGGCACCAGGGAGAAGGGAGCGGAGCCACTCTCAGACTGAGATATACTAAAACTAAACAGAGCATACACTGACAGGAGCAGTGTGACTGACTGGGTCTGGAGAACTGTGTCTGTACTAGACTGTGAGCTAAAGCCTTTGTGTGTAGGCCCTTCCTGAGCTAATGCTAAGCTTATGCTAACACACGTCTCAGACTACATAACTCATGGTTACTCACAAAGGCTCCTCAGACTGTTAACCCCCTGAGCTAAAGCCTAGGTGTTAGTTTGGGGCGCTAACACAAGTCTTCAGGACTCAGACAACTTTTGGTCATCACACAATCCACCTCTGTTACAGTAGCACTGGTGGTAGCATCTTGGCACTGACTGAGGGGACTTTGTGGCAGTTGACGATAGTTGAAATCATGGGCGTCCATTGCTTTGGCCAGTGCTGTAACAATACAGTACCTTGCCTGAGACCTGAAGGCTTAGCTTAACTAAGTTAAGTTATCTTAGTTTAGCTACGTCTTCACTTCCATTGTCAAAGCTTATGTTTGCGCTCAGAGGGTTAACATGGTCTTGAGTCTTCTAGACCAGCATTTCTCAACTTCGACCGGCGTCGAATCGCAGGGGGTTAAATGAACTGTCGAGAGAAATGTCAGAGCTGTCGCTTAGCCCTCTCTTCTGATTTTAGTTATAGGTGTTAACCCCATAAGCATTTGTTCCACTCTCTGTGTGAGACTACAGTACACAGAGTGACAGGGCATTAAACCGCTGGTTGGGAGCAACACGTCTTCAGCACCAAAACAAAGAGAAAGAAAGTGCCGCAAGCACTGCCTCCGAATGATTCATTCCAAATCTTGTATGTTTGCTCTCTTGTTTTAGATGTTCACTCGAGGATGAAACACAAGCCCTGTACCCCAGAAACACTACATCTCCCCGAAGCGTCAATACCAAGATGGGGGACCTACATTTATTCCCGGAATTTGACAAAACAAAGAGAGAGAGATGGGGAGGTTGAGAGATGTATTTCTGAATTTTGGAGGGGGAAAAATACAGAAAGAAGGAGAGAGATGTGAAGAGAGGGAAGTGAAATAAATGTGTTTTTTCAAACCGAGCTGAACTTTGCGCGAGATCCCCCCCGGGCCCAGCTCATTGAAAGCCATTTCCTCTCAAATGAGTGTGTCTCTGCTGTGCGGCTGTGTTGCATTAGCATACATTTGGCCTGTCTTTTGTGAGGAAGGAGCCGACACTGGCTGGGGATGGGGCTGCACGTCTGGAAGTCCAGTGCCTTAGGGGGAATGGTGGTACCCCACTATCCTCCCCCAACCCATCCCAACCCCTGCTCCTGTAGTGGGGATCAGCTTTTCCCTACTCTGGGGTTTTGGTGCTTGGGGGGACAGGGAGAGAGAGGGAGTGAGTGGGAGGGAGGGGTAAAACACACACACACACACACTACCCCATATGGAGCACATTAAGGTCATTACTGATCTGAAGCACTGGGTCATGGGCTCCACGGCTCAGCCCCAGGTTATCCAATCAGAACGGCCCATGGCCCATAGGTGATTGGATTAGGCTGCTGATCTGGGGTTGTGTGCGGGAGGGGTGGTCGCTGGGCTGATAATTGTGTGATTAATGTGCAGCCGGTGGCCAGTGCTTCAGATAGAGGACTGATATTACCCTCATCAGCTGGGGTCTGCAGAAAATGTGTGTGTGTGTGTGTGGGTGGGGGGGAGGGGGGGTCTGAAGGGCACATTTAAAGGGGAATGGAAACACTAGGATTTAGAATGGCAGCTAATTGTAACTGTAAATCGCCATATTGGCATTGTTGTGTCACTGGCAGGAGAGAAACATTTTGAACTCCCAAAAATAGCTGAATTTACCGACTCTGATAATGAGTTTATTACAGAGAATGAAATAATGTTAGTTAGGGAGCCAATAAACGTACTAAAGCCGTTCATGTTTGAACCGATCGTTGCCCCCAGATCAAAGAGTTTGTTCTCGTAGCAGTAATAACACAGATATGCCGCCTTAAACACCTCAGCTAGAGGGTCGGCGTAGCAGTGACACAAACTGGTGTGAGTGCGAATGCTGCCAGATAATGGCTAGAGAGTATGAGTGTGTGTATGTTGTAGAGCGATGGTGGCGATCCAGCACAAAATTCCAGCGGATGGTGGCTGTATTACATCCAGTCAGAGGTTCCTGTAAATCTGTCTGGATGGCGATGTATTTATTGGACGTGTCACTAATCCTTATGAAGGACTTCCTGGCAGAAGAGGTTACTCGACCAGTCAGCAGCCGGTATGCTTGTTAAAGAATTGCTGAAATTTTGCTTGATTATTTATTGTTTAAGGTTAATTTCAGTAGTGGGTAGGTGCTCAATATACACTGCTCAAAAAAATAAAGGGAACACTTAAACAACACATCCTAGATCTGAATGAATGAAATAATCTTATTAAATACTTTTTTCTTTACATAGTTGAATGTGCTGACAACACAATCACACAAAAATTATCAATGGAAATCAAATATATCAACCCATGGAGGTCTGGATTTGGAGTCACCCTCAAAATTAAAGTGGAAAACCACACTACAGGCTGATCCAACTTTGATGTAATGTCCTTAAAACAAGTCAAAATGATGCTCAGTAGTGTGTGTGGCCTCCACGTGCCTGTATAACCTCCCTACAACGCCTGGGCATGCTCCTGATGAGGTGGCGGATGGTCTCCTTAGGGATCTCTTCCCAGACCTGGACTAATGCATCCGCCAACTCCTGGACAGTCTGTGGTGCAACGTGGCGTTGGTGGATGGAGCGAGACATGATGTCCCAGATGTGCTCAATTGGATTCAGGTCTGGGGAATGGGCGAGCCAGTCCATAGCATCAATGCCTTCCTCTTGCAGGAACTGCTGACACACTCCAGCCACATGAGGTCTAGAATTGTCTTGCATTAGGAGGAACCCAGGGCCAACCGCACCAGCATATGGTCTCACAAGGGGTCTGAGGATCTCATCTCGGTACCTAATGGCAGTTAGGCTACCTCTGGCGAGCACATGGAGGGCTGTGCGGCCCCCCAAAGAAATGCCACCCCACACCATGACTGACCCACCGCCAAACCGGTCATGCTGGAGGATGTTGCAGGCAGCAGAACGTTCTCCACGGCGTCTCCAGACTCTGTCACGTCTGTCACGTGCTCAGTGTGAACCTGCTTTCATCTGTGAAGAGCACAGGGCGCCAGTGGCGAATTTGCCAATCTTGGTGTTCTCTGGCAAATGCCAAACGTCCTGCACGGTGTTGGGCTGTAAGCACAACCACCACCTGTGGACGTCGGGCCCTCATACCACCCTCATGGAGTCTGTTTCTGACCATTTGAGCAGACACATGCACATTTGTGGCTTGCTGGAGGTCATTTTGCAGGGCTCTGGCAGTGCTCCTCCTGCTCCTCCTTGCACAAAGGCGGAGGTAGCGGTCCTGCTGCTGGGTTGTTGCCCTCCTACGGCCTCCTCCACGTCTCCTGATGTACTGGCCTGTCTCCTGGTAGCGCCTCCATGCTCTGGACACTACGCTGACAGACACAGCAAACCTTCTTGCCACAGCTCGCATTGATGTGCCATCCTGGATGAGCTGCACTACCTGAGCCACTTGTGTGGGTTGTAGACTCCGTCTCATGCTACCACTAGAGTGAAAGCACCGCCAGCATTCAAAAGTGACCAAAACATCAACCAGGAAGCATAGGAACTGAGAAGTGGTCTGTGGTCGCCACCTGAAGAACCACTTCTTTATTGGGGGTGTCTTGCTAATTGCCTATAATTTCCACCTGTTGTCTATTCCATTTGCACAACAGCATGTGACATTTATTGTCAATCAGTGTTGCTTCCTAAGTGGACAGTTTGATTTCACAGAAGTGTGATTGACTTAGTTACATTGTGTTGTTTAAGTGTTCCCTTTATTTTTTTGAGCAGTGTATATAATCAGTATCCTATAACGACATCATGATTCATGAATTCTCATTCTAACCAATAATGGGGCGTGCTCATAATAAATACATTGTGATTTAGTTTCGGTATCAGACTAACTTTTCTTATGATTTTGTTTGCAGAGCATACAGGCTGGCAGTTTATTGCCAGTTCACCCAATGGGCACAAGGGAGAATTGGACGAGGTGTACGGCGTGTGTCGTTTCTTCCATAAAGCGCGCATACCCAGAAGCAAGAGGCATTTACATAGGGTTTGAATTTGAATAAAACCAGTTAATTTAGTAAATCTAGCCTGCTGTAATTATTTTCAAGACATAGACCTAATGCCTGCGCCTTATGTAAAAATACTATTGGTTATAGAGATGTTTTTATGTGAAATGCACATGTTTAGTATTAGTGGATTGAATACATCTCTTTGCTTAGATTTACTTCCTAAAGTGTTTCCATTCCCCTTTAACTCCAGAGCTACTGTAGTAATGTAAACGTCTTCACAAAGCTTGCTGATCTCAGCAATGCAAGGCTATGTGTCTTCAACACCTGAGGACCAGTCTGACCACACACACAATCTGCCCCTGACTTTAACCTCCCCTGGTCTCAGCTCAGTAGTTTTGTTCCACGGCACCTATCTCCGACCCACTGACCCGTGTTCTCTTCTCTCCTCCTAATGATCCGTGATTGGAGCTGTGTGCGTTTTCTCCCTTGTGAGCATGACTTAGCTCTCTGACAGATGGCCACGTAAGCATTGTATGTCAATTGAACAGGTGCATGATGGGTAAATGGTTGATCAGCACATGAGCATTGGTCTCTTACTAATGTCATCCCTTGTCTGTCGGCCCTGCATTAAAGAACATAATTGGTTAAAGAAAATTGTGATAAATAAAAAAGTATACCAGTTTCATTTAAGGACCCAAAGGATTGACAGCCATCCCATATAGATTGCAAAATAGTTGGGAAGAGATTTTTGACGTACTGATTCCATGGCATAGTGTTTATGAACTGATACGCAAAACGACACCGGATTAAAAACGTATAATTATTATACAAAATTCTTGCTACCAATAGAATGTTATTTATATGGGGGATACAATCTTCCCAGCTCTGCAGATTTTGCTGCGAAGAGACAGAATCATTAGATCATTTGTTTTGGTAGTGGCCATTTGTAGCTTGTTTTTGGACACAGGTCCAGGAATGGCTGAAGGATTGCAATATTTACCTGGAGCTAACCCTGCAGATAGCACTACTGGGTTTTCTGAAAAGTCATAGTCAATCGATCAATAATATAATAATAGTTATAGCAAAAAAAAATATTTTCAATTTACAATCTGTAGAAACAATGAGAATAGAACTTTTGTGAAACATCACAGTACAGTTGAAAAATATATGGCAAATAGAAATCCAATATGGATGGTGTTAAGAGATAGATGGGAGGTGTTGAATGGAGCTGAAGGATGGGACTAATAACAACTAACAACAACTAATAACAACAAGGTAACTAATGTAAAGCATACTGTGTCCATAATAAGTATATAGGTTGAGAGCTTTTGTAAAAGAGCACAGTTAGAAAGATATGGCATACCGGATGGACATCATTACATTTTACATTTTAGTCATTTAGCAGACGCTCTTATCCAGAGCAACTTACAGTTAGTCACATTATTATTATACTTTTTTTTCATACCCCCTGTGGGAATCGATCCCACAACCCTGGCGTTGCAAACGCCATGCTCTATCAACTGAGCTACATCCCTGCCGGCCATTCCCTCCCCTACCCTGGACGACGCTGGGCCAATTGCGCGCCGCCCCATGGGTCTCCCGGTCGCGGCCGGCTACGACAGCTACGACCACTGCGCCATCAGCGAGGTTGAGGGTAGAGGAAGTTCAGGAGTAAAAACAAACAAAATAGAATTATTGTAAAATTGACTGTCCATAAAATGTATATAGTATGTATAAGCTGGAAGTAGAGGCCTAAGCGTTGTTGTTTACTCCAATTAGGGAAGGGGTGGTGGGGTTGGAAAGTAAGAAAGATAAATATATTTTTTAAATGATATGTATTTATATGTATGTATAATAATATAATATGCCATTTAGCAGACGCTTTTATCCAAAGCGACTTACAGTCATGTGTGCATAAATTTTTACGTATGGGTGGTCCCGGGGATAGAACCCACTACCCTGGCGTTACAAGCCAGGGTAGTGGGTTCGCAATATATATATATATATATTTGCGAGAAAAAAAACATATGGGGGATTGGAAGTGATGCAGACAATTACATTGATGGAAGTTATAATCTATCTGCAATATTAAAGCTGATCTACCCCCCCAAAAAAGGATTTAAAAAAAATAATTAAAAAAAATAATAATAATAATTATGTTATCCCTTTCTTCTCATTTCAATTCATTGACCTTTATTGGCATTCTAAGTCATTTTAGGTTTCTCAGACCCAAAAGAAGACTTAAACGTAGATTTTCCATACCGTCTTCCTCATTCACGATGCCCCTTAACACGGGACCTGATCTGGTGCTGTATGTATCAAGTGTCTCAGAGTAGGAGTGCCTTATGATCACAATGAATACAATTACAATGGACACGAGGGAACTGATTCTAGATCAGCACTCCAACTCTGAGAAACTTTGTGAATACGGGTCCTATTCTGTTCTTCAAATCTCTGCGGAACCTGTTAAGAAGGGATTTGACCTTTTTTGTTTGGCGTCGGCGCATCATTGCTCCCTTTTATTGCAGTGTGTTGCCGTTTTGGTCCTAAGTAAATGCAGGACCCTGCTAACTCTGTTTCCGATGAAACAGAGGGGCCCGTAATGAAATCAGTGTTTTGGAAATTAAACCGGTTTAGCCGTTAAGCTTTCATAAAGGCATCGTGTCAGTGGGCTCTGGCTGCCTGGAGAGCTCGCTCTCTTTCTGTCTCTCTCTTTCTGTCTCCCTCTCTGTTTATCCTTTCTTTTTCTCTTTTTATCATTCTCTCTTTTTCCTCTTTCTTTCCCCCCAATCCCTTCCTCTCTCCCTCTCCCACAGTCACCGAGGCAGGCACTTGTGGAAAATGAAATAAATCAAGGATAAACACACACTTTGAGCTCCCCGGGAGAGCGAGAGGGGGGCGAAACACAAAGGCCATCTGCGACCGCTGACCACTGACCAGACCAGTGAAGTCACAAAACAGACGGAAAGATCTAGTCAAGGCTGACAATGTATTTTAGATTTTTAATTGGCCACCAGGATATCTGGTAGAATTGTTGATGCTATTCAGTCTCATTTTAGTGCGTGTTATTCCTAGGTAAAGGTCTCTGTGGGATACAGTGCTGCAAAGTGTAACTGATACTAAAATGTACACTGTCACTATAGAGTACACAGAGTGATGGCAAACACAGAGACATTTTAAGTGTGGGTGTGTGCATGCGTGTCTATGTGAAAGCCCTCTCCCCAATGTTTATCTAGGCTGGTTTGATTAACACAAGTAACCTCTCTCTATAGCAGCCTAATGGTTTTCCTTTAAAGGGATACTTCGGGATTTTGACAATGAGGCCCTTTATCTACTTCCCCAAAGTGAGATGAACTTGTGGGGACCATTTTTATGTCTCTGTGTCCAGTATGAATGAAGTTAGTGGTAGTTTTGCGAGCCATTGCTAACTAGCGTTAGCGCAATTAATGGAAATCTATGGGTATCTAGTTCTGGGGAAGTAGATTAAGGGCCTCATTGCCAAAATCTCGAAGTATCCCTTTAATGAGAAACCTGCCTGGTCTGGCTTCTGTCTCTAGTGCTCAGCCTGCTGTGTGTGAGTCTGTGTGTATGTCTATCCATCCATCTGTCCTTTCTTTTGGAAAGTCCCTAGCACAAACTGAAACACTCACTTGCATGCACGCATACACACACACACTTATGCAGATTGTCAGTAAGTGCTATGGACCCTCCAGAGAATGGGTTAGATCCCTTCCAAGCAACCTGGCTGCTAGCTACCAACTGTGTTCCCTCCCACCAGTAGGGGGTATTGGGGGTCAGATAAGAACCACAGGGCCTAATTTCCTTCCGTTTACTTGGGCAGGTGCAAATAGTCCCCCTCACTCACCAGGGACAAATTCCTCCTTGTCGTAAGGCGGAAACTATGCCCAAATGTCATTGCGCACAAAAACACACAGCGCATAGACACACACACAAGACACGGCGCATAGAGACACACAGACCACATAAACACACACCCCACCAAACACACCCCTTCTCCCCATTTTCAGGCCACATCTCAAGGGCTGTTTGCATGGTATAGGCTATGTCCAAAAATGTAAATGGCACCCTTTAACCTACATAGTGCACTACTTTTGATCAGAGCCCTATGGGCCCTGGTCAAAAGTAGTGCACTATATAGGGTATAGGGGGCCATTTGGGATGCAGCCATAGAGTGGTGACAGTTGAGAGGTGTGAGTCTGATTCATTACATGGCATGTTATTAGTAGCGTTCACTTGGCCCATGTGGATAGGATCACACCTCCCTCTGTCAGGTTGTATTACATGCACAACATGACCAAAAGTATGTGGACACATGCTTGAACATCTCATTCCAAAATCAAGGAGTTTGTCTCCCCTTTGCTGCTATAACAGCCTCAACTCTTCTGGGAAGGCTTTCCACTAGATGTTGGAACATTGCTGCTTCCATTCAGCCTCAAGAGCATGATGTTGGACGATTAGGCCTGGCTCGCAGTCGGTGTTCCAATTCATCCCAAAGGTGTTCGATGGGGTTGAGGTCAGGGCTCTGTGCAGGCCAGTGAAGTTCTTCCACACCGATCTCGACAAACCATTTCTGTATGGACCTCGCTTTGTGCACAGGGGCACTGGCATGCTAAAACAGGAAAGGGCCTTCCCCAAACTGTTGCCACAAAGTTGGGAGCACAGAATCATCTAGAATGCCATTGTATGCTGTAGCCTAACGATTCCCCTTCCCTGGAACTAAGGGACCTAGCCCGAACCATGGAAAACAGCCCCACACCATTATTCCTCCTCCACCAAACTTTACAGTTGCATTCAGGCAGGTAATGTTCTCCTGGCATCCACTAAACCCAGATTAGTCCGTCGGACTGCCAGAGGATGAAGCGTGAGAATACATTTCCAGAGAATGCATTTCCACTGCTCCAGAGTCCAATGGCGGCGAGTTTACACCATTCCAGCCGACACTTCGCATTGCGCATGGTGATCTTAGGCTTGTGTGCGGCTGCTCGGCCATGGAAACCCATTTCATGAAGCTCCTGACAAACAGTTATTGTCCTGACGTTGCTTCCAGAGGCAGTTTGGAAGTCGGTAGTGAGTGTTGCAACTGAGGACAATTTTTTATGCGATATGCGCTTCAGCTCTCAGCGGTCCCGTTCTTTGAGCTTGTGTGGCCTACCACTTCGCAGCTGAGCCATTGTTGCTCCTAGACGTTTCCACTTCACAATAACAGCATTTACAGTTGACCGGGGAAGCTCTAGCAGGGCAGAAATTTGACATACTGAAATGTTGGAAAGGTCATAGGATGCCACGTTGAAAGTCACTGAGCTCTTCAGGAAGGCCATTCTACTGCCAGTGTTTGTCTATTGAGATTGCATGGCTGTGTGCTCGATTTTATACACCTGTCCACAACGGGTGTGGCTGAAATAGCAGAATTCACTAATCCACAATCACCTATACACTCGCATACATGCAGTTTGAAAGCTCTCTTTGTGCCCTCCTCTCTCTCTATCTCTACTAGCGTTAGTGAGAGTAGTGTTCTCACTGTCCACTCACAGGCATGCTCAGTGTGTCTGGCTCTGCACCTGTTGACTGTGTGTCATAACGAGTCGTGTGTGTGTGCTTCCCTTGGGAGATCTCTGAGAACTATAGTGGGGCTAGGCATGCCAGATATCAACAGCATGTGGTTTATGTAGACTTGACCACCCAAACACGGACACACAGGTGGTCCCTTATCATTCAGCACAGAGGCCCCTATGACGTCACTAAGGGCCCAGAAAAGCGATAAGGAGGGAGAGAGCGAGAGATGGAGTGTGAGAAAGATGTGAAGGAGAGAAAAATGAAAGCCAGAGGTTTCATCACTAGTGATTAGCAGCCGGCCAGCGGGGGGTGTTGAGGGAGGGGAGAGCACCTGAGCTTTCACCCCAGCACAAAGCCACCCAAACAGGCTTCCACATCACTCCCCTTTTCCTCCATCTCCCCACTAGCCTAAACATCTCTCCACCAGCTTACACAGGCCAAATCTGCTCCGAAATGACCCTTTCACAGCATCCCATCTATCCATTTATCCATCTCTCCGTCCAAAGATGAAGGGATGGCTGGATTGAGGAATAGATAGATCCAGACACTTTATTGTCCTCAAAGAGGATGTAGAGCTGGCGGTGGGATGTGGTTTATGGTCATGTGTGAATAATGCCTCTTTGGGGAAGTGCGCATGTGTATGAGTGTGTTTGTGTGTGTGTGTGTCAGGAGAGGCAGCTGAAGATTAGTGAAGTACACCCTATCCATGGAAAGGTCGTACTGGGCCCCACTTACCCATTGGGACTTGTGTGCACGCGTTCATGCATGTACACACACACACACACATACATGTGCAATGTGATCTCACTGGCCTGGGGTCACTGCTGGGCTGGACAGGGTGTGAGAAGGAGAGGTGTTTGTGTGTGTTTGTGTGTGTGTGTTTGTGTGTGTGTGTGTGTGTGTGTGTGTGTGTGTGTGTGTGTGTAAAAAGCATGTTGGTTTCACAAATGCATGTATGGAAATGGACAGGGAATTTACCAGTGCAGTTTCCCCTCTACTGTCACCTCTATCTGATCTGGGAGAAGGCCTAGTTTTGGGCTTTGGTCCTTGTTGTTGGCTGTGTGTGTAACGTAGCCCAGGCAGAGCGTGAGCAGGGAAAAATGTGAATGGGGCTGTGAAAGGTGATCCATCCTGCCTCTGTGAGTCGCCTTGCGTGTCTCCTTACCCCAGGAGCTTAGCCCCCTAATCACCCCACAGTCACTGGGAGGGAATCGGAGACACCCAGCTGCCTGCAGCCTCCTTACTGCTCTACCCCTTGGGTCACACGCACTCACACACTCAATCAGATATAAGCATTTACACACAAGCGTACACACACTTGCACACACACACAAGTTGACTGAAAACATTTTTATTCATGTATTGGGCCAGAATCAGAGAGACCAGACAATGACCAGACCAGGTGGCTGGTTACCTTCACTGCTGTGATGGGGGAAAATGGTCTACACTATCTAATGTTTCTGTACTGTGTGTCGCAGGAGAGCGGACCCAAAGGACTACCCCATCCAGTCTAGGACAGCACCCGGTTACCCTGGTA
The DNA here is from genome assembly GCF_964263955.1 of Coregonus lavaretus. NCBI lineage: Eukaryota > Metazoa > Chordata > Actinopteri > Salmoniformes > Salmonidae > Coregonus > Coregonus lavaretus. The sequence continues at coordinate 15,623,969 of NC_140025.1, read as the reverse complement.
GAGACAACTACTACCCCCCTAGAGAAGCCCAGCCCCACCCCTCCAGCCTGCCCCGGGCCATCTCGCTCCCTGGGCCCCCGCAGGTGGACCCCAGGTACTACCCATCCTTGCCCCACCAGCACCGGGCCGCCCACCGCCAAGATGTGCCCCCCACAACAGGCACCCGCAACCCCCGCTATGAGACAGTGGGCAGGGGTGGGTACCGTGACGCCAGCCCCGGCCGTTTCGCCAGCCCTGATCGCTCCGGCGGCGGCTACAGGGATGGCAGGCAGCCGGACCCACGCCAGAAGAACGCCATGATCGGAGCAGTGTAGGTGCGATAGCTAGATGGACTCAGATTAGGGTTGCAGAATTATTTCCCCAAATTCCCAGATTTTTCCGAAATACTGGTTGGACGATTCCAAGGTTTTCTGACCTTATTTTGGGAAGATTACTGATTACTGCAACCCGAACTCAGACACACTCGTTCCTTCTCTACAGCCCCCTGTCTGAAAACATCCTCGCCCCCATACCTCGTTTGGTGTCTGCAGATCTGAAGGAATCAGATTGGTGTAAGCAATAAGGCTCCAACTAGATGTCCAATGGGCTTGAGCCATACTGCTTACAGGGCTTTGAGATCTACAAACATCAAAGCGGTAGGGGAAGGGTCGCATCCCAAATGGCACTCTATTCCCTATGTAGTGCACTTATTTTGACCAGGTCAAAAGTAGTGCACTGTGTAGGGAATAGGGTGCCATTTGGAAGGGGTGGTTTCTGGAACAGGCCATCATCGGAACACCACTCCTCTCAGCTGCAGACATGTTTCAGAAGCAGTAAAGTTCTATATGTGTACTGTATGTACAGTATGTATAGTGACATGTTTAGAAATGTGTGTGTTTCTTTATGCATGTGTGGGGATGTAAATAATGACTTTAGATTCACAGGGGTCCCGAATGACTGGATGTAGTAATAATGTACAGATCGGATAGAGACTTTTAATTGAATACCAGCCGAGATCTTGCAGGGTTGCTGGCTTGCACAAACTTTTTGCACAAGCTTAAAAACAGGCCCCTCCCCTTCTGCAACAACAGTGAGAGGCTAGGGATGGTGAAGTTAGGGTTTCGATTCAAATGGCACCATATTCCCTAGATAACGGAAGACAAAAAGACTGGACAGGAAGTTGACACTGGACAGGAAGTTGATCCTAAGAAACAAGGTCAGAGGAACAGGAAGTGAGGAACAGGAAATGAAGTCAACATCGAAGCATCTTTGCCCTCCTGCCATGTCCCTTCCATCCGCCTTTTAGATGTGGGTGTTTTTTTGAATGTTTTTTGTTTTGTTTTGGTTGTGGCCTTTGCTAAAAACATTCCATAAGCTGTTGTTTGCCTATAACAAAATTCTGCCACCCATAATGTGTTTTTTTAAGTAAAGTTTAATGTGTGTGGTGTTTATGATTAAAACGGCTATGTCAAATTTGGGTTATGTTATCACAAAGACGCTGTTGAACAAATGAAAAGGTACGCTCTGTGTTGACTAACTATATTTATTCATCACATGGTCTGTGTTCCAAATGGCACCCTATTCCCTATATACTGCACTACTTTTGAGCAGAACCCATATGGGTTGTGTCCATAGCCCTATGAACCCTGGTCAAAGGTAGTGCACTAAATAGGGAATACGGTGCCATTTGGGACATTGCCACAGTCTCCAGAGATGAAGGCCTAAGAGAGACACTTAAACATGTTACTCATATGCACTGGGATTATCCTTTCTCGCCATTGATATCATTTCCCTTGTGTGATGGTAAAGATTCCCAACGCTGACCATATCATGTCATATTGTACGTTAATGACGATACATTTTAACCTTTGTTTGTAAACGCATGTTTTTATATTATGCTTTGCATTAAATATACATTGTAAATGATCATATACAGTATGCAAAGATTAATTAATTTATTGTTCACCAATTTAGCTGTCTCAATTTACAGGATGATGAAATTGCGAAGTTATGCAAATGATCACGATTATAAATCACCAATATGATGACTCATCTCGCCCAAATGATTCATTAAGATTCTCAACCCAGTTTAGCCTTCCCATTCGAGATAAATTAGCCCTCTACGATAACAGAGAGGTCTAGGGTGCTTCCCAAATGGACCCTATTCCCTATATAGTGCACTACTTTTGATCAGGGCCCATTGGACCAGCTCATAGGGCTCTAGTCAAAAGTATTGCACTATTTAGGGAATAGGGTGCCATTTGGGACTAAGACCCAGTCTTACTGCTAATAAAGACTGAATCACCCTCAACAATTAAGACTGAGGAGATCTCAGCGCTGAAGTGATTACCACCCAATTTGCTCCCACAGAAAAGGAAGATCTGGCTGATTGGTTGAAATAGAGGTTGAAATGAGGATAATTAGAATCTGTGGAGAGCTCATTTTATCAGTTAGTGTTTAATTACCACCGAGGCCAGTCAGTGTGTTTGACAGTGCACTGTTTTTGACCAGGGTCCGTAGGGCATATTGTGGCCGATTCCGACCCGAGTTAAGCGTGCGTAAATGGAACGTAATTCCCTTTTATGCACTTTGTGTATTCTGACCTTGAAATTAAGCATGAGAATAGCATGCTGTTCACCTGCTATTCATTTTGGGTGGAGATCTAAGAAACTAAGGTGCGGTTGAGGTGTGTTTACAGATACGCTGTATTCTGACCTTGACTCAATTCCACAACCTTTACGTGTGAGGAAATCCATGAATAACATAACATGATATGTATTGTGTCCCCTTTTCCACAGTGAATTAGGCCATAAATAGCTATGCAGTTATTCAGAATTTTTATTGTGGGCCCTCATAATTTGCGTGGATGAAATCTGGAATACCAAGCTATATGTTTATGTAGGGCTGAACCTGCCGAGTTGATGTATGCGCTTTTAAATGTTTTAATTATATACCCAGGCTTTTCTCAGTTTTATTTTACAATTGGTATCATGTTAAATATTAGCTACTATCAGGAGCCACCGTCAGCAATACCCACATACATTTATACACTGAACAAAAATATTAAAGTGTAAATATGTAAAGTGTTGGTTTCATGAGCTGAAATAAAAGATCCCAGAAATGTTCCATATGCATAAAAAGTTTATTTCTCTCAAATTTTGTGCAACAACTCAACTCGCTGTGTTTGGAGCAGGAGGAATGCTGCCTATGACCCCAAGAATACCATTCCCACCGTCAAACATGGAGGTGGAAACATTATGCTTTGGGGGTGTTTTTCTGCTAAGGGGACAGGACAACTTCACCGCATCAAAGGGACGATGGACGGGGCCATGTACCGTCAAATCTTGGGTGAGAACCTCCTTCCCTCAGCCAGGGCATTGAAAATGGGTGGCTCAAGAAGAAGCACATTAAGGTCCTGGAGTGGCCTAGCCAGTCTCCAGACCTTAATCCCATAGAATATCTGTGGAGGGAGCTGAAGGTTTGAGTTGCCAAACGTCAGCCTCGAAACCTTAATGACTTGGAGAAGATCTGCAAAGAGGAGTGGGACAAAATCCCTCCTGAGATGTGTGCAAACCTGGTGGCCAACTACAAGAAACGTCTGACCTCTGTGATTGCCAACAAGGGTTTTGCCACCAAGTACTAAGTCATGTTTTGCAGAGGGGTCAAATACTTATTTCCCTCATAAAAATGCTAATCAATTTATAACATTTTTTACATGCGTTTTTCTGGATTTTTTTGTTGTTATTCTGTCTCTCACTGTTCAAATATAACTACCATTAAAATTATAGACTGATCATTTCTTTGTCAGTGGGCAAACGTACAAAATCAGCAGGGGATCAAATACTTTTTTCCCTCACTGTACGTCCAACTGGCCTCACAACTGCAAACCTGTATGGCGTCTTGTGGGCAAGCGGTTTGCTGATGTCAACATTGTGAACAGAGTGCCCCATGGTGGCGGTGGGGTTATGGTATGGGCAGGCATAAGCTATGGACAACGAACACAATTGTGTTTTATCAATGGCAATTTGAATGCACACAGATACTGTGACGAGATCGCGCCATTCATCCGCCGCCATCACCTCATGTTTCAGCATGATAATGCACGGCCCCATGTCACAAGGATCTGTACACAATTCCTGGAAGCTGAAAATGTCCCAGTTCTTCCATGGCCTGCATACTCACCAGACATGTCACCGATTGAGCAAGTTTGGGATGCTCTGGATCGACATGTACGACAACGTGTTCCAGTTCCCGCCAATATCCAGCAACTTCATACAGCCATTGAAGAGGATTGGGACAACATTCCACAGGCCACAATCAACAGCCTGATCAACTCTATGCGGAGGAGATGCGTCTTGCTGCATGAGACAAAGGCTGGTCAGACCAGATACGGACCTGGATTTCTTATCCTCGTCCCTACATTTTTTAAAGGTATCTGTGACCAACAGATGCATATCTGTATCCCCAGTCATGTGAAATCTATAGCTTAGGGCCTACTGAATTTATTTCAATTGACTGATTTCCTTATATGAACTGTGTAACTCAGTAAAATCTTTTAAATTGTTGCATGTTGCCTTTATATTTCACTTTAGTGTTAGTTTTCTTAAATGTATAGCTTACATTTTGCATAATTCCATTCCGTTGACCTTTCTTTCCTCTGTCATGTCTGTGTAGTTGTTCCTGAGGGTCGCTATCATTAGTCGATCATATTAGGCTTACGTTGTGCAATAATTTGGGACATGTAGCCTGTTTGAATCATTATGGAACTCAGACACACATAGCAGGTTAAACCTGGAGCCTGGCGCACGGTTCACGACAACTGGACCGTTTTCATACAGTTCTATGATTAGTGAGGATTAGGGTAGATTTATAGGACTATTGTTCAAACCTTATTGTATACTTTTTTCCACCTTCCAATATTTCATTTATTGAACTTGAATATGACAACTTTCAGGATGAATTAAACCACTGTATTCATACTTTCCTAACCCTAACCTACAATTTGCATAAATATGGGAACTACGGCTGCAAAGGCCGTTACGCACCTGCATAAGGTACAGTGGGGGAAAAAAGTATTTAGTCAGCCACCAATTGTGCAAGTTCTCCCACTTAAAAAGATGAGAGAGGCCTGTAATTTTCATCATAGGTACACTTCAACTATGACAGACAAATTGAGGGAAAAAAATCCAGAAAATCACATTGTAGGATTTTTTATGAATTTATTTGCAAATTATGGTGGAAAATAAGTATTTGGTCACCTACAAACAAGCAAGATTTCTGGCTCTCACAGACCTGTAACTTCTTCTTTAAGAGGCTCCTCTGTCCTCCACTCGTTACCTGTATTAATGGCACCTGTTTGAACTTGTTATCAGTATAAAAGACACCTGTCCACAACCTCAAACAGTCACACTCCAAACTCCACTATGGCCAAGACCAAAGAGCTGTCAAAGGACACCAGAAACAAAATTGTAGACTTGCACCAGGCTGGGAAGACTGAATCTGCAATAGGTAAGCAGCTTGGTTTGAAGAAATCAACTGTGGGAGCAATTATTAGGAAATGAAAGACATACAAGACCACTGATAATCTCCCTCGATCTGGGGCTCCACGCAAGATCTCACCCCGTGGGGTCAAAATGATCACAAGAACGGTGAGCAAAAATCCCAGAACCACACAGGGGGACCTAGTGAATGACCTGCAGAGAGCTGGGACCAAAGTAACAAAGCCTATCATCAGTAACACACTACGCCGCCAGGGACTCAAATCCTGCAGTGAAAGACGTGTCCCCCTGCTTAAGCCAGTACATGTCCAGGCCCGTCTGAAGTTTGCTAGAGTGCATTTGGATGATCCAGAAGAAGATTGGGAGAATGTCATATGGTCAGATGAAACCAAAATAGAACTTTTTGGTAAAAACTCAACTCGTCGTGTTTGGAGGACAAAGAATGCTGAGTTGCATCCAAAGAACACCATACCAACTGTGAAGCATGGGGTGGAAACAAAGGGACCAGGACGACTGATCCGTGTAAAGGAAAGAATGAATGGGGCCATGTATTGTGAGATTTTGAGTGAAAACCTCCTTCCATCAGCAAGGGCATTGAAGATGAAACGTGGCTGGGTCTTTCAGCATGACAATGATCCCAAACACACCGCCCGGGCAACGAAGGAGTGGCTTCGTAAGAAGCATTTCAAGGTCCTGGAGTGGCCTAGCCAGTCTCCAGATCTCAACCCCATAGAAAATCTTTGGAGGGAGTTGAAAGTCCGTGTTGCCCAGCGACAGCCCCAAAACATCACTGCTCTAGAGGAGATCTGCATGGAGGAATGGGCCAAAATACCAGCAACAGTGTGTGAAAACCTTGTGAAGACTTACAGAAAACGTTTGACCTGTGTCATTGCCAACAAAGGGTATATAACAAAGTATTGAGAAACTTTTGTTATTGACCAAATACTTATTTTCCACCATAATTTGCAAATAAATTCATAAAAAATCCTACAATGTGATTTTCTGGATTTTTTTTTCTCATTTTGTCTGTCATAGTTGATGTGTACCTATGATGAAAATTACAGGCCTCTCTCATCTTTTTAAGTGGGAGAACTTGCACAATTGGTGGCTGACTAAATACTTTTTTTCCCCACTGTAAGTCTAAATACCAACTACTGAGAATTGTGTAGGAATCGGGCCCACAGTGAATAGGGTGTCATTTGGGACGCATCCTTAGACTTCCACAGATCACTGTCTGTACAATGTACCCAGACTATGGTGAAACACCTTGACACCCTTCACTCTACCTGGGCCATGTTCATTAGTGCACACCGTATGCAGGTGCGTAACGGCCTTTGCAGCCGTGGTTCTCATATTTATGCAAATTGTAGATTAGGGTTAGGAAAGTATGAATGAATCATAAAAAATAAAAATGGAATGCCTTTACGCACAAAATATATTGATGAATCAAAAATACAGTGGTTTGATTCATCCTGAAAGTTGTCATATTCAAGTTCAATACATGAAATATTGGAAGGTGGAAAAAAAGTGTACAATAAAACGTTTTGCAACGGAAAACAAAATGTGCATTTCTTATTCAACAAGTCCAGGTAGCCCCTTCCTGTTTCAATCTGTTTTCTTCAGTTTGATGCTTAGTAAATACAACCCAGACTGGGTTGAAACACCTTGACCCCTTTACCTTACCCGGGTTGTGTTCATTAGTGTTGTGTTCAAAATGTTCTGCAAGGGAAAATGAGAATTAGCTTTTCTTATTGGACAAGTCCAGGTCGTCCCTTCCTGTTTCAGTCAATGTTTCTGCATTTGGTGCCTAATGAACACAATTCTGACTAAAAAGAGATTATCCAGAGGTGATATTATATCTGTGGAATGCATGGTATCTATGCATGTCTTTGTCTCTAATCTGGTAAGCATCAATTTAAGGGGAACTCCAAACAGATTTCAATATGGCTGCCAGGCCTCACACTATAGCTGTGTTCGAATACCCATACTAACTGTATACTACATTCTTAATGAGTATATACTACATACTCTTAGTTCATTTTAGTACACCGTAAACGAACGGTATCCTTTCAGTTGAGTGTACTAGCGCTTCACCTGTCTACCGGACGTTGATGCTGTTGCTATGCAACCTCTTGCTAGCATAACAAATTACTTGCTAGGCATTTTACGACTTCGGATGTTATTATATTCAATCTGGGGTGCCAGAGTGCGCTCTGGGCGTTCGTAAATTCAGAGCGTTGTCCGCTCTTGGAGCGTTCAGAGCGCACACTGCCAGGCAGGGTCACTGGACTCTTTGGCGGAGGAGTAGGGTTGATCCGAGCTTTCTGACCTCACAACGGCCATATTTACTGACACCGGCCAAATTCAACTGGTGTTGAGTGTTCGTAAATTCATCAGTTATTCTGCGTTCTGGCACAGGTGCACTCAGACGAGAGTGCTCTGAAATCGGAGTAGATAGCCAGAGGGGATTTACGAACGCACCCGAATGTCCATTGAGAACGCACAACGACGATACCACTTAGCTAAACTAAGAATGACGGGAATAATCAAGTCAATAACCATTGGGTAGTTAGTTAGATAGCATATAGTTAATAGTATACTGGCAAGTTCGATGTATTAGTAGCCAACTAACGTTAGGTAGCTAGCTAACATACCAGTACATACTGCTGTAATGATATGCGGTTCGTAAGGATAGTGTAGCTAAGAAATTATCAGCCAACATAACTTGTAAGGTAACTTATTTGAAAAGTCATTACTTTATTACATTGCTTAACATTTTCTTAACATTTGTCATAATTAGTTAAAGCAATGAATTTGTATCAGCTCTAGTTGGACTTCGGCTGCATAATTTCCACAATTTTCTTCAAATCTGTAAATGTTGTGAAGCCACGGCCATTTCCTGAAGAATTGCATTATGGGCCCTAAAAGCATGGAAATAGTGTCCACTGCTTGTATACTTCGTATTTTGGCGAATGTAGTACCACATCCGGGAACTTTTGGCATACTAACTATATCCATACTATGACCAATAAGCATACTATATACTCAATTTATGTCACAAATAATACAGTTAGTGAGGTTAGTATGAGTATTCGAACACAGCTTATATTTTTACTTTAAATTTGAGTGTCTGTCCCATTCTACTCATTCTACTTCTGAGAGCCATGACTGTCTGTCAGTCTGTGAGAGTGTGTTGTCTGTGTCAGTCTTTCAGTCTGTCTGTCTGTCAAGAGTGTGTGTCTCTCACTCCCACTCAAGCGCGGTCACGGACGGACACAAGAAATCCACTATCACGCCACATGACAAATCCACTGTCACACCCCATTACACAGAGTCGGCCACGTTCACAGGGTCACTGTCCCTCATTTGGCGCCTCAGACATCTTTTCATGCTTTATGTCAGGTTTGTTTTTAATCTCCATGTCAAGATCTTATAATTTCCCCACTTTGAGACAGAAGTCGTCTCGCTCCAATAAAAGGCCTGTCACAGGAAGCCATATCTGCTGAGTCACGTTTCGACTCCTTTTTCTACTTCCTCTATCAGTTCTGAATACATGGTCTTTGTCTTTTTGATATCCTAGAAATTCAGCTAATTTCTTTCCTTTTTTCCACTTCTACATCCTATTTGTCAGTTCTGAATGTCTGGTCTTCGTCTTTTTGATCTCATGTCGACAAATTTCTTAGCTTTTTGTAAAATATGTTTTACTTGTTTTCTTTTTCAGGGCTGGCTCGAAGGGGTGACGTGAATTAATTTGAAACCTCCTAATTTCACATTCTAATGTGAATCGCCCAAAAAACACGGCTCAGGGTGCTCTAGTCGTTTCTCGAAAGCAGAAAATAGGCAGACACGGCAGCTTCCCTTTTCCACCGGCGCCTCCTAGCAGACCTTAGCTTGTTAACATGTGTCAATCAAAGCCCTACTCTGGAGAGGGTGACGCGTGGAACAGTTATCACTCCTATGCAGCCCCTAAAAAATGTGAGAGCTGAGGGTTCGGGAGCATGTAGGAGTCCCGTACACCCTCGCATTGCCCGAAACGCGACACAGACGTGTGCTCGCTCTCTTCATGACCTCGCGCTCTTCATAAAACCACATTCCGATGCATTAAGCCCTATTCCATCATCCTTCACCACTGTCCCACATTCATTTCAACCCCCCCTTATCATGACATCATGAGCTCAGTATCGGAGCTAATCAGACTTCACTGTGTAGCCTGAGTGGATTTCCTCATTTCATTATACACTCCATTATAAAGCCAGAGACTCCTGGGCCGGGTCCCAAATGTCACCCTCTACCTATATAGTGCACCAATTTTGACAAGAGTTCAAAAGTAGTGCTCTATATAGGGAATATGGTGCCATTTGGGATGCACAATGGTTTTGGGATTATATGGGCCATGGGAATAGGAAAGTGGGCTGGTAAAGTGGAGTTAAAATGGGGATGTTTAAGTGGGTGCTTCAATGGAGATGGGAATGACGGGCTGATGAGTTAGTCAGCCGTTGACTGGACCTTCACCTGTCCTCGTACCCATTGTACTAACACAGCCGGCTGCAGAAAGCGCTCTGGCTGTTTCAGCTGGCTCCAGGGTGACATTTTCCCTAGGTACAGATCTAGGATCAGCTTCCCCTCCCGCAAGAAAATACCTTATTTACATACGTATTCAGACCCTTTGCTATAAGATTCAAAATTGAGCTCAGGTGCATCCTGTTTCCATTGATCATCCTTGAGATGTTTCTACAACTTGATTGGAGTCCACTTGTGGTAAATTCAATTGATTGGACATGATTTGGAAAAGCACACACCTGTCTATATAAGGTCCCACAGTTGACATTGCATGTCAGAGCAAAAACCCAGCCACAACTTTTGAAGGAATTGTCCGTAGAGCTCCGCAACAGCGGATCTGTCCCTCCTGTGTTGAGGCACAGATCTGGGGAAGGGTACCAAAACATTTCTGCAGCATTGAAGGTCCCCAAGAACACAGTGGCCTCCATCATTCTTAAGTGGAAGAAGTTTGGAACCACCAAGACTCTTCCTAGAGCTGGCGGCCCGGCCAAACTTTGCAATCGGGGGAGAAGGGCCTTGGACAAGGAGGTGACCAAGAACCCGATGGTCGCTCTGACAGAGCTCCAGAGTTCCCCTGTGGAGATGGGAGAACCTTCCAGAAGGACAACCATCTCTGCAGCACTCCACCAATCAGGCCTTTATGGTATAGTGGCCAGACGGAAGCCACTCCTCAGTAAAAGGCACATGACAGCCCTCTTGGAGATTGCCAAAAGGCATCTAAAGGACTCGCAGACCATGAGAAACAACATTTTCTGGTCTGATGAAACCAAGATTGAACTCTTTGGCTTGAATACCAAGCGTCACGTCTGGAGGAAACCTGGCACCATCCCTACGGTGAAGCATGGTGGTGGCAGCATCACGCTGTGGGGATGATTTTCAGTGGCAGGGACTGGGAGACTAGTCACGATCGAGGCAAAGATGAACAGAGCAAAGTACAGAGAGATCCTTGATGAAAACCTGCTACAGAGCGCTGAGGACTTCAGACTGGGGGCGAAGGTTCACCTTCCAACAGGACAACGACCCTAAGCACACAGCCAAGACAAAGCAGGAGTGGCAACTACTGTTTTGGCACTCCAGGACCGACTTCACCCAACTTCAGACTTATTTTATTTATTCGGCTATTTGTGAGATCTGTCCTTTGAATCAGACTTTGTACATAGTATACGTGTGCAATACTGTGCTGTGACTATTCCTTGTTGTATAGTAACCTGGTGTTAATTTGTGCCACATTTTACCCTTATAGCACTGACTGCTTCCCCTACTTTCAGTCACTCACACACGAGAACCAACCACCATCTTTTTCAACCGACCGTCATCATAGCAACGCCTCAGCTCCTGGCACAGCATACCTCACTGTGGGGGCAAGAGGCCGAAGATATCGCCGTGGCAACACTGAGGTGGGTTCCACACGCCACGGTTAGCGAATGAACATGCTAGTCTGTTTGTCATTCAATACCTCAGAGCAGAGTAATTAGCTCAGGTTTTAGCATGTGGCTAACATCACCTATACAAGTTTACACTGTGACTCTGTGATATGACGTTGCCATGGGCAGCTGTTTACTTTGTGCATCAAACTAATCAAATAGCGTTTGCAGTTCCTGTCTGGTTTTGAGTTTTACGACAGATTCACTACATCAGATTCAGGCCTTTCCTCTTAACAGTTATAAATATCAGAGTTATCTGGAGGAAAAATGCTCCATTTAAATACATTGGAACTAAACCATAGGCTGTCCCAAATGCCACCCTATTCCTTATTTAGTGCACTACTTTTGACCAGGGCCCAAACACATGAGCAATGGTGATGTGGCCATTTTGTTTTGAAACTCAACAGCTGAATTCCATGGCTTGGGAGCCCTTCCATCTGCCTTTCAGCACCAGGCATGCTCCAGGTGACACGTTATCCTTAGGTACAGTTCTAGGATCAGCTTCCCCTCCCCAATCCTAACCATTAGTGGCGAAAATGCAAAACTGACCCAAGATCAGCGTCTAGGGGAAACTTTGAAACTAAACTTTAACCGCCACACTCCTTCTCTGAAGGAATGTCAGCATATAGGAGGTGCTTGATTTGTGCCTGACCCAATCTCATACATTAGCATTCACACACACAAATGCATGCACATAGATACAGTGGGGAAAAAAAGTATTTAGTCAGCCACCAATTGTGCAAGTTCTCCCACTTAAAAAGATGAGAGAGGCCTGTAATTTTCATCATAGGTACACGTCAACTATGACAGACAAATTGAGGAAAAAAAATCCAGAAAATCACATTCTAGGATTTTTTATGAATTTATTTGCAAATTATGGTGGAAAATAAGTGTTTGGTCACCTACAAACAAGCAAGATTTCTGGCTCTCACAGACCTGTAACTTCTTCTTTAAGAGGCTCCTCTGTCCTCCACTCGTTACCTGTATTAATGGCACCTGTTTGAACTTGTTATCAGTATAAAAGACACCTGTCCACAACCTCAAACAGTCACACTCCAAACTCCACTATGGCCAAGACCAAAGAGCTGTCAAAGGACACCAGAAACAAAATTGTAGACCTGCACCAGGCTGGGAAGACTGAATCTGCAATAGGTAAGCAGCTTGGTTTGAAGAAATCAACTGTGGGAGCAATTATTAGGAAATGGAAGACATACAAGACCACTGATAATCTCCCTCGATCTGGGGCTCCACGCAAGATCTCACCCCGTGGGGTCAAAATGATCACAAGAACGGTGTGAAAAAATCCCAGAACCACACGGGGGGACCTAGTGAATGACCTGCAGAGAGCTGGGACCAAAGTAACAAAGCCTACCATCAGTAACACACTACGCCGCCAGGGACTCAAATCCTGCAGTGCCAGACGTGTCCCCCTGCTTAAGCCAGAACATGTCCAGGCCCGTCTGAAGTTTGCTAGAGTGCATTTGGATGATCCAGAAGAGGATTGGGAGAATGTCATATGGTCAGATGAAACCAAAATAGAACTTTTTGGTAAAAACTCAACTCGTCGTGTTTGGAGGACAAAGAATGCTGAGTTGCATCCAAAGAACACCATACCAACTGTGAAGCATGGGGGTGGAAACATCATGCTTTTGGGCTGTTTTTCTGCAAAGGGACCAGGACGACTGATCCGTGTACAGGAAAGAATGAATGGGGCCATGTATCGTGAGATTTTGAGTGAAAACCTCCTTCCATCAGCAAGGGCATTGAAGATGAAACATGGCTGGGTCTTTCAGCATGACAATGATCCCAAATCACCGCCCGGGCAACGAAGGAGTGGCTTCGTAAGAAGCATTTCAAGGTCCTGGAGTGGCCTAGCCAGTCTCCAGATCTCAACCCCATAGAAAATCTTTGGAGGGAGTTGAAAGTCTGTGTTGCCCAGCGACAGCCCCAAAACATCACTGCTCTAGAGGAGATCTGCATGGAGGAATGGGCCAAAATACCAGCAACAGTGTGTGAAAACCTTGTGAAGACTTACAGAAAACGTTTGACCTGTGTCATTGCCAACAAAGGGTATATAACAAAGTATTGAGAAACTTTTGTTATTGACCAAATACTTATTTTCCACCATAATTTGCAAATAAATTCATTAAAAATCCTACAATGTGATTTTCTGGATTTCTTTTTCTCATTTTGTCTGTCATAGTTGGCGTGTACCTATGATGAAAATTACAGGCCTCTCTCATCTTTTTAAGTGGGAGTACTTGCACAATTGGTGGCTGACTAAATACTTTTTTTCCCCACTGTACATGCACTCACAGTCTGTACATGCACATACACACACACACACACACTGACAAATAGCCTACACAAATACACTGTGTTCCATGTGAGTGACCGAGACTCCGCTGACAACTTGGCACAAAGTTTGAAATTGGCACCCTTTCCAGAGAAATGCCAGATGTTTTTGTTGGCAGTCACAGGGGTGACAGGGTCAAAAGTACTAGGTTGGCCTGTGATGGTATGTCAAGTATTCCTGTTAACTTAACACTCAGATTGACATGCCTGAGGTTGGTCGAGCAGTTAAGGCTGCCACCCTTGGCACATGTGGCAGCAGAATAGCCTGGAGGTTAGAGCGTTGGGCCAGTAACTGAAAGGTTGCTGGTTCGTATCCAGGAGCTGACAAGGTGAAAAAATATGTTGCTGTGCTCTTGAGCAAGGCAGCTAGCCCTGGAAAATGGTGACCCTGGTCGTGACCCACCAATTTATAAAGATAGGCAGTCCTCTGCCTGCTTGGAATTGAATCCCGGTCCCAACGCACTTCTACACAGTATGTCCTCTATCAGTCTCTCCTTCCTCATTTCATTTCCATGTCAATAAAACCAGCAATATTAAACAACACTCAAACTGACTTAGGGTGGGGGGATATCAACCTTTTGTTACTAAATAAGACAGAAAAAGACCTGTAACTCTTAACCTTGTAAAATACATTCTGTGCATTCGGAAAGCATTCAGACCCCTTTACTTTTTTCACATTTTGTTAAGTTACAGCCTTATTCTAAAATGTATCAAATATTTCCTCATCAATCTACACACAATACCCTATAATGACAAAGCAAAAACACGTTTTTGGACATTTTTGCAAATGTATTATTATTTTAACGGAAATATCACATTTACATAACTATTCAGACCCTTTACTCAGTACTTTGTTGAAGCACCTTTGGCAGCGATTTAAAGCCGCCAGTCTTCTTGGGTATGACGCTACAAGCTTGGCACACCTGTATTTTCAGGTCTCTCCAGAGATGTTCGATCAGGTTCAGGTCCGGGCCTGGCTGGGCCACTCAAGGACATTCAGAGACTTGTCCCGAAGCTACTCCTGCTTTGTCTTGGCTGTTTGCTTAAGGTCATTGTCCTGTTGGAAGGTGAACCTTTCGGCCCAGTCTGAGATCCTAAGCACTCTGGAGCAGGTTTTCATCAAGGATCTCTCTGTACTTTGCTCTGTTAATCTTTCCCTCAATCCTGACTAATCTCCCAGTCCCTGCCGCTGAAAAACATGATGGTGCCAGGTTTCCTCCAGACGTGAGGCTTGGCATTCAGGCCAAGGAGTTCAATCTTGGTTTCATCAGACCAGAGAATCTTGATTCTCATGGTCTGAGAGTCCTTTTGGTGCCTTTTGGCAAACTCAAAGCGGGCTGTCATGTGCCTTTTACTGTGGAGTGGCTTCCGTCTGGCCACTCTACCATAAAGGCCTAATTGGTGGAGTGCTGCAGAGATGGTTGTCCTTCTGGAAGGTTCTCCCATTTCCACAGAAAAACAAACCATGAGGTTGATGGATTTGTCCATTGAGCTCCAAGACAGGATTGTGTAGAGACACAGATCTAGGGACGGGTACCAAAAAATGTCTTCAGAATTGAAGGTCCCCAAGAACACAGTGGCCTCCATCATTCTTAAATGGAAGAAGATTGGAACCACCAAGACTCTGGAGCTCTGGTCACCTCCCTGACCATGGCCCTTCTCCCCTGATTGCTCAGTTTGGCCGGGCGGCCAGCTCTAGGAAGAGTCTTGGTGGTTCCAATCTTCTTCCATTTAAGAATGATGGAGGCCACTGTGTTCTTGGGGACCTTCAATTCTGCAGACATTTTTTGGTACCCGTCCCTAGATCTGTGTCTCTACACAATCCTGTCTTGGAGCTCAATGGACAAATCCATCAACCTCATGGTTTGGTTTTTTCTCTGACATGCACTGTCAAATGTGGGACCTTATATAGACAGGTGTGTGCCTTTCCAAATCATGTCCAATCAATTGAATTTACCACAGTTGGACACCAAGTTGTAGAAACATCTCAAGGAAGATCAATGGAAACAGGATGCACCTGAGCTCAATTTCGAATCTCATAGCAAAGGGTCTGAATACTTATGTAAATAAGGTATTTCTGTTTTTTATTTGTAATAAATGTGCAAAAATGAATACTAACCTGTTTTCGCTTTGTCATTATTGGGTATTGTGTGTAGATTGATGAGGATTATAAAAATAAAATAAAAATTGTAGTAGAAGGCTGTAACGTAGCAAAATGTGGAAAAAGTCAAGGTGTCTGAATACTTTCCGAATGCACTGTATATGCACAGATGTGTAAACAGAGATTATCGCGTGGCTGCTGATTGCAATAAAGTTCAAACTTGAACATGGAAAACAAAGATACATATGGGTAAATGCAGAGTTACATCTATGAAATTAGGCAAACAATGCATTTTTGATGCTCTGAAAACCTTACTCCATCACACATTTTTAAGAAGCACAAATAATTGTGCCATTTGTATTACGCTCTCGATAACAGCGTCTGCTAATGACATGTTAAGATGTTTGTAATTTACTTTTTATTGATAAGCTACGTTCACATTTGTACGCATTTTCTCAATATCTAAAATGATTAGTGAGAAATATTTAGTGTAAGCCTAAGGACATTTATGAAAATGTTGGCCTTATCTAGGCCTCTTTTATGACATTATGGTTGTCAGTGTTGTAAAGTACTTAAGTAAAAATACTTTAAAGTACTACTTAAGTAGTTTTTTGGGGTATCTGTACTTTACTTCACTCTTTTTATATATATATTTGTTTTGTTTGTTTGTTTTGTAGTTTTACCCCTTTTTCTCCCCAATTTCATGATATCCAATTGGTACAGTCTTGTCCCATTGCTGCAACTCCCGTACGGATTCAGGAGAGGCGAAGGTCGAGAGCCATGCGTCCTCCAAAACACGACCCTGCCAAGCCGCACTGCTTCTTGACACAATGCTCACTTAACCCCGAAGCCACCCGCATCAATGTGTCGGAGGAAACGCTGTACAACTGACGACCGAAGTCAGCTTGCAGGTGGCCGCCCGCCACAAGGAGTCGCTAGTGTGCGATGGGACAAGGAAATCCCGTCCGGCCAAACCCTCCCCTAACCCAGATGACGCTGGGCAAATTGTGCGCCGCCTCATGGGTCTCCTGGTCACGGCCGGTACTATTTATATTTTTGACTACTTTTACTTTTACTTCACTACATTCCTAAAGAAAATAATGTACTTTTTACTCCATACATTTTCCCTGACATCCAAAAGTACTCGTTACATTTTTTATGGTCCTCTGTAGCTCAATTGGTAGAGCATGGCGCTTGTAACGCCAGGGTAGTGGGTTCAATCCCCGGGACCACCCATACGTAAAAATGTATGCACACATGACTGTAAGTCGCTTTGGATAAAAGCAGCTGCTAAATGGCATATTATATTATTATTATTATGCTTAGCAGGTCAGGAAAATGGTCAAATTCATGCACTTATCAAGAGAACATCCCTGGTCATGTCTCTGATCTGGCAGACTCACTAAACACAAATGCTTTGTTTGTAAATTATTTCTGAGTGTTAGAGTGTGACCCATTTTAAATGATTTATACTTTTACTTTTGATACTTAAGTATATTTAAAACCAAATACTTTTAGACTTTTACTCAAGTAGTATTTGACTGAGTGACTTTCACTTTTACTTGAGTCATTTTCTATCAAGGTATCTTTACTTTTACTCAAGTATGACAATTGGGTACTTTTTCCACCACTGATGGTTGCATTCCAATTGTATTATTTTCATCCTCTCAACCATTGCTCTAGCCACTTGATTCAGGTGGCTACCCTTTTAAAACCGGATGCCGTTTTCCACCATGTTAAAAGCGTTATTCCGAAACCTAGATGTGTGTTGTTATTCCCTCAGGGTGCAATTAAACATGACTAAACACGTATGATTAATTAAAAACACTATGGGATGGTTTCAAGGACACAGATTAAGCCTAGCGCTTGTCTAAAAAGCTAGGCTTAATCTGTGTCCAGGATCCAACTTATATGCATTTAAGTCACTACTAAACTTTTTTGATGCATTTAATACAATAAACACATAGTGAATTTAAAATATTACTTAACATGCATGATGCATTTTTATCACTTTAATTGCATTTTCATTCACCACTGTCGACTTCGCTATATTTTTGTTTTGTGGTTTTTATATTACATACATTTAAATTCATTTTTACCAGTTCAGGTTAAAAACATAAGGAAATTAAGGAAAGTATGACAAAAGAAAAATCCACCCCATCGAAGGGACAAAAATGTTGTCAATCTTTAGAACATTTCTCCTATAGCTGCCATTTCCATTGCACATGTCGTAATATATGTTTTTTGCGACATAGTTTTCAATGGAAACCTGCATAATGTTCTCTTTTCACACAGACATTCTGATATATAAATGATGATTGATGGCTGTATCTAAACATATGAGTCAATATGGATAGTGCTTGGCTACTGTATCATTGTAACCACATTATAGCTGGCTGGTAGTGATGAGAGAGAGTTGCTCTTTGGCCACGCACACAAGTGGTGGGTTTGGTGTCGAAATGATCCATTCTAATTGGAGAATTGATTCGGGTTGGGCCCGGGCTTAGGTTTGCGCAACATTGTATGTGGCCGTTGCTGTAGAGAAGCGTCTGTATCTCTCTCTGCTCTGATAGACATGAGCCTGCAACTCTCTCTCTCCATCTTTCCAGCGTTGCACTATATGCCCATTAGTTGCTTTTTTTCCTTATATAATTTTACTGTAATGTGTCAGCATATTAATTATTAAAAGATGTAAAGTCCCCTATTTAGGGGACCTGCATGGTTCTGGTACTGATTCCAACCGTAATTTCTGCTTATAAATCGATCTGTTGACACCGTAGCTCAAAACGGCTTGCATTGAGCGGTAGCCCTGATTCTCACGGACACAGGAGTATGTCTCTTCTGCCTGTGTGAAGCAGGATGTGAAATCTGACACCACTTGAAGCTGGAATGTCCCTCCTACCATTTAATTAGCTTTTCCGACTGTCCATCAACTCCTGACTGAACCCTATGTCACAGCCACTAACAATGCATATGCATGGAATCCTTACATCATAATGTAGCAGGAGAGAGTGGTTTCGTCGCTGTAGCACATTCAGAGATCGATTCATAACCAGTCATCTAAAATAATTAATAGATTTTAAACAAAAATGTACTTTCTGTTTGTCATAGATGGACAAGATTAATATGAAATAAAAGGTGAGTTCCTAACGAGTTCAGGAAGCCAAGCTAGAGCTTTATGAGGCGTTCACAGTGATGGGGGCAGATGTTTTGGTCAATAATCAAATCAGATATCTTTATAAAGCCCCTTTAACATCAGCATAGTGCTTATACAGAAATCCAGCCTAAAACCCAGTGGAAGCACAGTGGTTAGGAAAAACTACCTAGAAAGGCAGGAACCTAGGAAGAAACCTAGAGGGGTGGCCAGTCCTCTTCTGGCTGTGCCGGGAGGAAATTATATGAGTACATGGCCATCAAGGCCAGATCGTTCTTCAAGATTTTCAAACGTTCATAGATGACCAGCAGGGTCAAATAATAATCACAGTGGTTATAGAGGGTGCAACCGGTCGGCACTTCATGAGTAAATGTCAGTTGGCTTTTCATAGCCAAGCATTCAGAGGTCGAGACAGCAGGTGTGGTAGAGAGAGAGAGGGAGGGAGGGAGAAAGCGAGAGAGAGAGCGTTGAAAACAGCAGGTCTGGGACAAGGTAGCACGTCCGGTGAACAGGTCAGGTGAGATGGGAGAATTAGAGGGTGCATACTTAAGTTCACACAGGACACCAGATAAGACAGGAGAATTTCACTAGATAGGACAGACTGACCCTAGCCCCCCGGCACATAGACTATTGCAGCATAGATACTGGAGGCTGAGACGGGGGGTCGGGAGACACTGTGGCCCCGTCCGACGATACCCCTGGACAGGGCCAACCAGGCAGGATATAACCCCACCCACCTTGCTAAAGCACAGACCCCACACCACTAGATATCAACAGACCACCAACTTACTACCCTGAGACAAGGCTGAGTATAGCCCACGTAGATCTCCTCCACCGCACGAGCCCGAGGGGGCGCAAGACCGGACAGGAAGATCACGTCAGTGACTCAACCCACTCAAGTCGAGTATAACGAAAAAAGCCTGTCACGCACCCCTCCTAGAGACGGCATGGAAGAGCACTAGTAAGCCAGTGACTCAGCCCCCGTAATAGGGTCAGAGGCAGAGAATCCCAGTGGAGAGAGGGGAGCCGGCCAGGCAGAGACAGCAAGGGCGGTTTGTCACTCCAGTGCCTTGTCATTCACCTTCGCACCCCTGGGCCAGACTACACTCAATCATAGGACCTACTGAAGTAAACACTTAAAGGTCAAGACCAAGTCAGCGTCACTCACATGGATAGGTAGAACATTCCATAAAAATTTAGCTCTATAGGAGAAAGCCCAGCCTCCAGTTGTTTGCTTAGAAATTCTAGGGACAAAATGGAGGCCTGTGTCTTGTAACCATAGCGTACATGTAGGTATGTATGGCAGAACCAAATCGGAGAGATCGGTAGGAGCAAGTCCATGTAATGCTTTGTAGGTTAGCAGTAAAACCTTGAAAACAGCCCTAGCCTTAACAGGAAGCTAGCACTGGAGTAATATGATCAAATTTTGTGGTTCTATTCAAGATTCTAGCAGCCGTATTTAGCACTAACTGAAGTTTCTAGAAGTATATGCACATTTTCTCTAACACTAAATATACAAATATGTATTTTACAGTTATAAGGATGGTGAAATCTTATAGTTAGTCATTTTATAAATTGATTATACTATATAAAATAAAATAAATCATTTCAAGCCTTGTTTTGTTGAATAGGAAATACATCATATTTAACATTTTCATGTTTTAATCATATTTGTATTGTGTACTTGAGCTTGTGTCCTCAAAAGTGACTACACCTCAGCAATTTATAACTATTTATACCAGAAAGGTGAGATTTGAACCTTTCTTGGATTATGCAACATTACTAGTTATTATTTATGGCCCTCATGAAAAATAATTACTTTGGGGGATTACGTAGATTACATTTTTTATTACATTTAATTACATTTAAGAGGTTTTAAAATATAAAATAGGCCCTATTATTACTATTCAAAATCAAATACAAATTCACTATAATTGTAACTCTGTAGACCGCCTGCACAACCAATGAACCATCAGCATCACATAGGCCTCTCCCATCCTCATTGATAGAACGTTTGGAACGTAGCCTATTCTAACCAGTCCATACAGTATACGTACAGTCCACAATCAAAGACGATTAGTTTGATTAATTTAGCTGTAGACCAATACCAAAGACATCTTAAATCTATGGGCTTTATTTACTGTTTTCCTGCTGTGCGTAGGATATGCGGTAGGCCAAAGTATTGTATAACGGCACAATCATGTTTTATAATTCGGGCTTGGGCTCATAAAATGTTTTTAATATAGGCCTCTGGTAGGGTTTGGCTTGAATTTTCATATGTGTATAGGTGACCTGCAGTGTCTGAAATGCTTTGAATTAATGAGCACCTTAGAGAGCGCTGTCCATTCCAGTACACCTATCATAGATAGTAGATAGGCTACCTGTTTGATTTGTCTGCTGTGCATTGTGTTAGTCACTTTTTTTCCTTATGCATTCCGGTACCTCAAAGCCTCCCAGGTCATCATTTACCATATCAAGTGGTGTTGGAGTTTGAAAAGAGGACAATTTGCGTTGTCTCATAGGTTATACGGGAAATCCACAACTTTTCAAACTCATATTCATCATCTCCAGTACCATCACAATGTCAACATATATGAAGCGAATTATCTATCTATCTTTTTGACTACACAACATAGAAACCTGCTGTTTTTATATATGTTGATGTTGGGCTGGTGCTGGTCCTCTGTAGCTCAATTGGTAGAGCATGGCGCTTGTAACGCCAGGGTAGTGGGTTCGATCCCCGGGACCACCCATACGTAAAAATGCATGCACACATGACTGTAAGTCGCTTTGGATAA
Organism: Coregonus lavaretus; assembly: GCF_964263955.1. Classification (NCBI taxonomy): domain Eukaryota; kingdom Metazoa; phylum Chordata; class Actinopteri; order Salmoniformes; family Salmonidae; genus Coregonus; species Coregonus lavaretus. The sequence continues at coordinate 15,602,100 of NC_140025.1, read as the reverse complement.
AAGCGTCTGCTAAATGGCATATTATATTATTATTACATTTTTATATTATAAAAAAGGGTCAAGTGCCCCTTTAATGACTTTGGATTCCTTAAGGATGTTTTGGACTCATGTTACAGTATGTTGGGTTAGTATTTATTAATTTTATAACCCTTATTTTACTAGGTAAGTTGGCTGAGAACACATTGTCATTTACAGCAACGACCTGGGCAATAGTTACAGGGGAGAGGATATATAGAATAGACATAAAGCCATGAACAACTCACTGGTTAGTTGCTCTGGAAAACAGTCATGTAATCCAGAGAAACATTCCTGATGGAGAATTGTAAACATCCCAATGAGCTATAGATACAGGGTGGAGACAACCCTGGAACACACACACACACACACACACACACACACACTCTTGCATACACATCGACATATTAGACACACACTCATTTGCACACTTGCACACGCACACACACACAGCCTCTTGAGTGACACCGGCTTGGCTGCCAGTGGCTTCATTAAGGCTGAGAAATGTGCTGCTCATTACGGCAAAGCAATTAGTGGCTAATTGAGTGAAAACAAACTAAGATGGTTACTTTGACTCTTCAGCTTTCCGGCCCATGCGTCTAAATCTTGACCAATTTGCAGAATTGAATCTCACATTCAGGTTGTTTTTGGGGGGTATTTGGCACATTATGGCTCTTGGGAATCGGAGAGGAATATATTTGAGAAGTTTCAGAGTTGGTTTTTACACAGGGAGCCCAATTCTGATCTTTTTTCCACTAAATAGTATTTTGACCAATCACATCAGATCTTTTCACGAGATCTTTTTCAGAGCTGATCTGATTGGTCAAAAGACCAATTAGTGAAAAAGAGTATCAAAAATGGGCTGCCTGTGTAAACGCAGCCTTTGAGACTTACAGGAAACTGAAAATGTATCTTTGCAGACATGTTGAAATATCGGGCCTCTATCAGATTTCTTTAGATGGTGAAATTATGCAATTTGTAGAGTAAACATGCAAGTGTTTAGTTAAGAGTATCCATTCATTCACACACACACACACACACACACACACACACACACACACACACACACACACACACACACACACACACAACGATATGAGTGTCTCATTAGAGTCAAGTTCCTTTGTATATGTCTACATTGTATTCTTCTATACATTCCCTAGATCTCCCAGACATAACAGTCCACTAACCTCCCTGACCCATCTATTAATGCACACACACACACACACACACACACACACACACACACACACACACACACACACACACACACCCCTTCACATCTCACTACGGCACCCTGTCATAACCAACTGCTTGCCCTTCTCACTCCTCTCCTCCACGCAAGTTTCCATCCCTCCCTCCATCTCCCATCACCCCCACCTCCCTCCCTCGCTACCTTCTCCAGTTACCTACAGCCGTAGACAAACAGCAAGAGTCCCAGAGCTAGCCATACACACATGAACACAGTGGATTGCGCACACACACACCCACAAAGAGTTGATTGCACATGCACAAAATGAGGAGAGAGAGGGCTTACTCCCTCACACTCACACACAGGTTTGAACCACTGAACTGAGAAGACACACACATAGTTGATAGCACATGTACACAAATATTATTACAAATATTATTGATGGCACACATACACAAATGTACTTACCGCCTCACACTTAACACACACCCACATGCGCACACACACACCTGTCCGTGTATTCCACCCTGTCCTTTGTGTGGTTTGGATGCCGGGAGTCCAGAGCAGTGATTTATGTGCCTTGCTCCTCTGATTGTCTGAGCTGTGGTGGTTCACTGCCATGGCAGTGCCCTTTGACCTCTACCCCACATCAGTGCCTTCTCACCGGGGTGGAAGCACTTGATGAGGTGGGTCCATTCTAGTTTGGTGCTAATGAGTTCTGTTGGGCCTGACTCTCTGGCTCAGGACCAGGATCTAACAAAGTAGGGATGACCAGGGCCGAAAGAGTCCAAGGGCCCAACAGAGGCAGGGGCCTCATTATCTGGAAGCAGTAAGGAAACTTGGCAAACAGTGGTTGTGCTTCTGGTTACAGTGAGGCATATGACCTACAGTAACCTAGAATAGTCAGTTCTTAGTGTTGGCTCTCTGAGAAACACACACATAAACACACACACAGACATACAATCACAATAAGATACTCACAATTTTGCTTTGAGAGATTATCCATTTTCCACCAAACAATCTTTGCTCTCTGAGCCCAGTTTTTCAAAACGTTTAATCTGGATAACAATGATCCAGATTCTGTAGTCCCCTTTTTGCGATCCAGCATCAGATCAATCTGGCCGATTTTGAGCCAGTTTTTCAGAAAGGATCAAATAGGATCATTCTGATCCAGATACCACAATATCAAGTTTGCCGAATCCAGATTTCCAATGCTTTGAATAGGTTATGTTACAGGTTATGTTACTACTTCTACACTGTCATAGGGAAACAGAGATGAGGAAACTACATGAATGAAGGTAACTAAGATAAGAAATAGAGGCTGCATTTCACTTGTAAGTAAGTACATGCATTTATATGACACTCAATATAACGACTGACCACATACCTATACGGCAGTCAATTTAACAGAATGAAGCTTTTTTATTTATTTTTTATGTAAGAACGTTACATTGAAATATATTGGTTGTAGTGCTTTTCACCTTTCTGAATCCACCCTTCCAGTGGGATCAAGATTATCCAGATGTCCAGCATCAAAACTATCCTAATCACTACTGTTGAGCAAAATTAACATTTAATCCTGATTACAGGTCAGATTGGATTACCTAAACCAAATCCCTATTCAGAGGATCAGAATCAAATTTGTCAGTTTTTAAATACCCAATTCTATCCGATTTCTGAAATCCTAACAGAATTTTTTTGAGAAACTGGGTACAGATGACTCTCCAGCCTAGGTTTAGAAAGTAAACCCACTCCCACCCTCCAATACACACACTATAAACACTTTGGATAACTGACCTGGCCCCTCTGACCACCCTGTGAGTGTGAGTCATTATAGCAAGCCTTATCTAATAATATAATATCTCAAACCACAAACACACCCGTGGGTGGGGGATTGCCCTTCTGTTTTGGTTGAGGCCCAGTCCCAGCACACACAAGGCCTCTTAGAGAGATACAGCCAGTGAGAGAATAATGTTGCCATTGTAGCCCCCAGTGCGTGTAGCCACCCAGGCCCCATCCTGCACTGAGACTCCAGCCACACGAAAGCCAGAGGCAGAGACACTGGCCTGACAAATGACTCATGAAAGATTCCTTCTGGACATATACACACACACACACACTGGAGCCCACAACAAGCACACACAGATACACACACACACACACACACACACACACGCACACACACACTAGATCCCCCAACAAACTCACACACACACACACAGGGCATCCATGAGGGCTAAGTGATCTCCTCTCATCCCCTCGCCGAACCCTCTCTATGTCCAGTCAGGAGGCAGGGCGCGAGGCTCCACTCATGGCTGTTGAGGATGAGTGAGTCATCGCAAGATAATGTGTTACTACTGTGTTACTGTATGGAGTGATCTCTGCTTCTCTTTTCCAAGATTACAGGAGACATGGTACCACACGACACCTTGAAGGGGTAATCTGCGATTCAAACTACAAGAAAGTAGGCACCCCTGCCACGTTTTTGGTAAACAGCTGAGAAATGGAGCTGGAGAAATATTTCCACTCTCAACTGAATAGACAGAGCTATGGATGCAATAATTGATCATCCATGAGATGAAAATGATGGGTCCATACTTGAGAAACATTGGAAAAAGTTTAAGTTTAAACTTTTTCTCCGTCTCAAAATGTGCATCAGCCAATAGAAATTGTTGACATAGTTGCACGTGATAAAACGCTACATCTCAGCTGTTCCCATTAGATAACCTGGCACATTTAGCTCTATGCTAACCTGTAACAAATGCTGCTTCAGCCTATCAAAGATCTCAGACTTTATATCCACCAACCAATGGCGTTTCTTAAAATAGGTCAACTTGGGCACCAGAGGGATATTTGAAACCTCCAAAGTGGCGTAAAAAAAAAAAAAAGGCAATAAAATAAAAAGACAAAATTGATGAAGATTATGAAGACTAAATACACAAAATGTAAATGTCACGGATTCTGCCGAGGCTGCTCCTCCTCCTAGTTCGGGCAGGCTTCGGCGTTCGTCGTCCCCGGAGTACTAGCTGCCACCGTTGAATGTTTCTATGTGTGATTGCTTTTGTCTGTCTGTCACACCTGTGTCCATTTGTGTCTGATTACGTGTTCTATAAGTTGCCTGTGTTGTATTGGTTAGGTTGTGTGTTGTTTTTCGCCTGTCCGTAGTGCTGCGTGTTTTTGTATTCTGTTTCTTTGTTATTTGTTTTACGCATGGTTTGCGTATTGCTCGCCTCTCTTTGTTGAGGCCGTTTACTGTATCCTTGCCTGGTGGTTTTTCTCAGTAAACGTTGTTGGACTAAGCTTCGGTGTCCTGCGCCTGACTTCCACACATCATACACCTCAGCCTTGACAGAACAACACACCACTATGGAGTCAGCAGGAGCAGTGGCGGCACCCAAGTCGCTGGAGGATCGGATCAGCGACCAAGACACCATGATCCGGCAACTTGGGGCCGCCATGAACGAGGTGTCCAACACTCTGCGCCGGTTGGTTACTGGAGAGGTGCCCACGCCTTCTCACACCATCCCATCACCAACGGCCAGTCCTCCTCTCTCAGCACCGGAACCCAGTGGCATACGGCTCTCGCTCCCGAGGGCATATGACGGTTCTGCAGCCAGGTGTCAGGGGTTCCTCCTGCAGGTGGAACTCTACCTGGCTACCATACACCCAGCGCCCTCGGGATACGAGAGCGTCTCCGCCCTCATCTCCTGTCTATCCGGCAAGGCGTTGGAGTGGGCCAACGCCGAATGGAGGGGAATAGACGCCGCTACCATCACCTACGCGGAGTTCTCCCGCCGCTTCAGGGCTGTTTTCGATCACCCACCTGAGGGGAAGGCGGCGGGGGAGCGTCTGTTCCACCTCCTACAGGGGAAGAGGAGCGCACAGGAGTTCGCCCTGGAGTTCCGGACTCTAGCGGCGGATGCGGGGTGGAATGAGAGGGCCCTCATCGACCATTACCGGTGTAGCCTACGAGAGGACGTTCGTCGTGAGCTGGCCTGCAGGGACACCAACCTATCCTTCGACCAGTTGGTGGACATCTCCATCCGTCTCGACACCCTGCTGGCTACCCGCGGACGTCCCGAGTGGGGGTCGTTCATTCCACCCTCCAGCACCTCCGAGCCGATTCCCATGGAGCTCGGGGGTGCTGGCGCTAGAGAGAGGAGGAGAGAGAACCCGAGGGGGGCCATCCCCTGCACCAACTGTGGCCGTGGAGGACACACCGCGGCCAGGTGCTGGGGAGGGTCTCCTGGGAGAGGGGACAACAGGTCACGCACTGGGGAGTCATTTCAGGTGAGTAGGCGCCCCACTTACCCAGAGCTCTCTGTTGGTCACATGAGTATACCTGTGAGATTTCCACAGGTGGCACCTCATTCCCAGCATAAGGCGCTAGTAGATTCAGGCGCAGCTGGGAATTTTGTTGATCGTACATTTTGTTATAGGTTAGGAATTCCCCTTCGGCCGGTAGAAGCCCCCTTTCCTGTTCACGCCCTAGACAGCCGGCCGTTGGGGTCGGGGCTGATCAGAGAAGTCACAGCACCACTTAAGATGACGACGCAGGGGGGTCATGAGGAGATCATTCAGTTTTATCTGATTGACTCTCCTGCGTATCCCGTGGTGTTGGGGCTTCCCGGGTTAAGCGCCCATGATCCTACCATTGCGTGGCAACAGAGGGCTCTTATGGAGTGGTCTGCCCAGTGTGTAGGGAGATGTCTAGGTGTTTCCTTAGGGGCGACCTCGGTAGAGAGTCCGAACCAAGTGCCCGCAATGCGCATTCCCCCTGAATATGAGGATTTAGCACTTGTGTTTAGCAAAACGAGGGCAACACGGCTACCACCTCATAGACAGGGGGATTGTGCGATAGATCTCCAAACAGGAGCGGCACTTCCGCGGAGCCGTGTGTATCCCCTGTCTCAAGAGGAGACAGCGGCTATGGAGACTTACATAGCCGAGTCCTTGGCACAGGGATACATACGGTCCTCCACCTCCCCGGTTTCCTCAAGTTTCTTTTTTGTGAAGAAGAAGGACGGGGGTTTGCGCCCGTGTATTGATTACCGTAGTCTCAATCAGATCACGGTTAAGTACAGTTACCCTCTTCCACTGATTGCGACTATGACGGAATCATTACGCGGAGCGTGGTTCTTCACAAAGTTGGATCTCAGGAGCGCGTACAATCTGGTGCGCATTAGGGAGGGGGATGAATGGAAAACAGCATTTAGCACCACCTCGGGTCATTACGAGTATCTCGTCATGCCATACGGGTTAATGAATGCTCCTTCAGTCTTCCAATCCTTTGTTGACGAGATTTTCCGGGACATGCATGGGCAGGGTGTGGTAGTGTACATCGACGACATCCTAGTGTACTCTTCTACACGAGCCGAGCATGTAGCCCTGGTGCGCCGAGTGTTGAGGAGACTGTTGGAGCATGACTTGTATGCCAAGGCAGAGAAATGCTTGTTCTTCCAGGAGTCCGTCTCCTTTTTGGGTTATCGGTTGTCCGCGTCTGGTGTGAAGATAGAGGTTGACCGTGTGTCGGCCGTGCGTAATTGGCAAACTCCAACCACTGTAAAAGAGGTGCAGCAGTTTTTGGGTTTTGCTAATTACTACCGGAGGTTTATCCGGAGCTTTGGACAGGTTGCAGCTCCCATTACGTCCCTGTTAAAGGGGGGTCCGGTTCGCTTGCAGTGGTCAGCTGAGGCGGACAGGGCATTTGTCAAACTGAAAAACCTGTTCACCTCGGCTCCGGTGCTGGCGCATCCGGATCCCTCTTTACCATTCCAAGTAGAGGTAGACGCGTCCGAGGCCGGTATTGGGGCAGTCCTGTCGCAACGGTCCGGCACGCCACCTAAGCTCCGCCCCTGTGCGTTCTATTCTAAGAAGCTCAGCTCGGCGGAGCGTAATTATGACGTAGGGGACAGGGAGCTGTTAGCTGTAGTCCAGGCCCTAAAGGTGTGGAGGCATTGGCTTGAGGGGGCTCAACACCCTTTCCTCATTCTGACTGATCACCGTAACCTGGAGTACATCCGGGCAGCTAGGAGATTGAACCCTCGTCAGGCTAGGTGGAACATGTTCCTAACCCGGTTTGTTTTTAAGATCACATACATCCCAGGGTTCCAGAACGGTAAGGCAGACGCCCTGTCCCGGCGGTATGACACAGAGGAGAGGTCCATTGAGCCTACTCCCATACTGCCGGAGTCTTGTCTGGTGGCTCCGGTGGTGTGGGAGGTCGATACGGAGATCGAGCGGGCACTGCGTACCGACCCTACTCCCCCCGAGTGTCCTGTGGGGCGGACGTACGTTCCGCTCGAGGTTCGTGATCGCCTTATTTATTGGGCTCATACATCACCCTCCTCTGGACATCCAGGTATTGGCCGGACAGTGCACTGCCTTAGCGTGAAATACTGGTGGCCAACGTTAGCTAGGGATGTGAGGGTTTATGTCTCCTCCTGCTCGGTGTGCGCCCAGTGTAAGGCGCCTAGACATTTGCCCAGGGGAAAATTACATCCCCTGCCCGTTCCACAACGACCATGGTCCCACCTCTCGGTGGATTTTGTGACCGACCTACCCCCTTCCCAGGGGAATACCACCATTTTGGTCGTTGTGGATCGGTTTTCCAAGGCCTGTCGTCTCCTCCCAATGCCGGGTCTTCCTACTGCCCTACAGACCGCTGAGGCCCTATTTACCCACGTGTTCCGGCACTATGGGGTCCCCGAGGATATTGTGTCTGACCGAGGTCCCCAGTTCACCTCCAGAGTCTGGGGGGCGTTCATGGAACGCTTGGGGGTCTCGGTGAGCCTTACCTCGGGGTACCACCCAGAAAGCAATGGGCAGGTTGAACGAGTCAACCAGGATGTGGGTAGGTTTCTGAGGTCCTATTGCCAGGACCGGCCGGAGGAGTGGTCTAGGTATATCCCCTGGGCAGAGATGGCCCAGAACTCTCTCCGCCACTCCTCCACCAATTTAACACCTTTCCAGTGTGTTTTAGGTTATCAGCCGGTCCTGGCACCATGGCACGAGAGCCAGATCGAGGCCCCTGCGGTGGATGAGTGGATTCGGCGCTCGGAGGAGACGTGGGACGCTGCCCATGTCCATCTGCAGCGGGCCATCCGTCAACAAAAGGCGAGCGCCGATCGCCACCGCAGTGAGGGACCGGTATACGCACCGGGAGATCGAGTCTGGCTCTCGACTCGAAACCTGCCCCTCCGCCTGCCCTGCCGGAAGCTGGGTCGGCGGTTTGTGGGGCCCTTTAAAGACCTGAGAAGATTGAACGAGGTGTGTTACAGGTTACAATTCCTATTGAGTACAAGAATATTAACCCCTCGTTCCATGTGTCTCTTCTCAGGCCGGTGGTAGTTGGCCCACTCCAAGAACATGATATAGGAGAGACCCCTCCGCCCCCTTTGGACATCGAGGGGGCCCCGGCGTACAGAGTCCGGAACATCTTGGACTCGAGGCGCCGGATGGGTGGTCTCCAGTATCTCGTGGAGTGGGAGGGGTACGGTCCGGAGGAACGGTGCTGGGTGCCTAGGAGGGACATCCTAGATCCATCCCTCCTGACGGAGTTCCACCGTGGGCATCCCACGCGCCCGGGTCCGCGTCCTCCTGGCCGTCCCCGAGGCCGGGGTCGGCGCACGGCTGGAGCCGCGCGTCAAGGGGGGGGTACTGTCACGGATTCTGCCGAGGCTGCTCCTCCTCCTAGTTCGGGCAGGCTTCGGCGTTCGTCGTCCCCGGAGTACTAGCTGCCACCGTTGAATGTTTCTATGTGTGATTGCTTTTGTCTGTCTGTCACACCTGTGTCCGTTTGTGTCTGATTACGTGTTCTATAAGTTGCCTGTGTTGTATTGGTTAGGTGGTGTGTTGCGATCGCAGAGAGAGAAAGGGACAGGGCAACAACTCTTACAATTCAAACTATTGAATCCTGCAAGATACTGTCTTAATTATACAACTACCTTTTTTTTTGCCAAACTTCTAGTTCACATGGAGTAAAACAAGCATACACACAAACAAGCATATATTTTGGATTGTGATGGAGTAAGCAGTTGCACTAAGCTTATAAAGGTATTTATATAGGTTATATATTCTTCAAGAATCAATGGCTATACATAAATAATTTAAAAGTCCACAATTGGATGTACCAATCCGAGAGAGCCTCTTTAAAGTGAGCTTTATATTTGCTTCCCTTTGTTGTGTTGAATTTAAGTTGAACCTTCCTTGAGGTTTGATCCCAGAATCTTATTTTCAAACTAAGACTGTGAGAAACAGAGGGGTTGGCCCGTTCACATGTCAAATCATTATTTCCATGATGTGTTTGTGTGCCTTTGTTTACAAAGACATTAGTCTCCGGTGAACACGGATCAATTGTCTCGGTGTGCGTGCGCATGTGTGCGAGCGAGAGATGAGAGCGAGATAGACATGGGAGAAAGATAGTGTGTGTGCATATGCATGAGCGAAAATACATGATAAGCATCAGTACACAAGTGAGAGAGTGTACAGTAACACGTGTGGCGGGGGGGGGGGCAGGATTGGGATCCTGCCATTAAGAAGCAGGATCCCAATCTGACCCAGATAATAAGACACCCTTAAATAGATAATGTTCCCATGGAACAGTCCAATCCCTCAATCACTGGGGATAACATATGGAGAAACGCCTATTGGAGTTAGACAGCTGGACAACAGCCAAAGACTGCAACAGTTTAAAAGGGAATACCTATAGGATGACTATGGAAACTTTGAGCACAGTAACTGAACCTTGAAAGTGGTCCTCAGAGTGGTGCAGGATTGACACAACTAGCAGTCTTATGCTGTGATCTGTGTGGATCTAGGGAGAGAAAGGAGGGGGAGAGGGAGAGGGGGAGGGGGGCAGAAAGGAAGGACTTGTCTCTCCATTGATATCATCATTGCATTCAGAGAGAGAGGTAAATAGAGAAGGAACGAGAGTCAGAGTGAGATAGAGAATTAAAAAGAGAGAGAGGGAGATGGAATGACAGAGAGAGAGAGAGGAAAATAGAGGGTGAGAAAGATAGAAAGAGTGAGGGATAGAGAAAGAGAGAGAGTCATTGAACTAGGTCAATGAGAAATGAATAGCTAGGGCATTAGGGTACAGCTTGTCAATCATTGGTTCTGGATGTGAGCTGAACAGGTGAGCTTGCCCCTGACTGACAGAGACTAATGAGTCAATTACAGAGCAGCATGTTAGAATGTCACGCCGTCGTGGACTCTAAACCTGGGCTTAGCGTACACACAGCATCCCTGGGCACTGGGTAAATCCACCAGAGTGCCTCATCTCCACACACACACACACATACTCACACACCACTCTCTCGTTCTCTCCAATCTCTCTCTCTCTCGTTCTCTCCAATCTCTCTCTCTCTCTCTCTCTCTCTCTCTCTCTCTCTCACTCTCTCTCTCTCTCTCTTTCACTCTCTCTCTCTCTCTCTTTCACTCTCTCTCTCTCTCTCTTTCTCTCCAATCTCTCTCTCTCTCTCTCTCTCTCTCTCTCTCTCTCTCTCTCTCTCTCTCTCTCTCTCTCTCTCTCTCTCTCTCTCTCTCTGCCTCTCTCTCTCTAAAAATCACTTTCTCTCTCTCTCTCTCTCTCTCTCTCTCTCTCTCTCTCTCTCTCTCTCTCTCTCTCTCTCTTTGCCTCTTTCTCTAAAAATCTCTCTCTCTCTCTCTCTCTCTCTCTCTCTCTCTCTCTCTCTCTCTCTCTCTCTCTCTCTCTCTCTCTTTCTCTCTCTCTCTTTTTCGTCTCGTCTCGCTTCCAGAATGATGAAGTGGCACCATTTGCTATTCTGGGTGCTTCTCATTGTATTTGTTTATTCCAAGGAGGCTGTACAGTGCAGTACTCAGTTACAGCTTGGAATGGCAGGGTAATGAGCTAGGCTCCTAAATAATGAAACAAAGGATGTTGTGCATCAATTAAGAGCCATTTACTGCATCTGAAATGTATGTGTGTACATGCGTGCGCGCGCACTTGTGTGTGTGTGCACGTGTGTGGGCGGTGGGGCCTGCATGCTAGAGTGTGTGTGCTAAATATCTTTTTCTAAAACAGATTAATCAATATGGAAGACAACTCATGCTTGTTTGATATTGAAATGAGCCGTCCGCGACCACATTAAATACATTGTCAACCTAATTGCTCATTGATGTCCAGCCTCCCTCGCCACACACACACACACCAACCACAAATATTTAATTGCTTCCAAATGTTTACGTGCAACAAATGTTATTAGATAACAACAGTGAACCAATAAGTGGAAGAACAACACTGTGCTAACAATTATGACTCTGAGGCTATCCTAATATGGACACCGTAATACCAACAGTTCTATTTCCAGTGCTGGTAGATCAGGATCGTATTCAAACCGTAGCAAACCATTTTGCAACGTAAACCGATTACTCACTTTACTCACAGTAAGCATTTTACAACATAACTAAAACAGTTTCTGTTGCTAAATGTTTTGTTACGGTTTGCTGTGGTGTCCAATAATGAACACAACCCTTATTCCAATAATGAACACAATCCTTATGTAGTATGTTTGAGGTGGGGTTGAGATCTTGTTGGATCACAGGTTACTTGGCTTTGGGTCAACTCCTATCATCTACAAATATGGAAATGTTTGTGCATGAGCAATTGTTTCGAGGAATGAAGTAGTAAGGAAATGAACAAACAGTTTTTTTTCTTCCTCTACCTCGCTATGGGACGGAGCCTACAATCATTTATTGTGATTAGTGGTATTATTGACCATGGCATAATGGTGCTGTTGGTTTAACCTTTTAGCATTGGCAACAAATGACTAGCTGACCTAAGAGCAGTCTTTAAGAAATAACCTCTCACATGAACCGGCTGACCCCAGAACAGTGTTTTGGAAAATAATGAGCAGCGAAACACTAATTTACATGTGTGCACGTGTGTGTGTGTGTGTGTGTGAGAGAGAGAGCGAGAGAGAGTGTGTATGTCTGGGCATGTATTTGATCAACGCAGTCATCATGCCGAAATGGTTTTGGAATTGGGATTTTTGTGTCATTTTGGTGGGGTAAGAGGGTGGGTGGCAGCTCATGGATAGAAGATTGCATTTGCATAGAACTGAATGTGGGTTTGATGGCTCATGTTCAGTCCGGAGATTAAGACAGTATTTCAAGCACCTCCAGTAACATTGATGTCACAGCACCGCGGCGTCGCCAGTTCTTTGTTGTCACCCATAGCGTTTGATCATTTGAGTGCATAAAAAAGAAAAAACTGTCCCCTGCTCAGTTTCTATTGACAACATTGCTAATACCCAAATATGAAAGATTCACAAAAAAACATAAACACAACACACACATACACCCCCCCCCCCACACACACACACACACACTTATTGCCATCGCCATGGCAACTCAAATCAGGGAAGCACCCCTTCCCTATTACCACTGTGCCATGACAGCTTCCATTGAGTCCCCCGCTCCCTCCCTCCCTCCCCTCACTGGTGTACTCATCTGAGTAATTGTTCAGAAGGCCATTCAATGCGGTTTAGTCTCACCCAAGCCAACATCAAAGGGCTCTCACCTAGTTAATGTTGGTGTATGTGTGAGATTGAGAGAGAAAGAGAGAGAGAATGTTGTCCAATATTGTTTTTACCAATTGTCCTTTAGCGTTGACAATGATGTCAACATTGTTCATGACAATCATTCCATTTCCAATGTATGCTTTGGCAATATGCACATTATGTCATGCCAATAAAGGAATTTTATAATTGAAAAATGTAAGTTTAAAATGTAATGACAAAGAGAGAGAGAGTAGAGAGAGAGGGAGAGAAAACAAGAGATCAGCTTGCCTGTATACACTCCTTTCGTGGCATTCCTGTAATCAATGTGTTTGTGAGGTGATTGACCAACTATCTAAAAAAATTGTATATCCCTCTGTCTGTATCTGTGTGTTTACACACCAATCTGTTTTACTTGGTCGAGCCCGGGTTCACACGCAGCGTGGGGTGACTGCTATCTATTTGTTATCTCTCTCTTTACTATCTCTGTTATCTTGGTCACTAGCCACCACAGGGGGTGATAGCACATACCACCATCAACTCGTTCCATCTGTTCCCTCCAATTTATGTGTGTGTGATGTGGGGGTTAGGCCTAAGAAAGCTGTAGTACTCGTTCCTCAATGAACTTGTTTGTTTTGTTTACAAGGCAACGTAAATCCCCCAATCTGTTTTATTTGGTCAAGCTCGGGTTCACAAGTAGCAGGGGGTGACTGCTATCTCTTTGTTATCTCTTCACTATCTCTTTATTATCTGTGTTATCTTTGTCACTAGCCACGTCAGGGAGTGATGGCACATACCCCTGTCAACTCATTCCCTCTGTTCCCTCCAATTTGCACATTTGCTGAAACTGGAGACGTAGGTTGCGTCCCAAATGGCACCCTTTTCCCGCCCAAATGGCACCCTTTACCCCATGTAGTGCACTACTTTTGACCAGGGCCCATAGAGCTCTGGTCAAAAGTAGTGAACTATATAGGGAATAGGGTGCCATTTGGGAAATATACATTGAGCTTTCATAAACACTGTCAGTTGAGCTGAAATATTTTTTATGACTGACGGTTATTGGAGTGGCGATGCTTATTTGTTTTTGCACAGAGTGCAATTGATTGGCTATAGGGAAAACCAGGAAGGTCTTATTGAATTACCACTCAAATAGATTGAGTGGCGGTCCGATTGGAGCAGATCTCCGTCGTCTCTCGTCTCGCCCTCATCATTATATCATATTAGAGCCTGTCTCAATAATATAATACTGATAGGAGAGTCTTGTGTCCTATTGTTGATATTCTATATCCTCAACTAATAATGATTCATCCCTGCCTTGTCAATTTAACCTTCTCTCTCTTTCTCTCTCTCTTTTGGCGCATTTCCCTACAGGATTTACCCCAGTGTTTTACCAAAACGGCTTAGACTTCCCACTAGGCACAGACATCTATTCAACGTAATTTATTTGAAATGACGTGTAAACAAAAATAATTGTACTTTTTACCCCTTTTTCTCCCCAATTTCCATGATATCCAATTGGTAGTTACAGTCTTGTTCCATCGCTGCAACTACCGTACAGACTCAGGAGAGGTGAAGGTCGAGAGCCATGCGTCCTCCGAAACAGGACCCTGCCTAGCCGCACTGCTTCTTGACATACTGCTCGCTTAACCCGGAAGCCAGCCGCACCAATGTGTCGGAAACACCGTACAGCTGGCGACCGAAGTCAGCGTGCATGCACCCGGCCCGCCAGCGGAGTCGCTAGAGCGTGATGGGACAAGGACATCCCGGTCTAACCCTCCCCTAACCCGGACGACGCTGGGCCAATTGTGTGCCGCCTCATGGATCTCCCGGTCACGGCCGGCTACAAACCCGAGTCTGTAGTGACGGCTCTAGCACTGCGATGCAGTGCCTTAGACCGCTGTGCCACTCGGGAGGCCATGTAAACAATGTTGATTCAACCAGTGTGTGCCCAGTGGGTTTTCTGTTTTCATCTACGTGGGCCGGCAACTGTGTCTCACTGGGCCATGGCTCCGGCGGACTTGCTTACACCTGGGGTAACTGGTATTTTTCAGCTGGCATTTACATAACAATCTCCAATTGTGAACTTCAACATCTTCTCACAAAGTAACTGTCTTGACGATGCAGAGGTTGTTGATTCTGTTCTCCCCAAGTTCTTAGTGTCACACCTAATGGAAACACAATTACACTAGACCCTACATTAACAAAAAACACTGGCGACACACTGGTTTGTGTGTTGGTAAGTCTCCATGGAAATAAGACATTTACAGTGCCTTCGGAAAGTATTCAGACCCCTTGACTTTTTCCACATTTTCTTACTTTACAGCCTTATTCTAAAATGTTTTAAATAAATAAAAATCCTCAGCAATCTACACACAATACCCCATAATGACGAAGTGAAAACAGGTTTTTATACATTTTTGCAAAGGTATAAAACATAGGAAACATAAATACCTTATTTACATAAGTATTCAGACCCTTTGCTATGAGACTCGAAATTGAGCTCAGGTGCATCCTGTTTCCATTGGTCATCTTTGAGATGTTTCTACAACTTGATTGGAGTCCACCTGTGGTAAATTCAATTGATTGGACATGATTTGGAAAGGCACACACCTGTCTATATAAGGTCCCACAGTTGACAGTGCATGTCAAGAGCAAAAACCAAGCCATGAGGTCGAAGGAATTGTCCGTAGAACTCCGAGACAGGATTGTGTCGAGGCACAGATCTGGGGAAGGGTACCAAAAAATGTCTGCAGCATTGAAGGTTCCCAAGAACACAGTTGCCTCCATCATTCTTAAATGGAAGAAGTTTGGAACCACCAAAGTGTTGAGAAAAAAAAGAGCAGAAGTAAAATAAAATAACAGTAGGGAGGCTATATATACAGGGGGGTGCCGGTGCAGAGTCAATGTGCGGGGGCACCGGCTAGTTGAGGTAGTTGAAGTAATATGTACATGTGGGCAGAGTTAAAGTTACTATGCATAAATAATTAACAGAGTAGCAGCAGCGTAAAAGGATGGGGTGGGGGGGCAGTGCAAATAGTCTGGGTAGCCATGATTAGCTGTTCAGGAGTCTTATGGCTTGGGGGTAGAAGCTGTTGAGAAGTCTTTTGGACCTAGACTTGGCACTCCGGTACCGCTTGCCGTGCGCTAGCAGAGAGAACAGTCTATGACTAGGGTGGCTGGAGTCTTTGACAATTTTGAGGGCTTTCCTCTGACACCGCCTGGTATAGAGGTCCTGGATGGCAGGAAGCTTGGCCCCAGTGATGTACTGGGCCGTACGCACTACCCTATGTAGTGTCTTGCGGTCGGAGGCCAAGCAGTTGCCATACCAGGCGGTGATGCAACCAGTCAGGATGCTCTCGATGGTGCAGCTGTAGAATTTTTTGAGGATCTGAGGACCCATGCCAAATCTTTTCAGTCTCCTGAGGGGGAATAGGCTTTGTCGTGCCCTCGTTGGTGATGTGGACACCAAGGAACTTGAAGCTCTCAACCTGTTCCACTACAGCCCCGTCGATGAGAATGGGGGCATGCTCAGTCCTCTTTTTTTTTCTGTAGTCCACAATCATCTCCTTTGTCTTGGTCACGTTGAGGGAGAGGTTGTTGTCCTGGCACCACACGGCCAGGTCTCTGACCTCCTCCCTATAGGCTGTCTCATCGTTGTCGGTGATCATGCCTACCACTGTTGTGTCGTCTGCAAACTTAATGATGGTGTTGGAGTCGTGCCTGGCCATGCAGTCATGGGTGAACAGGGAGTACAGGAGGGGACTGAGCACGCACCCCTGAGGGGCCCCTGTGTTGAGGATCAGTGTGGCAGATGTGTTGTTACCTACCCTTACCACTTGGGGGCGGCCTGTCAGGAAGTCCAGGATCCAGTTGCAGAGGGAGGTGTTTAGTCCCAGGATCCTTAGCTTAGTGATGAGCTTTGAGGGCACTATGGTGTTGAATGCTGAGCTGTAGTCAATGAATAGCATTCTCACGTAGGTGTTCCTCTTGTCCAGGTGGGAAAGGGCAGTGTGGAGTGCAATAGAGATTGCATCATCTGTGGATCTGTTGGGCGGTATGCAAATTGGAGTGGGTCTAGGGTTTCTGGGGTAATGCTGTTGATGTGAGCCATGACCAGCCTTTCGAAGCACTTCATGGCTACAGACGTCAGTGCTACGGGTCGGTAGTCATTTAGGCAGGTTATCTTAGAGTCCTTGGGCACGGGGACTATGGTGGTCTGCTTGAAACATGTTGGTATTACAGACTCAGTCAGGGACATGTTGAAAATGTCAGTGAAGACACTTGCCAGTTGGTCAGCACTTGCTCGGAGTACACTTCCTGGTAATCCGTCTGGCCCTGCTGCCTTGTGAATGTTGACCTGCTTAAAAGTCTTACTCACATCGGCTACGGAGAGCGTGATCACATAGTCATCCGGAACAGCTGGTGCTCTCATGCATGCTTCAGTGTTGCTTGCCTCGAAGCGAGCATAGAAGTGGTTTAGCTCGTCTGGAAGTCTTGTGTCACTGGGCAGCTCGCGGCTGTGCTTCCCTTTGTAGTCTGTAATAGTTTTCAAGCCCTGCCACATCCGACGAGCGTCAGAGCCAGTGTAGTACGATTCAATCTTAGTCCTGTATTGACTCTTTGCCTGTTTGATGGTTCGTCGGAGGGCATAGCAGTAGAGGGCATAGCCACTCCTCAGTAAAAGGCACATGATAGCCCGCTTGGAGTTTGCCAAAAGGCACCTAAAGACTCTCAGACCATGAGAAACAAGATTCTCTGGTCTGATTAAACCAAGATTGAACTCTTTGGCATGAATACCAAGCATCACGTCTGGAGGAAACCTGGCACCATCCCTACGGTGAAGCACGGTGGTGGTGGCAGCATCATGCTGTGGAGATGTTTTTTAACGGCAGGGACTGGGAGACTAGTCAGGATCGAGGAAAAGATGAACGGCGCAAAGTACAGAGAGATCCTTGATGAAAACCTGTTCCAGAGCGCTCAGGACCTCAAACTGGGGCGAAGGTTCACCTTCCAACAGGACAACGACCCTAAGCACATAGCCAAGACAACACAGGAGTGGCTTCAGGACAAGTCTCTGAATGTCCTTGAGTGGCCCAGCCATAGCCCGGACTTGAACCCGAACGAACATGTCTGGAGACACCTGAAAATAGCTGTGCAGCAACGCTCTGCATCCAACCTGACAGAGCTTGAGAGGATCTGCGGAGAAGAATGGGAGAAACTCCCCAAATACAGGTGTGCCAAGCTTGTCAAAAATCTCAAATTTGGACTCCAGACCAAAGGAAACATTTCCACCAGTTTAATGTCCATTGCTCGTGTTTCTTGGCCCAAGCAAGTCTCTTCTTATTATTGGTGTCCTTTAGTAGTGGTTTCTTTGCAGCAATTCGACCAAGAGTGTGCAAAGCTGTCATCAAGGCAAAGGGTGGCTATTTGAAGAATCTCAAATATAAAATATATTTTGATTTGTTTAACATTTTTTGGTTACTACATGATTCCATAAGTGTTTTTTTTTCATAGTTGTGATGTTTTCACTATTATTCTACAATGTAAAAAGAAAGAAAAACCCTTGAATAGTAGGTGTGTCCAAACTTTTGACTGGTACTGTATGTGTTATGAACTCATTTATTTGACACATACAATGCACAACAGTTGAAATCTCAAACAATACTGCGGTTTAACAGTGCTGGATTTAGCTAGATAGCTCATTTTCACCCGTTGTGTGTGTGTGTGCGTCTTTCTCTGTGTGTGTGTGTCTTTCTCTGTGTGTGTGTGTGTGTGTGTGTGTGTGTGTGTGTGTGTGTGTGTGTGTGTGTGTGTGTGTGTGATGGAACAGGGGGTACATGAGTGACATGTTACCTTGGTGCTCAGACTGAGGCTGTAAGTCGATTAGGTTTGTCTGCATGGGGACGGGCAGATAGCCGTCTCCACGCCACGCCACTAACACTAAATCAAATCTGATATGCCCTCTCTTCATTTCCCATAGATATCTCCTGTTTCCTCATCAGCCTCGACACAAACACACACACACACACACACACACATACACACACAGCCTCGCAGCGCCATGGACACGCATTATTATTTCCCTTTTCATTAAATTACTATGATAAAGTGGATGTTATAGGACTAGACTTGTTAAGCCAGTCCTGTTAGAAACAGAAAGGTATTGGTATTACCTTACAGCCTTCAAACTCAACTCTGGACCTTGAAGCCAGTTCTACTTTTTTATTTTTTATTATTCCTCTCTAAATCAGGGACTGATTTAGACTTGGGACACCAGGTGGTTGCAATTCATTATCAGGTCGAACAGAAAACCAGCAGACTCCAGAACTCGTATGGTAAGAGCTGAATAACCCTGCCCACAGTATCCTCAACTGACAATGCCAGAGCAATTTATATGTCAAAGCCTCCAGGCAGGTGGGTGAGAGAGGCAAGTGAAGAGATCACCTGACAGGAGTTTATCACAGACATACAACATACTCATAAATACTATGGCGTTCCCATAGACTCCATTAAACTAAACTGTAAACGCAGTGGAATTCCGCAATAAGTCGCAATAAATCACCTTTAACAGAGGAAGAAGCAAGAAGGGTGGTCCTTTACTCGTTTCCTGTCTAAACAGAACACTCCACTGACTTCTCGCTCTCTGTGTGTGTGTGTGTGTGTGTGTGTGTGTGTGTGTGTGTGTGTGTGTGTGTGTGTGTGTGTGTGTGTGTGTGTGTGTGTGTGTGGACGTGTTTAACTATACTTGTGGGGACCAGAAGTCCCCTAGTAAACAAACAAAAATTTGACCAACTGGGGACATTTTGTTGGTCCCCACAAGGTCAAAGGCTATTTCTAGGGGGTTTAGGGTTAAGGTTAGAATTATTGTTAGAGTTAGAATTAGGTTTAGGGGCTAGGGTTAGTTTTAGGGTTAGGGTTAGTTTTAGGGTTAGGGGTCAGGGAAAATGGGATTTTGAATGGGACTGAATTGTGTGTCCCCACAAGGTTAGTGTGTGTGTGTGTGTGTGTGTGTGTGTGTGTGTGTGTGTGTGTGTGTGTGTGTGTGTGTGTGTGTGTGTGTGTGTGTGTGTGTGTGTGTGTGTGTGTGTGTGTGTGTGTGTGTGTGTGTGTGTGTGTGTGTGTGTGTGTGTGTGTGTGTGTGTGTGTGTGTGTGTGTGTGTGTGTGTGTGAGTGAGTGTGCGTGAGTGTGCGTGCGTGCGAGAATGCCTGCGTGTCTTCCTTGACCTCATGATCTCCCTATCCTCTCTCTCTTTCATATACACACACACACACACAGGATGTGGTGGGGCAATTCCAACCTCCTCACAGTGAAACAATAGGGCTTGGTGATTCACCCACTTGAATGGGCTGGGGATCATTAACATCCACTTGTAGCCTCCACTGTTATCTTCTACCAGTTTGTCGAGAGCTGCTCCTGCATATAGAGGACAAGTGATCTAATCCCCACAGAGCAAACAAGGTGTGGGAGAGTCTGGAGAGACTAACTGGAAGTTGAAGATTGGCTTCCGAGATGTAGAACTAATTTAATCTCCATTCTAAGGTGATTGCGGAGCAAGGTGGCATAACACAAAAGTAACACACAAACACACAAGAAAACGTATGACAACTCACACAAACGAACATATGAACACACATACACATAAGACAAAAAGAGCTTGTAAAAGTAAACGGTCTCTCCTTCCCTATTTCTCTCTCTCTTTCTATCTATAGCCAATTGAATGAAGGCCACTAAATTTAATGATCAACTACTAAATGTTGAAAATTATACAACGAGTGGGTCTAATCCGGAATGCTGATTGGTTAATATCGCATTCCAGCTGGTGTCTTTTCCACAAGTTACCACCGGCTAAATCTATTACGTTAAAATGCTTATTTACTCTGTTCCATCTGACTGCGCAATCCACTGTCTCATCAGCCCAGCCAGGCACTTTATAAACTTGATCTCCACTATAAAAAGCATCTAGACAGTATCTCACATTTCTTTTAGACTAACATTTAGTTTTCAACAGCGGAGATTTGTATAAACCTTGCTCTCTGTCTCTCCGACATTTGCAACATTGTTTCAATATTCAAATTCGATCTCCAGCTGTCCCATAGTAATGAACGTGTCCGGACGAGACAGAAAGGCAGGCAGCGTTTCTCAGCCAGTCGAAATCATGAATCAGCTGGCATCATTTTTATGGATATATACAAAGAAATGTAAATTGAAAAAAGGTCAAACGAAACAAAGTGCAGCTAGTTTGTAGTCTTTCCAGCTTCAGTTTGAAGTGATTGTGTTTGCTGTGTTGTTGGCTTGCTCCTCTGAACAACAGTGGCCTGACAAGAGAGCACATGTTCTATGCCAAGCGAAATCAAGCCTCATTAGCTCATTGTTATGGATGTCTCCAAATAAATGTAATTAACAGCTTAAACAAACTCAAATGCAGCTACTTTGCTGTTATTCTGGCTGCACTTTTTGATGTGACTGTAAATTAGCCGTAGTTGTCTAGCTAGCAAGCAAGGGATAAGAACGTTGCCAGCCAGTATGGCAATGGAACATTTAGAACGAACGACTGGGATAGATTAGAGACGTTAGAGTCCATAGATACAGAACAAAAAGACTGAACGACTCTGGCAACCGAACCGATTGAACGAACGACCAGCCGGCTTGGGTAGCAACCTTAGATTTGTGTCGGGACTATATCTTGTGGAAGGACGAAATAGTATAAATAAATTCCTCATTGTCGAGAGAAGTCTCTTTATGGTCTCCTGAATTCTTAGATGGTTTAGTGGTGTGTGTAGAGGACTTTTATCTCACTTGTTTATGTTTGGGTGCTTCTATGAACTGTCTCTTAGAACACTCCAAAAATAGCCTGCCCCCATATGGCCCAAACATGCACTGCACCGCAAATAGTCACTGCCAATTGAGTGGATGAACTTTAACAATTACTTATATTGTTATCATGTTTTGGTTCAATGGATATCTGCAATATCCAAAGTCTGGGGTTGGTTGCTATTTTAGCAGGAAGACTTTGGTAGGATTGCGAGGTATTGAATACTTTCTGTCTAACCTATAGATGTGACAGTGGTTTTCTAGCTTCAGTGAAGGAGGTATTTTCCATGCTGAGGGGAGAACACAGTGAGGAGGATATTTTTTTTTAGACTCCAGTCCAGATGTGCACATATCTTACAGTAGAGACAGTCGCCAGGCAGATTAGTGGATAGTGTATGCGTATAATTATTGGCCTGGGTTGGGCAGGCCTATGCAGTGGGTGGGCTGGAATTTGGTGGTGAAGAGAAGCCGTTTTGGACAGTAGACAGGCGGGTGCTCCAGGGCAAGGTCTATTCTCATGGTCCTGGAGAAGAGAAGGGGAGAACTTGCTCATCAGACATCAGCATGTGTTGGATTGTGAATGAATTTGTCAAAGAAGCAGGGCACTGTGTGGACAAATAAAGAGGGTACAGGCGTTCCCTTAGGATGCAGATTATGTTCACACAAGTTACTATTAGGATTTGAAAAAATAACTAAATAAAGAAATATTGTAAATAAAGAAAAAAAATGAGTAGGAGTATTTAAGACCAGTAAGGCCATGCAATGGAATTTGTGGTCTGTGTGAGTATGGAGAGCAGGTTCAGATAGTAGATTGCATGTGGTGTGATTGATTACAATGAATAACAAAACCTCCCTCTGTTTTGCTCATACTGCGTAACCATCCCTAACCTCACTTCCAAAACCCAGGACTTGGTCAACCGACCCTACATAGGGTCAAATAAAGTTCAGCCCGGCCTTATCTTCTGCTCTGAGGAAGATTAGAAGGCATCTGTTGTTCTATCAGAGGGGAGAGATAGCTGATAACCATGCTCACTCAACCTCCATTGACCAAACTATTTCAAAGGGTGTTTGGTAAATTGACTGATGAGTCCCTAACATGAGAGAGATAGAGAAAGAGAGAGAGAGAGAGAGAGAGAGAGAGAGAGAGACGCGCTTCCCTTGTTTTGTGGGGAAGGAGTGGTGGAGGACGGAGTTGTGGGTGAGTGAGTGGAGGGGTGTGGAGGGAGGGTGACAGAGTCAGAATGTCATGTAGGTCAGGTGACACCTCAGGGATGTGGTGAGCAGGAAGTGACCTTGCCTGAGATGAGGGTCCTGGTGGACTGTTCTCTTTCTCTCTCGCTCTCTCTCTCTCTCAGGGAAGGGGGCTGTTGAGTGAGGAAGGCCTGATGCCTCGGCAGCACAGACGCTTTCTGTTTCATTGAGACATAGAGACATGGGCGCACACACACATGCGCGCCCGTACACACACAAACAACTGGACACAAAAACAACACAAATGCACATGCGCTAGTTGTAGCGTACATATACACACTCTAGGTATTATTTGTTTTATATATATTTTTTTAGGGGTAAGTAATTGTTAACACACACACTCAAAACCACATGAGGTACATACAGTATAACCATGTGGACGAACATGCTCTCAAACACACACACACACACACACACACACAGAATGCATAACCCCTAGGGGGCCATAAAACATACAGACATTGACAAATAACTGCAGGATTCTGCGACATTGGCCAAAGGGGCAGGCAGCCTGTCTGGGGGCGATGCCCAGGAGCTCAAATTAGCCAATCACAAGTGACTTGAGACATGGATCCCCTGAGGCTATAGGTAGAGTCCCGATTGATTGACTGGATGTTAGAAAACTGTGAAATGACTGGGTGCCTGAGGACCAACTGAGATTGACAGCAGATGGAGGCTACATACATGCCATGACACACAAGTCACATGACCTGCACCAAGGGCATTGTGGTCAGATGTCTAACTAACGTTTAACTAATGTCCTACATTACTTATCTCCACTGCACTCCCATTGAGTCTTAATGGACTCGCTAACTGATTAATATATACAGTATTCTCTCATGTAATGTAGCTAATGTTAGCCTGGTCACAGATCTGGTCGTTGGTCAAGACAGCACAGTCCGATCTGGGACCAGGCTAATGTAATGTCACTTTTCAATTAGCTCTTGGTCCAG
The DNA here is from genome assembly GCF_964263955.1 of Coregonus lavaretus. Taxonomy (NCBI): domain Eukaryota; kingdom Metazoa; phylum Chordata; class Actinopteri; order Salmoniformes; family Salmonidae; genus Coregonus; species Coregonus lavaretus. Next base: position 15,578,358 of record NC_140025.1, on the reverse strand, counting down.
GGCATTAGCGCAGCGTGCTAATGTTGAGCCTTCCTGTCCCTTGCCTGGACCAGACCTACATTCTAATGTACTGTAAGCAGTGGGCATCTGCCTGAGCTGGACCATAGAGGCATTTCTCAGGCAGCAGATTATTTTGAGCCAGGCAGTGTGTTATTATATGAAGCCAGCGTGGCTGTATTTAGGCAGGCTTATTGTAGGGCTGTTTTGGGCCGGGCTGGGTGAGTTCCCTCCACAAGGCTGCAGGAACATATGACTTCGATTGTGTCCCAAATGGCACCATATTCCCTATGTAGTACACTACTTTTTACCAGGGCCCTACTACATAGGGAATAGGGTTTCATTTGGGATGGAACCTTTAAGCCTGGAATCACTGTTTGATGTGTGTTGTGGTATTGGGGTGAGAAAGCCGCTGTATAGAGGGGCGCACACACTGTATGCCACTGTATGATATATTGTTGACTGTATGCTGCTGTCTCATGCATGTACTACTCCCCTTCCTCCATCCCTCTTTCTTCACTGTGTGTTTTACGGGTGTGTGCGCGCACCTCTCTATAATCAACGACCAATGGGAGGCGGAGCCGAGGCGCTGACTGTAATGTGATAGCTGCTCTGTTCAAAAGTGCTATTACACACACTCTCACTCGCTCACATAAACACGCCGCGGGAGCGCAGAGAGACACGCCGCTACATACAAGAAGACGAGAGGAGCCTTGCCAGAGATGGAATGAATGATGCTTCGGAAGACCGTGTATTAATGTTCGTCACAGTTGTCATGATTTGCGCTCCATTCTTGTCCGAAATACGGAGTCTTCTTGTCTGTTGATAGTTTAGGCAGCTGTGTCTCAGTGGTCGTAAATGCAGGAGTAAATCACCGGAGTCCCGGAATCCCTGCGAGCACAAGAGAGAGAGCTAGAGAGAGAAGGGGGGAAAGGCAACCGCTTCAATCGGATTTGGAGGTAACTAAGAGCCGCTTATCAGACAGACTCTCGCTGTGGGAAATAGCCCGGAGGTTCCAAATCAGTGGACAAGCTCTGTATGGAACGGGGGAATCAAGAGGAATTTATTTCATCCACGTTGCTCCACGAGGCTCAATAACTCAGTCATGACGACAAGATGAAAGTTATAAGGTGGCATCCCAGTGTGTCGTTCAAGTAGCCTGTAGGCCTACTTCAGAGGGAAAGCTGTTCACCATTGTCTTGGCCTATTTTTATTAAATTAAGTGCACTTGGAACAAACGTTATTCGTTGCTTGTTTTAGTAAAAAGGCTACGTGGAGTAATAACAGTTGTCCCTACATTTTCTGCAAAAAAGGGTCCCTACATTTTCTGCCAAAAAAGGGTGTGGATTTTTTTGATGGACAGCTGATTTGATGCTGGGAGGTAACATAAAAAAATAACAAGACATTGAACATTGCCAAAATGGATATGCTATCATCGTTGATTGGATTTTTACTTGCAATTTGTCTAACACTGGGAGTCCGTGGAGACAAGGGTAAGTTTACCGTCAGTTGTTGGTCAGTTCCCAAGAACGCATGGGCTGTCAAGAAACGTGTCCGAATGTATCCGACACTACCCTTCATTGGTGATCTAATTTTTGAATTTGCTTTAAACTATGAAAAAAACTGAAACCTCACAGTTTTTTTAATTAGGCCTGCGTCTTGGAAACTGACAGGGAAAATAGCTTGTTTTTCTCAGCGTTGGAAAAACTCGTTTGGTTTTAAAGCGCAAGCTCCATCTGTTTCAAATCAGGAATTTCAACACATAGGCAGTGAATGGCATCAGATAAACATTGTCTGATAACCAGTAGGCTACTATGTGTAGTGTAGGCGTACTGATATTTCACACAAAATGTTCTCTCAACCTAGGCTTGAAAGACAACAAACACAATTTCTCTCGGTGCACGCCGAAGGAACCGTGGGGTGTGATATGAGCTCCGGTTCTCCGGGTTAACGTGGGAACGGTTTCGTTTAGCAGCGGGGATGAAGCCGTTTCCATTCGTTATCCTAGGTTGTCCAGAACAATATTGCTATTCTACCTTTTTCGTACGCCAAGAGTAATTTGACAATATTTCACCCATGAAAAATGACTGGGTGGTATGCTATTTGATACACAAAAGCCATTATATTATGCCAAAAAATAGGAGGTCATTACTATGTAATAGAAGTTGCCATAGCATGGGGGGACATGCTAAAAAGTTCCACTGCCGTTCATGTTTGGCAGGTTTTGTAATCTTATGTTCACAAAAAAAGAAAGGAAAGATGAACCCTACATACATTAGCCTATAATATCCTAATGCCTCTTCTTTGTAGGGTGATAATATAATTAAAAAATGGAGAGAAAAAAACTGTCCTACTTTCTTTTTGTTGTTGTGTTTCTTGGTTGAGTTCATGAATAAATGCTAAACTCTAAACGCGTCTGTAGACATAACATAATCCATAGCCTATCCAAAATAATGCGCCTCGAAGTGGTATTTTGTTATTAGTGGATAATGGCAAGAATATTAGTTAGACTAACCACCACCATCATAATCATCATAATCATCATTAACATCAATAAGTACACCAACAACAACAACTCGCTCATTATCTCCAGAGCCTAGTCTCGCAATAATTATGGTGATAGTTGTTGCCTCAATTGCGCTTGTGCCTTGGCGGTTCTCCGCTCGCGCTGCAACATTAAGACCAGATGACACATTTTGACAAAAAAACCTTCCATTCCATTCAGGGAATCTTGCTGATTTTACGCTAGCTGGCTTGCTTCTCAAGTCGCAGTAGTTTTAGCCATAATCAATGAGTATGAGTTGTTTTTTCTCCTGAGCTTTAGAACACGGTCTGGTGTCTCACTCCTTTTCTGCTCTGTCTCTGTGCCCTACTCAGTGTCTCCTCCCTGGCTGGTTTACAGGGCTAGTCCTATGGTTCTTCTTCAGAATGTGCTCCAAAGTGTTCGTGTGGTGTGTGTGAGTGTGATTCATGTTTGCATGCATTCAAGTGAGTGTGTGTGTGTGTGTGTGAATGGGTTTGGACCTGCCATTTAGAGGGGTTCAGTATGGCCTGTTTGCAGTGCTGGCTGCCTGTGTGCCCGTTGATCAGAGACAGATGTGAGCCCTTGGCAGCTCTCCTCTAGCTTGCTCACATACCTCAGCCTGCCAAAGCACTCGCTGTTCCTCTCCTCTCCTCTCCTCTCCTCTCCTCTCCTCTCCTCTCCTCTCCTCTCCTCTCCTCTCCTCTCCTCTCCTCTCCTCTCCTCTCCTCCTCAAAACAGCACAGCTTGTCACTTACACACAGCAGCAGAAGAGAGAGAAAGAGAAAGGGAGAGAAGGGGGAGAGAGAGAAAGGAGATGTGGGAAAGACAGGAGGTTGTGAGAGAGAGAGAGCGACAGAAATGTAGTGCAGAACAAGAGCATGTTTTTCAGGAGAGAGAGAGAGAGAGAGAGAGAGAGAGACGAGAAGGAAGGGTACAGCATTTGATAGGAGGGGGTTGAGCACCAAACAGCAGATAACAGCAGGGTCACAGAGTTTTAAGAGCAGAGGAACTGATGATATTGGGGGTACAAAAATGAACACTACACCGGGGGTCAGAGAGCTGAAGGGGGACCATGTATCTAAGTGGAGAGACCCTATTTTTAAGTCTGTGTCTTTGTCCCAAATAGCAACCTATTCCATATTTAGTACACTACTTTTTACCAGAGCCCATAGAGCTAAAGGAGGGGAATAAGCTCCGGTCAGAAGTAATGCACTACAATAGGGAATAGGGTGACATTTGGGACGCAGGCTAATGTAACCACAACAGTGTGACTCATGATTGTTTTAGTATAATTAAGTCATTCATAATAATTAACTAGTAATTAACTCATGGACGTGAACATACAGGACCAGTGTGTGTCTTCACTGTCTCTGTACGTTTACCTTTCTATATGTTTTAATGTAGATTAATGAAAAGCTTTCTTTTCTTCCTCTCTGTCTCTCTGCTTGCTTCTAGTTCTTTCTCTCGCTTGTTTGCTTTTTTCTCTTGTCTCCCCACCTCACTCTCCCCCACTCCATGCCCCCTAACCCCCCCCCCCCCCCCCCCCCCCCCCCTCTCCCCCAGCATCTTTTTTAATCTGCCCCAGACTCCTATAACACATCAGCAGCGGAGAAACAAGGTCAGGACTGTAGTTATTAGCATTCAAGACCTGAAAAACAAAGGGGCTGTGGTTCAATACCTTGGCCAGGAGAAGGGCTGGGGTGCTGGGGGAGGAGGAGGGGGACACGCCAACCCCCTGGAACAGGGCGACTTGGGTGAAATTAAAAACAAGACCACCATAAATAATACACCTATCGGCTAGCTGGTGGCCCCTCGGTCTGCTGCTTAGTGTGTGCACACACACTGCACACGCACACACACTCACACACACAGGTTGTTTATCTGGACAGCAGTATTTTAGTAAAGCAAACCCCAGCGAAACGCAACCATCTGCTTCTGGTCCATTGATCCATTGATTAATTGATTGCTGTACCCACCCCAATGCATTTAGTTGATTAGCCAAAACCACTTAGCCTCTTGGAAGAGACGTGCGTGGGTGCTCTAAGAGGAGAGGAAGCTTTAGTCTAGCTTGCTATTGGTGAATTAGGGTACCACATCTGTGTGTTGTTCCAATTGGAACTGCAGTCTAAACGTGTACACTTGAATGGTTATGTTATAACTTCGATTTCTGCTGCATATTCATTTAGGATTGTTACATTTTCTCTTAGTCCATAATATAATAAGAATATAAATGATAATATGTCATTGAGCAGATGTTTTTATCCAGAGCGACTTACAGTGTGTGCATACAATTTCGTATGGGTGGCCCCAACAGGACTCAAACCCATGATACTGACGTTGTAAGTGCCATGCTCTGCCAACTGAGCCATACAGGACACTTTAATATTATCTAAAGGTAGGTAGGGTCTTATGGTAGGTGCCTAATGATTAAAGTAAAGAACTTTGAAAGTCAAAAATCTCTCTTTCCCTCCCTCCCTCCCTCTGTCCAGTCTTGTGTGGAGTGGTTAGATTAAAAACAGTCATGGAGACAGCCCCTGTGTAGGGATGAATGGATGAACGACTAGTGCCTCTCCTCCTCTCTCTCTCCCCCTGATTCCCTCACTTGAAGCGATAGCACTTTTTAATTAAGCTGGGAGAGAGAGCGAGAGAGAGAGAGAAAGGGGGGGAGAGAGAGAAAGAGAGAGAGAGAGAGAGCGAGAGAGAGAAAGAGAAAGAAAGAGAGAGAATGATGGAGAGATTTATAATGGCCCTTCCACACACTCGCAGCTTATGTGTGATGCCACAGTATGCTGATAATACCGCTAATAGAAATTGGTGCATACACACACACACACACACACACACACACACACACACACACACACACACACACAGACAGATATGCAGTCATATGCAGATACTGTATATATAGACGCAGACAATAATTCATGAGGCTACCTCTCTACTGAACGCTCCCTCCTCATCCTCCCTCCTTATCCTCCCTCCTCATCCTCCCTCCTCATCCTCCCTCCTTATCATCCCTCCTCATCCTCCCTCCTTATCATCCCTCCTCATCCTCCCTCCTTATCCTCCCTCCTCATCCTCCCTCCTCATCCTCCCTCCTTATCCTCCCTCCTCATCCTCCCTCCTCATCCTCCCTCCTTATCCTCCATCCTCATCCTCCCTCCTTATCACACAAACACACCTGCACCTATAAGACATAGTGCCCTGAAACACACACTGTATACTCATAAAAACACAAACATTCACATACACATTCTCCACCCTAACAGAGGACCTAAACAAAGACATACCCAGTCGATCACATACACACTGCACGTGCACGTGCACGCACACACACACCCCCACACACCTCTCCCCTGCATGGACTGTATATCCTACTGACAGCCCATCAGCTCCTCCAGGGTCAGTCCCCATAGGGATTGTCTTAATGAGCCTCGTCAGGCTCTCTCTCTCTCTCTCTCCTCCTCACACTCTCTTTCTTCCTCCTCATCCCCCTAAATCATCTCCCTCCCTTCCTTCTCTGTCTTAATCCTTCTCCGTCTCACAACCTTTCTCTGCCGCTCTCTATTCCTTCTACCCCTCTCTTTCTCAATCCCTCTTATTATCTCCCCCTTTTTTGTCCCTCTCCCTCCATCTCTCTCCCTCTCCTCCCTCTCCTCCCTCACCCCCCCCCCCCTCATCCCTCTTTACCTGCCTTTCTCCCTGCTGGCGTCCCTCTCTCCATCCCCCCCTCCCCCTCCTCCTTAGCTGCACATGAATGGTCTGCTCAGCTCAGGGAGCGTAAAAGTGCAGAGGCTGCAGGATTCTCCCAAACGGCTTAATCTTCCCCTGGCGGTACCACTGACAGACCGCACACCTTTTGGAGAACACAATGTGGTCCTCTGTAGCTCAATTGGTAGAGCATGGCGCTTATAACGCCAGGGTAGTGGGTTCGATCCCCGGGACCACCCATACCTAAAAATGTATGCACACATGACTGTAAGTCGCTTTGGATAAAAGCGTCTGCTAAATGGCATATTATTATTTTATTATTACAATAGGAGAAATGGGTTGTGTCCTAAATGGCATCCTATTCCCTATATCCCCCATACTCAACTGGCGGGCCGGATCCGGGCCCAGAACGGGTTCAATACGGACCGCGGGTCCCGGAAAAAATACAAAATAAATATATATATCTTTTTTTTTTTACTAGTTCGTACTTTGACCCCTGGTATCATATAAACACACATAAGACATGGAATAATCCGTGGAGTTGCAGGAAATTAGCTTTAAAACAGCAAAAAAAAACTCTGCCCCATGCAAAATGTGTAGAATTGTGGGAAATGAACTTAAAAACAGCAACATTTACTCTCCGCCAACAAGAGAGTGTGAACAGTTTGGGGTTGCATGGGTTGCGAGGTGGGGGTTTGTTACTACGCCGATAAATGACATTATCCATCCGGACCTTTCCCACCTAGGAAATTTGTGTGACCGGACCTTCTCAAATAGTACTTGAGTACCCCTGTCCTATATAGTGCACTACTTTTGACCAGAACCCTATGGGATTCCCTATGGGCCCTGGTCAAAAGTAGTGCACTAAATAGGGATAAGAGTGCCATTTAGGATGCAGATGTGGAGACATTTATAGTCCTGCCTGAATCCTTCAGGAGAGATAAAGAGACTCTTTTATTTTATTTTGGTTATCTTTTTATTTAGCTTTGGCTGCGGTATTGAGTGTTAGGTGTTTTGAGTGATAGGCTGGACTGGCATGTGGGGGGAGTGTGTGTGTGCATGTGTGCGTGTGTGTGCATGTGTGTGTGTGTGTCTGCGTGTGTGCTTGCACACGTGTGTATACATAAGTGTGTGTGAGTTTCTATCCAAGTGAGGATGGTAGGGTTTCGCTATTATATAAAATGTCACCAAATCCTAAGTGCCTTTTTAAAACGCAATAGCCTTGAAAATGTCAACACTTGAACAGTCTATTATATTTCAACCCTCCGGTCTTTTTCCCCGCTTCCTTTGATGATGTGCTCACATAACTCAGAATAGGTGAAGCAGATGAAACAGAATATTGAGTCATCGCTGTTTTCATTGATATATCTTTATTTTATAATTTTTTACATGTTTTAGTCATTTAGCAGATGCTCTTATCCAGAGCGACTTACAGTTAGTGAGTGCATACATTTTTCATACTGGCCCCCTGTGGGAAACGAACCCACAACCCTGGCGTTGCAAGCGCCATGCTCTACCAACTGAGCTACAGGGGACTATATCCTCGTATTTCTTCATATATCCTCATATTCACACTCAGTCTTCCTTTTCCGATGGTCAGGCTGTGTTCCGATTCCCTACCCTTCTCCCGAAGTGTACACTTGTACACTCCCCCTCATGGATTTAAAAGGAATGAACTGGTGTAGGGAATATGGTGGAAACTCCCTCCAGCCATGCTTGCACCAAACCAATGCTTTTAAATGCATGAGGGAGAGTGAACGAGTGCACTCTTCGGGAGAAGGGTAAAGAATCGGATCGCAGCCTCCGTCAGGCAGGGAAAGAGTTAACCACCCCTAGCATCGTTGTCATGGTGAACATTGTGGAGAGACATTTTTGTCTTCCTAATCTCGCCTTCCATTTAGAATAATAATGACTGGAGAATCATACACTGCAGTAAAATGACTGATGAGAGGCCTCACTGTATTGTCGGCTGACGTGTTAGTGTGTGTGCTTTGCGTGTTTGTGTGAGATAGGGAACGGCGAGCGAGGCGTGGGCATACGCCAAAAATAAAGGCTTTGTTACTCCAGCTTCTCATTACAGATTCGGGGTGAACCCTTGTACCCCCAGACAGGCGGTCTGCTGTCACTTCCTGTCTGGGCCAGCCAAGCAATGCTATTGGCAGGCTATTATTCCTGGGAGAGAGCCGATAGGATCAGGGAATGTGTCCTAATGTTTTCAGATTGCCTTGCCAGAGCAACAATTACACTTATAGAATGCTCCCAGAGGAGAGATAAGAGCCAGGGTGTGTGGTTAGTTTGTGTGCATGGGGGGGGGGGGGGGGGGGGGGGGTTGTCTATTTTGTTGCTATAGT